>NW_027555847.1:555276504-555836504 GCF_003287225.1 Phascolarctos cinereus
TTTTTGATAGGAAAAAGTCTTCACATGAGGATATTTTAAAAATGAAAATACTTTTATTTTTTCAATCTGTTACTATGTTTCATTTTATACCTAATACTTCATATGCATATGAAGTATTATATATTATACATATGTGTGTGTGTCTTTGTGTATGACTCATAAGATTGAAAT
This sequence comes from Phascolarctos cinereus, assembly GCF_003287225.1. Taxonomy (NCBI): domain Eukaryota; kingdom Metazoa; phylum Chordata; class Mammalia; order Diprotodontia; family Phascolarctidae; genus Phascolarctos; species Phascolarctos cinereus. The sequence continues at coordinate 555,276,676 of NW_027555847.1, forward strand.
AACATTGAATGAATAACTTTTTTCTCCTTTGGCTATCAAACTGTTTTATTTCTCACTTTGTGATTGGCTTTCACTTCTGACGTCAGCACCACCCAAGCAGCTCCTGTTTGTTTGGAGGATCCCATAAGCTGGAGTTGCATTGGAAATGTCTGCTAATGTAGCTAAACAAGCTATTTAGAGAGTATTATTAGAGATCTTTAAAACCATAAATGCTATTTACCTTTAATAACCACTTTAATTAAATCTTTCAACTTATAAGGATTACTTACTTACTGAAGATCACATAGCTCACATGGTTCTAGTCAACACGGGAAAGTGGAAAAGAAAATGGAGATTAACTATGTATATAGTATAGACTGGTGCTTGTTCCTTGGAAAGAAAGCTGTGGCAAATCTGGACAACATACTAAAAAGCAGAGCCATCACCTTGCCGACAAAAGTACTAGTCCAAGCTATGGTTTTTCCATTAGCAACAAATGGTTGTTGGACTATAAGGAAAGCTGAGTGCCATGGAATTGACACTTTTGCATCATGATGCTGGAGAAGACTTTTGAGAGTCCCTTGGACAGCAAGGAGATTAAATCAGTCCATACTTGAAAAAATTAATTCGGGCTATTCATTAGAAGGTCAAATACTGAGGCTGAAGCTTAAATACTTTGGCCACATAATAAGAAGATAGGACTCATTAAAAAAGATCCTGATATTGGGAAAGATTGAAGGCAAAAGGAAAGTAGGATGGCAGAGGATGAGACAGATAGTATCACGGAAACAATGAACACAAACTTAAACAGAATTCAAGAGAGAGTGAAGGACAGAAGGGCCTGGAGTGCTATGATCCATGGGGTCATGAAGAGTCAGATACAATTCAACAAGAACAATAACAACAACAAAATAGCATAGGCTGGTTTGTACCTTTAAGAACAACCTAGAATAAGAATAGGTTAATTTTTTCATGCAAAAGCTTTTCAATTTTATGTAATCAAAATGATCTATTTTACCTTTCATAATTGGCTGTATTTCTAGTTTGGTAACAAATTTGTTCCCTAGGAGTAGCTGTACCTGATATAGTTTCTCTTACAATTTTTTTGTATCATATGATCTTTAGTATTTAGGTCATGTGTTTATTTTTAGCTTATTGTGGAATATGGTATAAAGATTTGTTTATTTATAATTTAAAAGGGCAATGGATCACTTTCTGAATTTTTTTTTATGAGGACTAGAATTCCTAGCTATGTCACTAGTTTTAATTGCTAGAAAATGTAAGCTGAAATATAGCAGATCATTTTCATTGCTGGTATTTGGTGATAAGAGTTTGATTGTAGGAGTTGTATTAGGGTTTTCTCTAATAGCTTTGGTGGGTTTGGAGATCATAGTTTGATTCATAATAAACCTGGATTTATATAATAACAAAATTGCATCATTATGGGGCTCTATTATTCAGTAGAATAAACAAAGCAAGCAAAAAAAGAACCTTTCCTCCTGGTTTACATGGTTTTTAGAGTTTGGTCTTGCCTTTGAAATTGCTAGTGAAATTGATCTGCGATTTTTTTTTCCAGGTCCTTTTAAAAACAACTAAGAGTTACCAACATTCTTAAGTATTTGCACAGAACCCCCCCCCCAACTATTTTGTTATTAAAATTTATGAAAGAAACTTCTAGAAGCAGAAGTATGTTTTATTTACTTTATACTTGTTTTTACACTTTTCCTTTATTTCCTCCTCTTCCCCTTAACGCTAAATTTGGGGATTTAAAATCAATAAATCATTGTTCCTCCATCTTTGGTTTTCTTTTTCTTCCACCCTCATTGTTATCACCCATTAAACAATGCTGGCATAATTTCTGTTCATGAACTATTAATAAAGACCAATAGTTTACAAGGAACGTTGCAAATCACTATCCAACCTAAATATCTTAGTCTTTGAATCCCTTACAGGAAAAACCAGTGTGTTCCCTGGCCACTTCCTAGATTATGTAAGAAAAGAAATATTAATGTGGAGTTTGAAATCTTAGAAACCTTAGAAATCATCTAGTCCAAACTTTTAATTTTGCACATGGGGAAACTGAGGCTTAGATCTAGGAGTGACAGTTAAGGCTTATAGTAAATTAATGGTAAAGCCGGCATTAGAACCCAGGTCTTCAGAATCCCAGTTCAATGTGTGTGTGTGTGTGTGTGTGTGTGTGTGTGTGTGTTTTATTATACTATACCATCTCTGTAGTCTAACAGTTCTGTAGAATGTTAAAGCAGTAACCTTTCAGAGCTTTGCTTTCATCATTTAAGAAATGAGGGAAAAAAATAATTGCAATACTTAACATGTAAGGTTGTTGCAAAGAAATCACTTTGCAGGCCTTATAAATGTGAGTTATTATTATTGTTATATGTTAGAAAACAATTAAGAGGCAGCCTAGTAGAAAGCAATGAATGATGAATTGGGAATCAAAGACAACCTTTTTTGAATCCTTTCTCAGAAACTTATTATCTGTGTGACCTTGGGAAATCACTTAACCCCTCTCATATTCAGTTTCTTTATCTGTAAAATGAGGATAGCACTAACTTACAAGGTTGCTTTGAAGATATAGTGGGATAATGTATGTAAAGAATTCAGCAAAGTGCTATGAAAGTATGAAATATTATTATCAAATTCAAAATAATTTGAAATGTGTATTGTTTTTAGGGTATTTTTAAGATGTTAAATGTTAGTTTAATTGTTTGAAAAAATGATCATTTGCTTTTTCCCCCTTTGTATTCACAGGAGTAATAGAGACATTCTTTTTCTAAGAGACTCTTTTGATAAACAAATCTATCTCTGGGCTACTTCAACAATACTCCATCCCTTTTTAAAAATGCAATGATTTTGCCTTGTCCTTTACCTCAAGAGTTCAGGGCACTGCAAAGCCAGTTCCTTAGTCACACAGTGGGAAAGTCTGATTACTAAAAGCATGTCTCTTCCCAGCTAGCAATACCTTGGCAGGAGAGATTTGGAAAACATCTGCTGAGGAGACACAAAGTCACATCTGCTGCTTTCCCAATGAGACACCAGTATGGGTGTAACAGAGCTAATGAGCTAGGGAATAAATCTTCTATCAGCAAAAAATTGCATATGGCAGCTTGAATTCTTCTTAGTTCACCTAAGGGCATTTAGATTTGAGAAGGTAATATAGGAGTTTTATTTTTATTTCCAATAAAGTAACTTTCCAAGACGGAAAATGGGAAGAGCTAGATCCAAAACTATGGAAATATTTTAAGGAAGCAATACTTTATAGGAGCAATACTTTAAGGAAGTCCCACCTTTCACCTTTCCCCATCCTCCATAATCTTAGGGCCTTCCCTCTGAGACTCCCCTCCAGTTTATTCTGTCTATATCTTGTTTATATGTAGTTGTTTGCACATTTTCTCCATTCAACTGTGAGCTCCTTGAAAGCTAGGACTGTTTCTCCTCCTTTTTTGCTTCCTCATCATGGGGTACACTGCCTGCAACATAGTAAACACTTAACAAATGTTAATTGACTTACTTAAATAGTGATATGAGGCAGCTAGGTTGTACAGGGGATAGAACGCAGGACTTGGAGTCAGGAAGACCTGAATTCAGATCTTGCCTGTAATACTTACAAGCTATGTAACCTATGGCAAGTCATTTAACCTCTCTGTGTGTGTCCTCTTCTTTTTTTTTTAAATATTGAGGCTATTAGGGTTAAGTGACTTGCCCAGGGTCACACAGCTAGTAAATGTCTGAGACTGGATTTGAACTCAGGTCCTCCTGACTCCAAGAGCTCTATTCACTGTGCCACCTAGCTGCCCCTGTGTGTCCTCTTCTGTAAAATCGGAATAATAATAGCACCTACCTTCCAGGGTTGTTGTGAAGATCAAATTGAGTTAACAAATATAAAGTGTTTTGCAGACCTTAAAATGCTATATAAGTGCTAGCTATAATTATTATTAACATGAATAAGGTTTTTTTTGTGTGTATGTGGTTCATTTAGGATTATAGTAAAAAGGTTCTTAGTGGTCATCCAGTGGAACCTTCTTACCTTTTATAGGTCTATAAAGGTAAAGTGACTTGCACAAGGTCACACAGGTAGGAAGTAAGTGACAAGAGCATAAAAATCTCTTCTGCCACTTCCCTGAATATGTCACAGACAGAAGGGAATGGAATAGTATTTATTAAATGCTTACTATGTGCCAAACACTGTGCTCCATGCTATGGAGATACAAATAGAAAACCAAGAGTTCCAGCTCTCAAGGAGCACACATCCAACTGAGAAAGAAAACACATAAAAGAGGGTTCATGGCCATGCTCAGTTCATGGCAGATGGAAAAACCCAAGATACAGAAAGCAGAAAGGCCCGAGGGATCTTGGGAAAGTAATGAACCTGAGTTAATAAATATACCCAATCTTCTTTCCACTACTGAACTGATTCATAAGCTACACAAGGAAAATAATTTCATTATTTTATATCTACACCTTATTTTTGACTCCAAATAGTCACCTATCATATTAGCCAATCTTGACTATGAGTTACTTTGGACTATTTAAAAAAAATTAAATCCACCCAAGAAGGATGATGATTTGCCACCAAAATATTACTCCTGTCTTGGGCTCTGATGGCAATTTCTCTAGGGGAGGTCCAGAAACACCTTGAGCCCTGTCAGCCTCACTGAAATCTTTGGCTCTCTTCCTAAGGGGATGACTTGGAAGTATATAACATTCATTTCACAGTGTAAGTGCTAAGAAATTTGATAAAAACAAGAACCACACCCCAAGTCTCATGACTTTGAAATCACATTGCACACTAATATTCAGTGTGGGGAGTCATATTTTAGGAAGGATAACCTGGAGATGTCCAGAGGAAGTTGATAAGGGTAGTGAAAGGGCCCCAAGACCATGTCATAAGAAAATTAGTTGAAGGTACTGGGAATGGTTATTATGGAAAAGAAAAGACTTAGGAAGCACATGAAAACGACTTCCAAATATTTGAAGGACTGTCATGTGGAAGGATTAGATTTGTTCTGCTTGGTTCCATAGGGTAAAAGTAGAAGTAAAGGATTAAAGTTCAAGAAAGGCAGATCGACTTGATGTAAGGGGAAACTTAGTAGTCATTAGTGCTTTCCAAATGTGAAATGGACTACCTTGGGAAGCAGTAGGTTCAACTTCTTAGAAATTCTTAAAGAAAGGAGTTAAAGAAAGGAAATTGTATAGAGATAGTTTTTGCCCAGGTGTATTTGCTGCACTCTGAGGCCTAGTTTCTATAGCTTAAGATTATTTGATGTTGTACTCAAAAGACTTTATGATCTGTAGCAACCCTATGTTGAATAACATGTCCAAATCTCATTCACTTTTTCCTAGTGTCTAAATCCGCTAAGAAAAGTTCTGCACTCATCCACTCACAATAATCCTGGATGATACCATCCATTTCTGGCTGATCACAACCATCATACTTTGTACTTACATAGTGCTTTATGATTATATTTTTTAATCATTGACTCATTTGATCTCATAGCAGCCAGAAATTGAGACTCAAAGGGAATATGTGACTTGTTACAGGTCCAAACAATCAATCAACAAGCATTAAGCACTTTCTATACACCAGGTACTGTACTAAATGCTAAGAATTTAAAGAAAAAAATTCCCTTCCCTTAGGGAGCTTACATTCTAATAAGAAAGACAGTCAATAAACATTTAATAAATGACTTCTATATGCCAGGCACTATGCTAAGTGTTAGGTAAAACAAAGGAAGCTAACAGATCCTGTTCTAAAGAAGTTCCCAGTCCAATGGAGGAAGCAACATGTAAACAACTATGAAAAATAATCTATATACAAGATAAATTGGACAGAGGAAAAGCACTAGAATTAAGAGGTATACATTAAGAATTCCATACAAAATAATATAGAGTCTATGGCAGGTAGCCATCAAGGGGAAGGTAATAGCAACTGCGGGTGGGGTTGGCAATGGAGTGATAAAGCTCTCTCAAAGAAAGTGATATTTGAGCTGCTTCTTAAAAGAGGCCAGGAATTCTAAAAGCTTGGGCTGAGAAAGAAGAGCATTCTAGGCACAGAGAAAAGCCACTGAGAAGTCACTGAGATGAGATATAGAGTATCATGTGTAAGGTACAAGCCAATAAGTGGTGGTGTCAGGATTCAAAGCCAGGTTTTCTGACAGATTCCAGGACTTTTCCTACTATGCCATGTTGCCTCTCTGTCATCCTCATGACCTTCTCCATGTTCTATGGAAGATTTTGCCTCTTCACCAGGGCTAGTCCTTTGTGATAAGCTGTGGAGAGTGTCTAAATCAATACATTGTGCAGAAACAAAAGTAACAGAAAATGATCACTGCTGGGGAAGATTTCCAGGAAGATGATGGATTAGAAAGAAGCCAAAGGAACTAATTCTGCCCCTATTTCCTCACAAATTCAGAACAGTGGTCCAATTCCACCATAATTCTACTAAAAAGGGAAGAGGAAAAATTAGAGATTAGAGGAAAAAAAATCTAATTTTGAAGAACTGGACCTGGATTTATGGGAACTGCGATACAGTACTCACACCTTGGTCTCTACTTGGACATGCAGTATGGATTTAGTTCAGTCCTAGGTTAGCCTGGCTTCTAATAAAAAAATGGGCTAGCCTCCCTACTCCCACACTCTTTGGCCCATTAAGCCCCTATCTCAACTCCTTGGAATGATTTTACTTATAGTTTGTGTCATGGCTCACACCTAGGATTTCACCAAAAAGAGGGACTAAAAGGGTATTCAGTGTATAATGTGAATCAAGGATGGGCACAAGTAATTTATTCCTATACATAAAATTAATTTTAAACATCAAATATGAGCATATAACAACTTACAAGATAATTACCATTATAATCTGCTGGGAGATTGATACTTAAACTTTATCAGAACGTAAAATAGTTTGTAGGACTGTTATTTAGCCATTTTATCCCAGTTTATTTTGGTTGTTCATTGTTTGAAGAATTCTTAGTACAGGTCTGTTGGCAAAATGGCTGGGCTTGCACCAATCTTGTTGTCAATGTCTTTCCTCTCTAAAACAGCTGTAGTAATTGGTAAGGAGTCATCCCCTGACTCCATTTAGCTTCAACCCAATGGCTGAATAAATTCTTGAATTTATAGGGTTGTCTCAAAGTATGGCCCTCTCCAGATAGATATTCATTCATCTAAGATCAGGAAAAAAACAAACATAAAGGAGGAAATCACACCAAATGCAAAAATCCTTTTCACAACTGGGTCACCATATGGCTGTAAGCTGTCTCCAAAGTGGCCACATGTTCAAGAGAAACTAGGAATAACAACTCTGAGCATTTTCCATGGGATGACCTCTGCAGGGCAATGAAACTTCAATACCCCCCCCCAAGTCCTTGGAAAAATCAACTAAAAGGGAAGGGAAAGGGGAGGGAATGAGCATGTATAATAATAGCTAACATTTATTTCTAGCATTTACTATGTGCCAGATACTAGGCCAAGTACTTTTTATAAATATTATCTCATTTGATCCTCACAAAAACCCTGGGAGGTGGGTGCTATTATTACACCCATTTCATAGTTGAAGAAACTGAGGCAAACCTAGCTTAAGTGACTTGCCCTACACATCTAATAAGTATCCAAGACAGAATTTGAACTTGGGTCTTCCCGACTCCAGGGTCTACAGTCTATCTACTGTGCCATCAACTGCTTAGAACTACCATGAAGCCATCCTGCCTTGGCTTCTCTGAGTTGTCATTAACACAGCCATGCTACTCTCATGGTACTCCAAATTGAAGCCATCTTCCCTCCCTTTTCCACCCCCCATCTCTATGGCAATGTGAGTTGAAGGTACACGGGTATCTTAGGATTCTTCTTGTCTTATATTTTGCCCTGCATATAAGCTCTGACTCAGGCCAAGTAGGCCAAGAACCATTCCCAACAGGCATACTCTAGACAGGACCTTGCCTCCAGCTCCCTGATTCTAACTCCTAGCTGGGCAGAGGTCATAATTTTTCCTAAGATTGGCTCTATTTTCTGGCTCCTGTTTTCCCTTACTCTGCTACAGAATAACATTGAATTTCATGTAGTTATCATTCAATAAGCATTTATAAAGGGCCTTCTATGTGCCAAGCACTGCACAGGGTACCAGGTATACAGAGATCAATACGAAGCGTCTCTGTCTTTGAGTTTAGATTTCATTAAGGGATACAGTGTATAAAATAGAAATATGCAAAAACTAAGTGCAAGTTGATTTTGCATTTGAGAGGCACTAGCAGCTGGGGGTATCTGGAAAATACTCATGCAGGAAGTGGCATTTTAGCTAAGTTTGAAGTGAAGCTAGAGATTCTTCTTAGAGCTGAGGCAGGGACAGACAGTGAAAAAGCATAGAAATTGGAGATAGAATGTTGTTTATCACAGCATTGGCCAAAGGGTGATGAATTTTTCATACATAACAACTCTCAAAAACTATTTATTATGTCATAGAGGTTTTTTGATCTGTGTCAGAAGAAGGAATTCCCACACCCTAGATCCTTGAAGTAATGAAGTTACAGTCTGATTGCTCAAAGGGGGTTTACTTTTTTTGTTGTTTTCCTCTTGGTTATTTTTGTTATCTCAGAAATAATCCCAATGGGTCCCCCTCACAATGAAGGGATACAGAAGGCACTGAAGACAAAAATCATGTCTAAGAGCCCAGCTTTCATCATTTACCCAACCAAGCAACACAGCTCCTTCTCATGCTAGACTCTGTGCAGCTAATTAGAATATCACACATCTGTATAAGAAGTAGCAATATGGTCCAAGCCAAGAATCAGGCTGAGTGGTTTTTACACCAGACAGGGATGTGAAGATATAATTTGTATCCATGTTTCTTGCCAAAATAAGACAAATTTCTTACCTGAGTGAAATGTTCACAATTGCATAGCAAGGCTGGTGGAAAGGGGTTCTACCCATTCTCAATGTTTTAACTCAGAGATAAGAAGCAAATCAAATATCCCTCCAAACCCAGAGACTGGATGTGTGTGTGTGTGTGTGTGTGTGCGCGCGTGCGCACGCGTGCACATATCCACACACATATATGCATGTATGGATATAGATAAATGACAGATAGGTGTGAGTATGTATGTATATGTGTATGTATACATACATATATAAGAAATGTGTGTGAGTGTGTGTGTGAGAGAGAGAAAAAGTATAGAGAGAGAGGAGAGAGACAGAAAGATAAAGAGAAGGGAAGGGGAGGGAAGGAAGGAGGGAGAAAAGGAAAAGGAGAAGCAGAGAGAAAGAGAGAGAAAAAGTCTGGAACACTGAGAGGTTAAGTGACAACTAAGGTCACACAGTCAGTATGTGTCAGGTGTAAAACTCGAATCCAGGTCTTCACTAAAGGAGGTTTTCTGTCCATTACACCATGCTGCCCCTCACAGGGTTATGAGGATCAAATTATAGAACACATTTGAAAATGATTTGTAAACTAAAGCACAATACCAATGTAAAGTCTAATTGCTGTTCTGCTGAAGCACATGTTGTATGATGCACATCTGGGTTGTTAACTGACTTCATAGGAAGTCAGACATTTAAATAATAGATTGTGCCTATGATTATCCTCCAGTCTTTCCAAAAGAATTTTTGATCAGCCTCTGACTATTTAAAATATGGCAGTTTTTATGTCATCCAGACAGTCAGTTGGACAGCTTATTTCTGACTAAAATAACCATACTGCTTGGTCTTATGGAAAGAGTGCAGTTGTGAAATTCCTATGATGTTTATCTCAGCTGCTTTGTTGCTATTTGTGAAACTATTGTTCTTTGAAGCCAGCAGGGTGCATCTACATAAGGTCACTCTCTTACTTAGTAACTAACAGGTTGTGTTGATTAGCCAATGTGTGATTGAATAGCCAATCTGTTTTTTTCAACTGCTTTAATGATTGCTGTCAGTTGCCTTGTTATTTAGTTGTGGTAACTAATATTTATCATAGCAGAAAATGAATGAATTGGCTATCTTGTGGGCCATCAATATTATACATTGATATGACCGCAGACACTGGGGAGAAGAGAGATGCTTAAAGGCCAGCCCACCTGTACAGGGCCCATACTAAGTGCTACATAAAACAGACATAGTCCCTGCCCTTCAGGAATTTTCCATTCATACATATGGTTTCAAGAACTTACAGACGATAGATAATAGTTGCTATACTATATTTTATATTTACAATGCATATTTCATTTTCAGACCTCAAAAGCATTTTATAACATTTGATTAAATTTAATAATATTTGAATAAACTGAATATTTAATTACATTTATGCCAATGGATGAGTAGAGCCACAATAAGTTTTAATAATTTGAGCAACCAGGATTCTCTAGTCTCTTTAAAGATCATTCTATTTTTATTACTATTGTTAGAAATTAAACCTTGTAAGGCATTCTAAAGGAATGACCAAATTATTTGGTTTCACTGGAATTAAATTTCATCTTATATTGCTTGGAAAAGTGTGTAAATATCAGGGCCAACAAAGTCTATGGCTTATTTTTAAAAGTTAGCTCTAGTGATTAAAATATGGTGCTAATAGTAAGATCCAAAGTTTGGTCTCAGGCAATAATTTAATTTCTCCTAGAATGTAAGCTCCAAGACATCTGGGTAGGAATTGAGTTTTATCTAAGCTTTCTTCCCCAAAACTTAAATACAGTGCTCTGTACACAATAGGTGCTTAATAAATGTTGGTTGAATAAATGGGTATACATTTCTTATTAGTTATTGGTTGTAAAGGGATTTGATCTGTGTTCAAAGTGGATTTTTGGCAAAACATAACTGACTTCACTTTGTTCTACATTGGCAATTTTTTAAAAACTGCCTAATACCTCAACAAGTACTGAATATCTCCTTTAATACTTCCCCTCCTTTACAGCTACAAAAGAAAATTCGGAGAACCTCAAATAGTAAAGGAAATTGTCTTCTTCTTCTCTTTATTGGATCTGATAAAGAACCTAGTAAGCACTTAACAAATGCTTATTGACTGACTGATAAAGGTTACTATTTTCTTTGGTCTAGTGTAAATGGCCATACTAACAAGGACACATTCTTTCCTTCAGAACAGTTTTAAGTACCTGCTCTGACTAAATTGCTTTGTAAGAAGTATATCCCTCTCTCTGGCTCACAGAGCTTTGGGGGAGGGGGAAGAGTGTAAATGTGTGTGTATACATATCTGTCATGATATATACACACATACACACATATGTTATCTGCTGAGTCCATTACCCATTGATGGTGTATGTCACACTTCTGAGTGAACCTGTCTGCCTATATCCTATGCTGGCTTATTTGAGTAGTAGCTAGTGAGGACCCTGAAAATTCTCATAACATCTGCATATTGTTTTGAAAGGTCTGTATGCAGTTTTTGAAAGGTAAAACTTTGAAAGGTGGGAGAAGCAACAATCTCCTTTGGAATCAGAAGACCTAGATGCAAGAAATTTAAGTACTTGCTAGCTATGTGTTCTTGGGTATTATTTAACCTCCCTGCTCTTGGGCTTTCTTATTCTTATAATGGGAATAACAATATGGACATTGCTTATCTAACATGAATATTAAAGAAAGAGTACTAGACAGACTTGGTGTAAAGAGAGATCTGAGCTCCAATCCCATCTCTATATTTACTGGTTCTGTGATCATGGAAAAGTCATCAAACCCTCTCTGAGCCTTTCTCTTCATCCGTAAAATGAGTACAACACCTGTAGCATCTATCTTAGAAAGGCATTGTAAGGATCAAATGAAATCATACATGTAAAATGCTTGGTGAAAGGTTATACAAATGCCTATTAATAATAATGCCTTTTGTAAACCATAAAGTCCCATATAAATGTGAACTGTAAGGATGAGGATGATGGTAGTGATGGAGGTGGAGATGGCATTCATGGTCTGATCAGCTACCACTTACCTTTTTAAAACTTTTTTCCAACTACTTGGTCCATATACTGTAAGTTCCAAATTAGATGACTCTGTCCCTGATTATATCTTGTTTTCCAATCTCCTTACTTTTGTTCATGTTCACTCCCTACTTGCTTTTGCCTCATGCAGTGACTTTCTTCCTTGAAGTTATAGCCCACATTCTACCTTTGACACAAAGTCTTTTTTGATTCTCTCAAATGTTCTCTCTCTCTCTAATTACCTTGAATTTATTCTCATATATTTATGTAGGTCTTTGGTTTCCCCCCATTAGAACATAAGCTCCTTTTGAGTAGGAATTGTTTCATGCGTTACATTTGTGCCTCCAGAGTCCAGCACAGTACCTGGTACATAGAAGGTGTTTAATAAATGCAGGTTGATCTACTGATGTTCCTTACATCTGGAATTTCCCTTTGTATCTGTTAAATTCTTCCTACCATAGACATGCAGAAAGTGTGAGCCTAGTGTGCAGGCAAGTTGGGGACATGGGAGGAGCATTAGTATTAGCTCTTACTCTGTGGGAAGGAGAACAATCAATTGTAATGTTCACCCCATGTATACCAGCACAGCTCTTTGAACCTCCATGTTTCCTTTAACGCCCCAAATTTTCATAAATAGAAAGTTATCTTCCTACCTGTCTAGTCACTCCTCAGTCTCTTTGTTGTTTACCATCTATCCCCCTCTTCCCTATATATGAGTATCCCACAGGCTCTGTCTTGTGTCCTGTTTTCTCCTTGTTTCACACTGTCTGTCCATGTAGATCTTGATGGTCTCATCAGTGTTCTTGGTTCAGTGATTATTTCTTTGCAGAAGACTCCTGAATCTACATATCTAGCCCTCATCTCTCTCCTGAATTCTAGCCCCACATCACCAACGGTCAGTTTCATATTTTTACCTGAATGTTCCATAGACATTTTAAATTGAAACGTCCTAACCGCAACTCATTTATCTCTCCCCATAAACCCATCTATTTTCTTAATTTCCTTATTTCTGTTGAACATATCCTTATTTTCCCCAGATTCATAAAGTCATCCTTGACACTTCACTCACCTCAATCCACATATCCAATCCATTGCCAGACACTTCTGATTCTACATGTATAACATCTCTTGTATCTATCCCCTTCTCTTTATTCACATAGTGATTATCAAAGTTCAGACTTTTATCACCTCTGACTTGGATTATTTCAGTAATCTCCTAATTAGTCTCCCTGTTGCCATTCCATCCTTTCCCATTTCAATCCAGCCTGCACCCAGATGTCACATTGATACTCCTAAACTACTGACCTGAAGTTTTCTTTCTTCTGCTCAAGAAACTTAAGTGGCTGGTTCCCTGTTGCCATTCCTCAGTTTGGCATTTAAACCTCTTCTCACTCTGAGAAGAGTTTTTCCAAATGAATTTTAAGTTACTTCCCTCACATACTCAATGATTGATTATGTTCTGACCATATTCACCTGCCTGAAGTTCCCCTAAATAAAACATCTCTAGGCTTTTGTACAAGCTGTACCCCATGCCTAGAACATCCTCAACTTCCCTTCTTGGAAGACTTAACTCTCTACGGGGAGATTAAGTTTCACCTTGGTTTAGAGTCCATTAAATTATGCTAGGATTCATTTCATAGTATCTGCTCTGTGGTGCTATGCCCCTTCTTATCATCTATAAAGATGTTTTCTTAGAATTTTTTTTTTAACTGCAAGTGCCATACTGCCCCAGGAATATAAATTAGTTAATGTTGTTTTCTAGAAGATGTTTACACGCATAAAGATATTTATATAGTTATAGTAATAATTGAGGACTCTCCCTTCCTTAGGATCCTTGTGTTCTAGAAGTTTATTTACTCTTCCCTATAGAGTCTGAACTCACATTCATATGTAGAATGCCAAGGAAATAGCTGTTTAAGTAACTTCATCAAAAGAACTTTGATCACTTTCATTTTGAAAGTTCACTTTCACTTGAGAAACACCCCCGGGCCTACTATCCCTTTGACAGCAGTCTGGCAATTTAGAAATTGAAAGGTCCTGGGGGAATACTCATCCCAGTACTAGTTGTTTACTTTCCTATATATCTATGAAGTTTTAATTCCTTCTCTCTTTTGTTTTTACACCTAAAAGCAGCTGGAAAAGTCTCCTCCTGTTTCCCTAATTGTAACTTTATAGACATTTCCATCTGGGTTTAAATGGTCCCATAGAACCTGGGATCATAGAAAACATTGACATGACCTTAAATAGAACATTCCAATCCTGTCCCCTTTAACACCTTCAACCAATTATAATGCTCAAAGATATCGAAGTTTAGAGTCAGAAGCCTGGGGTGACAGATAACACTTTGGCTCCCCACCAGTCACTATCCAGGAGCTAGCCTTAAAGGGAGGGAGTTATTATTCACTTTTCTGTTTCTGACTCTTTGTGACCCCATTTGGGTTTTTTGTTTGTTTGTTTTTGGTAAAGATACTGGAGTGATTTGCCATTTCCTTCTCCCGCCCATTTTATAGATGAGAAACCTGAGATAAACAGAGTTAAGTGTTTTTCCCAAGGTCACAAAGCTAGCATCTGAGGTCAAATTTGAACTCAGGTCTTCCTGATTCCAGACCCAGTGCTCTATCCACTGTGCCACCTAGCTGCCCCAAGGGAGGAAGTATCCTAAACATATCAGAAATAGGACATATCCTGAATAAAATGGGAAAGTGGGAAAACCAACTAAGGAGCTGCCTCCACCTCTTCCCCCTTCTGGAAGTAGAGTTGGAAGACTGCACCCATCCTGTCTTCATCTGTCCTGAAGCCTTACTGAGCTGTACAGAATATAATATTTTTTAAAATCTCATCCGGAAATGTAAGTCTTGTGCCTGGGTTTTCTCCTTTTCCTCTTGTTATTCATAAAAGTTGATTTATCATCATCACATATTTGTAGAGACATTTGCTAACAAATGTCAGAATTGAAATAGGAGAAATTGATCAAGTCTTTTTTTTCATTTTAAAATTCCTATAACTCAAAGAAATATATTCCTCATTAAAATTGTTTCAGTGAGTGGTCCTACTATACACTTCCTCATATGAGACCTTTCTTGACTACTCTATTTGCCAGTGCTCCCCAGGAAATTAATTTTTACTTATTTTGTTTATGCATTATATCTACCTATCTGTGTATATAGTCCTCTCTCCCCTAGTCCTCAGTTCATCTCCTCCCCTTGGACTCTTCCCTTCATTGTAGAATGTAGACTTCTGGAAGCAAAACTTTTTTTGTTTTTGTTTCCCCAGTACCTAGAACACAGTAGGTACTTCATACATGCTTGTTTAATTGAATACTTGTTGAAAGATAGGGAAGGCTTGGCTGGACAAATTTAGTCTGAAAAAAAATTTGGTGGTTTTAGTAGATTGCTCAATATGACTCAAAAGTGTGATACAGTAGCCAAAAAAAATCTAATATGTTCTTAGATTGCATTAAGAGAAGAGGCATAGCATCAAGGACAAGGAGATCCAGAGAGAACAAGAGGACAAGTTGCACTCTACTGTGTTCAGAAAACAAATGGAGAGTCCTATTTGAATGTAGGGCACCAATTTTAGGAAGGCTTTGATAAGCTAGAGGATGGGAGCTACCAGGATGATGAAGAGCCTCGACGTGATGCCATAAGAGGATCTATTGAATGTATGGGGAATATTTACCCTGGAGAAGAATAGACTTGTGGTTGTTATGATAGCTGTCTCTAACTTTTTACAGAGCTGCCACATGGAATGAGGATTATTTAGTATTCTTGGCCCAAGAGAATAGAAGTGGGAGTCATGGGTAGAAGTTGCAAAGAGGAAAATCAAAACTTGATATAAAGAAACATTTCCTACTAATTGGAGCTGGCTAGAAGTGGAACAGGTGCTTTGGGAGGTGGTACATTGTTCTCATTAGAAATCTTCAAACAAAGGCTGGATGACCACTTAGTGGCAATTCAGGATAATTTTTTGTTCAGATATTGGTCAGAGTAGATAGCAACTGGGGTTCTTTCCAATTCTGAGATTCTATGAAAGCCCAAAATCAAAGGGCTTCTTCATGAAGTCTCAACTTCTCCTAGACTTTGTTTTGTACCCCTCTGATGAATTTTCTGTGCATTCATAGCCACCCATGTATGTGTCCTATTTCCCTACAGGACCATAAAAGCAGAATAATGTCTAAACCTCATATGTCCTCCACCACGAAGTACAATGCTCTGCACATAGTGGCATCTAACATGCAAATATTTTTTGAATTCAATTTAAGATATTAACCTCTAGAACAGTTTTAATAATAACCAAAATAACTCAAATGTACTTATCATTTAATAGTTTACAAACTACATTCATCATATCATTGAGAAGATGATGAGAAAATTCTTGGACATTAAATAGAAACTGTTCTTATATGAGACTTAGTATGTGATGGGGATTCTTTGGTTTAAAAATGCATTTTATTGATGTCTTTTGTCATTATATTAATTTCCTATCCCCATAACGGACCTTCTCTTGTGACAAGAAAAACAATTAAGCAAAAACATCTAATAAAGAAAACTTGTCTGATAATTTACACAATAATCTGCCCTACTTGTCCTTCTCCTCTTTGGTGTGAGGGGCTTTTATTTCCTTATCTCTTCTCCAGAATTTTCATTGTTTTTTCCACTACCCAGACTTCAGATTCCCTTTAGTGACCTTCAACTTTACATTGTTATAGCGCTGTTGTATATTGTTCTCTTGGTTCTTCTTTATTTCATGTTGTTTTCAACTAACAAGCATTTATTTTCTCTTCATCTCACCACCCATGATTCAACTGAACAAAAAAGAAAAATACAACCCTCATTACAAATATGCACACTCAAAACAAATTTCCATATTGGTCATGTCCAAAATCACAAAGATTTTCCTTTCAGTTAACCATATCCTTTCTAATTTTAGCTGCATTTGTACTGTTTCTGAAAAAATGCTTTAATTTTATATAATCAAAATTGTCAAATTTATCTTTTATGATCTTTTCTATCGTTTGTTTGGTCTTGAACTTTTTTCTTCTCTGTAGATCTGAAAGGTAATTTCTTCTTTGTTTCTTTAATTTTTGTTTAATGATGTCATCCTTTGTATTCAAGTCATTACTTATTTGGCATTTATCTTGGGATATGGTGTGAGATATTAATCTAGACCTAATTTCTGCCATGTTGTTTTGCAGTTTTTCTATCAGTTTTTGTTGAATAAGTGAGTCCTAACTCCAGTGGTTGGGATCTCTAAGTTTGGCAAACACTATGCTACTGTTTGCTTTTATGTGTTATGCAGTTAGGTGATGCAGCAGATAGAGCCTAGGCTTGGAGTCAGGAAGACCTGAGCTTAAATATGACCTCAGATATTTACTAGTTATGTGATCCTGGGCACATCACTTAACCACTGTCTCTGTTTCCTCAACTGTAAAATGGGGATAATAATGGTACCTACTTCACATAGTTGTTGTGAAGATCAAATGAAATACTATTTGTAAAGCTACTACTATTTACTATTTTTAAAGCATGTAGATACTTAGTACATGCTTATTTTCCCTGCAATGCATTGTACTAACAGATTTCTCTTTTTTATCCAGTACCAAATAATTTTTGAGGATGACTGTTTTATAGTCTATTTTTAGATTTGCTACTGAAAGGCCCCATTCCTTCCTATTTTTTTTCATTATTTCTCTTCAGATTTCTGACTTTTTGATCCTCCAAATGAATTGTGTTGTTATTTTTTCCAGCTCTATTAAATAATCTTTTGGTAGCTTGATCTGTACAGAATTGAATAAATAAATTAATTTAGATGAGATTCTCACTTTTATTAGGTTGCGATGACCTACCTATAAGAAATTACTTTTTTTCCAGTTATGTAGTTCTGTATTTATTTTGTGGTTCTTATTTTTCTCTATATTAGTTCATACAAATATCTCCATGTTTTGCTTACTTCTTAATATTCATCATTTCTTACTGGAAAATAATATCCCATTTCCATTTAAATACCATAATTTTTTTTTAGCCATTCCCCAATTAATGAGCACTTTTGTTTCCAAGTCTTTGCCACCACAAAAAGTGGTGCTATGAACATTCTGTCACGTATAGAATCTTGGTTTTTCTCTTTGTATTCCTTGGTATATACACCAGTAATTAGATTTCTGAGTCAAAAAGTATAGATAGTTTTGTCATTTTTTATGCATAATTCCAAATTGAAATCCAGAATGGCTAAACCACTTTACAACTCTAGCAGTGAGCTAGTGTGCCTTTATCTCACAGCTTCTCTATCCTTGACTATTCGTATCTTGGCCAATTTACATGGAATAAGATAAAACTTTAGAGTTGTTTTAATTTGCTTTTCTTTTGCTATTAATTTAGAGTGTATTTTATGAAGTCATTTAGTTTTCAAATCTTTTGTTCATATTTTTTTTACCATTTGTCTATTTCAAGTGTATTTTGAACATTAGCCCTTCGTGGGTGATATATGTCTCAAATATCTTCCCCACTTCACGGTTTCTCCTCCGATTCTGTGTTTATTGATTTTATTCATATAAAAGCTTTTTAATTTTATGAGGTCAAAATTCTTGTGATAGAGATTCTTGAAATGATTTATAAGGCAATGATTTTCAAGTACTAGTGGTCCTTTAGGTAGTTCATGTTTGATCCAAATTACAAGTCACAGAAATGTTTTTATGTATGGTTATTGTTACATATTTGCACATACATTTAGAGGTACATAGAGCTCAATAAAATATAGCCATAATAGTAACTAGATATTTATGAAGGTAAAAGTCCCATAAGATGTTGTTTGGAAGTAGGGGAGCATGATGGGATGGATTTGTAGTGCTAAATGATGAGAATGTTGGGTAGGTGGCTTTTAAGGCTATTTGCCTTGAAAAAAGTGGTCCAGTTCATAGATTGTTGTTTTAAGTAGAAGTTTCCATGACAAAAAATGTAGACATGGATTTCTCCCATCCATTTAGTCTTGGGAAGAATAGTTTTGAGTGTGAGTTACTGGTTTTCTCTCATATTTTGCCCGTCATCCTGGACCTCTCCCCTTTAAGCTGATGACTTCATTATGTCCCTCCCCCACAGGTTTGGATCAATGATGAGGGAGTTGAACTCAATTATTTTTTTCAGCACCAGTCATTTTGACTTATTCAGCCAGACCATTCACTATTCTTCAAACAAGTAATTCTCCTTTCTACTTCCACATACTTTGTCATGCTGTTCCTCTCTTGGAAATGCCTCTTTTTTCAAACACTAAATATTATCTCTCAAGTACTATTCAAAACATACCTTAAATTCCATCACTTACCCAAGGCCTACTTTCAGCTGTAATTATTCATTAATTTATTCAACAAGCATTTATTCTAGTTTTGGTTCCATTAATAGAAACAAAGCATTTTGATTGAGAGAAGTATTAGGTCCACTTTATTTGATATTGATCAGATTACATTAGTTTCAAAAGCCTGGAACAAGCATGCTCTTAGGGGATGGCCTCAAGTAACAGCTTCAGGGATAAAGGGGACAGTGAGTCTAAGGATACTGAGTTTCATTATTGGGCGATTCTCCTGGCATGCAGCTTGCTTCCTCAGCTTCAGAGAAATCAGATAAGTGGCATTTCTCTGGCAATTCCCTTGGGAATGTACACCTAAACATAAGATACATCAGTTGGATGTCTTCTTGAGCTAAGAGAAATCACATAAAATTGTAGAGTAAATAAAGGCAAAGAAGGTACCTAAATACCTCATGAGCCCCTTGGCTACTTGTTAGGGACCCTCTCCTACCCTTCCTAACAATCACACTACATTTCACTCTGACACTGCAAACTCACTCTGGATAGTCTAATTACACTAACAGTAGTATTGCTGTCTCACAGTTAATTAATTGCTCCTTCAAGAGGTTTGTTTTTTTCCCCCAGATGTTGTTCCCTGAACTCAGTGCCTGATAGCCTTGCTTTCTCTGACTGTAATATGCTAAGCTGCTCATTATTTTTGTATCTGACTATTGCAGGTAATCTGGAGAGTTATTTCCAGTTCTGGATAATATATTAATGAAGTAGTGTAGTCTAGTGAAAATCTCTAGATTTGGAGTCAGAGGACTTGGATTCAAATCCTCACTTTGGTACCTAGTATCTATACTACTTTGGGCAAGTGGTGTAATCTCTTTGGGCCATAGTTACCTCACGAGCAAAATAAGGCACACTAGATAATCTCTAAAATATGCTAGACTTGGAGTCACAAGAGCCTTGGATGCAAAAATTGGCTCTAAGATTTACAAGTTAAGTGACCTTGAGCAAGTCACTTATTCTCTCTCAGATGCTTCATTTAAAAAAAATGGGCATAACAACATTTGTAATAACTACCTCAGGAAATTTTGTAAAGAATACATTGTATGAAAATGTGAGTTATCATCTGCAAGTTCTGTTCTAACTATGAATTCCATTATTTTAAGAGAGACATTAACACTCTGAATGAATTGACAGGAGGCTGACCAAGATGGTAAAATGAATTGAAACTATTGAAGGAGTTGGTGATGTGATGCCAAGAGAAGACTTTAGGTGAGACTTCACATCTGTGTTCAAACACTTGTCATATGGGAGAAATAGACACAGTCTGTATCATTCCAGAAGTTAATTCCATAAGAATTATGAGAGAAATTTCAATGCTAAATTCAGTTCTAATTAAAGTTCTACATAATTACATCTGGGTGAGGTGACACATGCCTGTTATCCTTCCTAATAGGGAGGCTGAAGCTAATAGATCACTTGAGATCAGGAATTCTGAGCTGCAAAAGGATTAAAGCTGATCAAGTGTCTGTACTAAGTCTTGCACAGTGAACCTCTAGGAGCTGGCTAAGGAGGGCTGAACTGGCCCAAGTTGGAAATGAAGAAGGTCAAAAGTCCTGTGCTGATCAACGGTGGGAATGGGCCTATGAATAACCATCACAGATAGAGACATCTAGCTGAGAGAGTTCTGACTGAGATAGGGAGATATTTGTCTCAAAAAACTCCAAACAAAAACAAAAAAAAAAGAAAAACATTATAAAAATTGGAACTTTCCAACAATGAAACAGTATATATTATGGAGTTTTCTGTCATCAAAAGCTTTCCATCAGAAGTTGGATGACAACCTGTCAGGATTCTTGTATTATATGTGGTTAGATTAAATGAGATCAATTTTGATTTCAATTCTTCCAATTATCTTCCAATTTCATCCAGCCTTAGCCTGCATACCTTTAGTAAAGGGAAATCCATTACCTCCCAAGGCAGCCTATTTCAATTTTCCACATCTCTAATTGTTATTGAGTTCTCCCTTATATCATGCCGAAATATGCCCCTCTGCAACTTCCATCATTGTTTCTAGCTGTAGCCTCTTGGGTCAACCAAAACAAATTTATTTCCTCTTGTATGTGACAATCCTTTAAATATTTGAAGACAAATATAGTATTTCCCCAAAGTCTTTTCTTCTTTTTTCATCTGATCCTCTTATGACATTAGCTCAAGACCTTTTCATCCTGGCTTCCCTTTGCTTTCTGACCCATTTCTTTTCATTTATATAGTAAGAACAATGACAATAACTCTTCTATTTACACCATAGGGTTATTGGAATGGATAAGGATCAAATAGAATAATCAATGTCTAATACTTTGAAAATCATTTGTAAAAACTTGACCTAAAATTTCACTGATATAGGGAACTCCCAATAAAGAAACTCCCTCTGCCAATGTAGATCAGCATCTGCTCTGCAACTTACTGTCTTAGAAAGTTTCCTGGGGGGTGGGCACTGGGAAGATGAGGGGTTTGCTCAGGGTCACAAAGTCAGTATCAATCAGAGACAGGACTTGACCTCAGCTCTTCCTGATGCTGACAGAAGCTCTTTATCCACCATGTGCCATGACTGCCTCTCTTGTAAGCCCAAATCATAAAGTGAGTTATTATAAATATTAGCTAGGGCAACAATGATGTTGCTACAAATAAGTATAATAGGACTTCTAAGAAAAGGGAGGTCTATGTGACCTAGAACAGTTGCAAAAAATGTCTCATGTTGTAGCTGGCATTTGAACTGAGCTGAGTGAAAATTCTGGGTCTAGACACTTTCTCTTATCCTCATGACCTTTCAAACCTCTCCAAAATAGAAATTATGCACAAGATATATAGTAATTTCAGCTGTGTGATGGTCTAAAATACCAAGACACCAAAGAAGGTAATATTGTGATGAACACATAAGAGAGAAGGCTAATTTCTAATTTGAACTCACTTAGCATCTCCTTTCCCACCATCTACCATGCTTTAGCAGGGCTATATAAGACAACCTTGCAATAGAACTCAGCTAAGTCAACTCCTTCCACCTACATACCCACATCAAAGAAGATTTAAAAAAAAACCAGAAGTTTGCTCTGGTTAGGATGGTAGCATGACAGAGTACTGTACTGTAACATTTCTCAGTAATAGAACTGAGAAACAGAGGGAACTGAGGTGTTCTACCAGGCCTGAAGTAGAGGACAGGCATTTGGGTGAGGGCAGTTCTATCCCTCCAGAAGTCACTTGGGTAAGAGACTGAGGCTAGTGAAATGTGAATTGCATAGTATGGAAGGAGGCTAAGACACCTTTGAGACCCAACCCCAAGGTAAATTGCCATCAAAGGGGAAGGAGTCAGAAAGTTAGCAATAGGGGAATAGAAGGAAAAAAAGACGGAAATTATCAGAAATCTCAGAAGGAAGAAAACTCAGTTAAAGACCTTGAGCACAAGCAGATAAGCCAACAGTAAGATGTTAATAAAAGAGGAAATATGACTTTCATGTCATCTAAATGAGTACAGACATCTGTGAATAAATATTATGAGATAAAGCAAATGAATCAATACCTGTGAGGGAAGGGACCCTGTGGATTTTCAAGAGGGTACAGAACCACAGCAGGATATACTTGAAATAAGAATTGTGTAAGAAGAATTTCTGACCTACACAGCAAAAATAATTGGCAGCACAGAAAAACTTGAATATATGGTGGCAAATCCCAGCAAAGAAACAAGAGTGAACAACTGATTGGGAATGCAGATATATAAAAGTGAAGGATAGTCTTGAAGAAAAAAAGCAAAAAGCAATAAATTAAAAAAGATCAGAGCTGCAAAGGCAGCCAGATTATAACAGGCAAGATTAGGTGGGAGGGAATTCTAGGCAACAGGAAACAACCTAAACAATGTACAGAGATAGAAGAATATTGTTTATAAGGAAAAAATAGGCCAGTTTGGCTGGATCACAGAGTGTGTGGAGAGTAATAAAAAATAAAGTTGGAAAGTTTAATTGGAACTAAGTTATGAAAGGCTTTAAATGCCAACTAGAGGAGTTTGTATTTGATTGTAGAGGTAATAGGGAACCATTCCAGCTTATTGAGCAGACTAGCAACATGGTGAGACCTGTGCTTAGGTATTTGACTTTGGAAGTCCTAACTGCTTTTCAGTACTATCACTGGTAAAGCCTTATCTCTGCTTTTTAGAATCCTTGTCTTTCAAGATTTCTCTCTGGTGCTGTGGCCTTTATGATAACCTCTTTTCTTTCTTTTTGGTCTGGACCTGTGGGCCTGTGATAACTACAGGTGTAGGGACCTACCTATGTGGACACTACCTCCATAGTTGCAGATTAACAAATTGTTTAGAATTTAAGAGTCTCAGTTGCCTGAGGATCCTGAAATGTTAATGGACACTAATTTTTTTGCTTCCTGAGCCAAAGCTCCAGATTCTCTGATCTAGTTAAAGCTCTGGTAGTAAGAACTAAGTTTGGATAGGGAGGGTGGGAAAGGTTTTTTGCTCGTAAAGGGTAGTTGTGAGATAGAAGCAGTACATTAAGAAGATTTAATTGGTAGTGGAGAGAAGGAATTGGGACAAAGATTTGAGGCAAGGAAGCCAAATCTGAGATTTCAGCGGAGCAGCCTTTAACAAAATGTCATGGCAGTTACAAAGAAGGGATGTACATGTCAAAGGAAGATCTGACAGGACTGATGTTGATTAAATATTTGGGAAAGTCAGGAGAAAATCACAGCACCCCAAATTTTTCTGCTATTTAGGATTGAATTATATAATCTACTGTATTCATGTATCACCCTTTTTTTTTCTATTTGCTTCATGGTTATACATCTTATTTCTCCAACTAGATTAGAATCTCCTCCTGTGTGTCATATTGAAGAATGAGTGGTGGGTGGTGGGTCGGAGGAGGACAGAATTTGAGTTGGAAAACAGGGGGAGATACAAGAATCAATAATATATCAAAGGAGTATAGCCAACTCAGTAGACAGAGCGCCAACCTCGGCTAGAACACCTGAGTTCAAATCCTGTCTCTGACACATGCTAGTTGTGTGATGGTGTGCA
The DNA here is from genome assembly GCF_003287225.1 of Phascolarctos cinereus. Classification (NCBI taxonomy): domain Eukaryota; kingdom Metazoa; phylum Chordata; class Mammalia; order Diprotodontia; family Phascolarctidae; genus Phascolarctos; species Phascolarctos cinereus. The sequence continues at coordinate 555,300,925 of NW_027555847.1, forward strand.
TGTCAACATTTCAGGATGCCCAGGCAACTGAGACTCTTGAATCTGGGGGGGGGGGTTGGAGAGAGAGAGAGAGAGAGAGAGAGAGAGAGAGAGAGAGAGAGAGAGAGAGAGAGAGAGAGAGAGAGAGAGAGAGAGAAGGAAGGGAGAGAGAGACCTGTAAAGGTGGAGGTAGTGTCTATATTGGGAGTTCCCTATTCATCACAGGTCCACGGGTCCAAAGTTGGGGGGAGGGTAGTAGAGAAGAGAAGAGCCATCAGGACTGAATCTTGGAAGACAAGGATTATGGAAGTCAGAGAATAGGAGCGAGGGTACTGCAAGTGCTTTTCTGTTTGCATAGTATTTAGCTTCGTGAATGAGACCTGCCCACCCCGAATGATTCCCGCTTTGCAAAGCGCTTTCGGGACTGGAGTGGAGGTTGGCGTAAAGCAGAGAAGAGAGTTTCGCTATTCCGGCTGGGATCCCTCAGGGCAGAAACTCAGCAGGCGTCCACGCAGGTGTGGCCTGGGGCGGGGGCCTGAGGCCCGCCCCACGCTGGAAACAATGCAGCCGCCCCCGAGCACGGCTTCCCCCTCCCGCCCCGGCCAGCCTCCTGCGAGCTAGCAGCCGCGGCCCCCGCCGAGCCTCTTCGTGCCTTTCCGCGCCCCGCACTGGGCAGCTCCGGGGCTCTGCGCTTCCCCCGCCCCCGCCGAGCGCCACTCGGCCGTTTCCGGATTTCTCCGGAGCCGCTGCCTCTTGGGCCGAGAGAGCGAGGCTCGGGAAACTGGGAGACGGGAGCTGCTGCTGCCGCCTCCGGGGCTGTGGGCGGAAGATGGCGGTCGGAATGGGGCCGCCGCCCGGGCTGCGACGAGGAGCGCCCGCGCGGGGAGCTCAGTTATGCAAACGAGGCTAGAGAAGGGAGAGTTGAGGCGCCGCAGCGACAGGCTCTCTGCTCCTCGCCCCCTCCCTCCTCCCTCCTCCCGCCCTCCCCTCTCTCCTCTCGGGCAGAGGTTCCTGGTGTCTTGCGCTTCCCCCAGGATGGACCTTCCGACGTTGCACCGCCCTTCGCTGCAGACGGCGCAGCGGCCGAGGCCGCGCACGGAGGCTTCCCCGCGAGGCGCCCTGTGAACTGGGCTGCCGCCCTCGGGGAGCAGCGGAGTCCGGGCGCCGGGCGCGTGCGGGGCTGGCTGGGGGAGGGGACAGCAGGGGGGCTTGGAAAACATGTCGGATACCAAGGTAAAAGTTGCCGTGAGAGTTCGGCCCATGAACAGGCGAGGTAAGTATCTTTGCTTCCCCCACCCTACTTCTCCACCTCCTCCTCCTCCTCCTCTTCCTTCCTTGGCTCGGCGGGCAGGAGGGCAACTTTGGAAAGCGCTCGGGGTGGGGAGGTTTGCTGGCGGGCGGGCGGGGGTGGAGGGGTGGGAGGGGAAGAAGGAGGGGAGCCTGCGGGAGGAAGGGCAGAGAGCCGAGCAGAGAGTGGCCGCCGCTGAGAGCCCTGCATCTCCGGTGGCTGGTGCTGTCCCCCGTGCATCGACTGGACTCTCCTCCTGCGCGCCTCTGCCCCAAGCCGTGCCTGGGAGCTGCTGCCGGGCCAACCGCCCCGCCCCGCCCCTCAGGGCCACTCCAAAAGAGGGTGCCAAGCCCGGTCGAGGAGCCCTGGTGGAGGGGGAGCGTTGGGAAGGGACGCAGCACACCCAAAGCTCGGGGCGTCTGTCGTCGGTGCAGGGGGAGGCGGACTTGAGTGATGGATGCCCAGACTTTGCAACGTTCTTCTTTCTTTTTGCCCCCCTCCCAGAACTGGAACTGAATACAAAGTGCGTGGTGGAGATGGAGGGGAATCAGACTGTCTTACACCCTCCCCCTTCTAACACCAAACAAGGAGAAAGGTAAAGCCAATAACTAGAGGAGAGGAATAAATCCAACCACTTAAGAGTTGTGCAAGTTTAAGCTGGAGAAAACGAACTGGATGTGCCCTATTGTTAGAACAGCTTCAAGTTTGTCACCACCAGCTCTTAGAGTCTGAGGCTGCTGGAAGTCCAAGTTCTCCTCCTCTTCCTCCCTCCCTCCCCCAGCACCTCCCTCCCTCCCCCCCTCCCCGCCCTTGGATAACTGCTGCGCTAGGACAGATGACCTAGCAAAGACAAGGACAAGTCTTAGATGGTAATCATCAGCTGTGATAGAACCACAGGGCCATGGCCTCAGAATTTTACAGCTGGAAGCAACCTTAGAGATTATCCGAGTTAATCTCTTTTTACAGCTGAGAAAACGGAAACACAGTTATTTAGGGTCACACAGCTTTCTGGGGGTAGAACCAGCATTAGAATCCAGGTCTAGGGACTCTATTCTGTACTCTCCCCACCACACTGCGCTGTCACTTGAGGAAGTCTGCTTTGGGCATCGAGGTTTAAAATTGTGAAATCATAATAATTTAAAACAAGTCTTTCCCAGTGCAGTTTGAAACCTGGACCACTTAATTTGGTGCTGAGGTAGGGATAATCTGACTGTAATGTGGGCTTTAATTTTGGGGAAAATAAGGGTTGTTCTCTGAGCTATGTAGACACTAGAGGAGTTGTTGAAAAGGGGCCTGTATTTACTAAATTGAAGCATATTTGCATTTGAAAAGTAGTAACTGTTGGATCCTTATTAATTCTGAGCTGTTCTGTGAAACAGTATGAGAAAATGTTCCTAAAATGATTCGAGAATGTGGCATTTATCTGGTAAGCCCCTGAAAAGAAAACCATTGGCATTCATCCAAAATACCATTGCACTAGACTGTAAAAATAGACCAGAAAAAAAGTTTCTATATATTTATTTATTTTTACAAAATTATTTCCTCTCAGGGAAAAGGAGCAAAGAGTGACTTGATGTGTTTCTCTAAGTCACCTGTTGATTGGTGACTTTTTCTTCTCACAAAGATCCCAAGTGAAGGTGAACTTGAATACATAGCTTTATTGCTAAAGGAAGCAGTCATTACTGCTCTGTAATTTCGGGGTGTTCAGACATCGTATTGCTTAGGTCTGATAAAAAGATAAGTGTGAAGGAACAGACATTTCTGATTAGAGATTTTTGTGCTATTTGTGTTTATGCTGGCAAGTTGTTTGTTTTATTTTTGCTCCAGGGCAGGCAGAGAATTTAAAAACACTTCAAACTCCTCTGGGATATGGGGTTAATTTCTGTTACCTGCTTTTAATTTTTATGGTAGCACCATGTCCTCAAGCTGGGCCTGACATCCTTAAACTGAGTTTGGCTATGTAACACTATAGTATACACAGAGTTGATACTTCCCTTATATAACACTACTGTACAGAGTTGATACTCTGTTTCTCTCCCCCCCCTTGTAGTAGTAGTAGTAGCAAAATAATGGGGGTCCTTTTCATTCTGGCAATAAAGTTACAATCACACACATTCAAATATTTACCTTTTTACTTGGGATGTAAAATAAACATCAGAACCAAATCTAGTTGGTTGCATTGTTTGGGAAAGTTATCCTGCTGAGTGCAGTTCTCACCCCTTACTCCCTGCTCCAGGTGTAATATTTTTATTCTTGTCATGGTGCTGCTTCTGTTTGACTTGTTGACCTGACACCTGCTATGTGTCACTCAACCGGAATGAGATTGCTACCAGAAGTTAATGTTTAACGAAATAAAGTGTTATCATTTGCAGAACAAAGTAAATCTAGTTCTGCCGATTTTTATCCCCTTCACTCTTGGAACAATTGTTACAGTTGCTACTGGAGTAAATAAATATTTAGGATCTTTATTGAAAAGATTTATGTGTTGATTTCAGGATTACTGTCTTTTTTTGTGAGTAGTCAGTCAACTAGCATTTATTAAGTGCCAACTATAAGCCAGGAATTAGTTAGTCCTTTATTCAGTTGCCCCATAAATAAGAATGAAAAATTGCTTCACATAATCATTCTTGCCTTGAGAGGCCCAGTTCTATCTGTGAGATTCTATGCATGGGCACGTTCAGCTTACAGATGAATCACCACCAGAGGTCTGCTTGTAGATTAGGATTAATACCTCAGCAGGGATGAAGACATCAAATGCATTTTGGATTTCATTGTGCAGCTTGGTTTCATATTTCTCTGCAGGGTTTTGCCCTTAAAGTCCCAGAACATTTTAAAAATAGAAGCAACCCCTCACTTCTTTTGCTGTTGGTTGATTAGTTTCAACACTGCTCCATGTTATGAGGCCCATAATTCGTTTCTGTTATTTGATTTCAGTCTTCCATCCTCCTGAGGGGAGGAAGAGACACTGACTGAGCAAGTAGTTATTTTTCCCCCTACAGATTCTGTTATTTTGAACCAGGAAGGTTCTTAAATCAGTATTGGAAAATCTGCTGAAAAACAACAATTAATGTTTTACTGAAAATGGCAGAAATCATCACAAGCTGGAAGTTCGTAACTACAAGAAGGCAAAAGTTTGAGATCTTTTACTCAGGGAAAACAGAGGCAGGATCATATTGATTTCCAGGAAAAGAAAGTGACAGTCTTGACTTCTTGTGGTTTGTTCCTCCCTCCCTCCTTCTTTGGAATTAAATAGAAGAACACATAGTGAGGACAGAATAGATCATAAGTTTTATTTTGTGTTGTGCAGACTCTAATGTTTTATTTTAAAAATACACTGCAGTGATTAATTTATTTGAATAGTTGAACTACCTAAATCTATTCTGAAACATTACAAAATGTTGGGTTAAAAAAAAACCCACCATACAGTGATAAAACTGTATAGTCAGAAAATTATTAGTATCAGGAGGAAGCTGTTATTGTTTTTCCTTCATTCTCTGAAGAGAACCAATGATATCAGGAAGGTGATGCCACGACTTGCAAGTGAATTGGATTTAAGGGAGGGAAGGCTGTGCAAGGTCACCAGCCTTACTTTCTTCTGTGAGGCCATCTGGGTCCAGTGGCAAGATTTAGATCAGGATGACTGGAGATGGCCCATCAGGAGGAAGCTTTTTGTAAATGAAATTTAAGATAAGCCTGTCATCAGTCATAACAGCAAAGGCTGATTTATTCTGTGGAGATAGTGAGTGGAGTATGTTGTTTTAGGGGCAAAAGGTGAATGAAGTGGAATCCTTAGCTTAATATCTGCAGTGGTTATCTTATGTGTTTCAGGCTTATGTATCTGACCTTTTACAACTTGTAGTTTTGAAGTATTGCTTTAAAAGCAATACTTTTTCTCTAGAAGTTATGGTTTTTCTTCTTTTTCTTGGAGTGTCCCAACAAGAACATATTAAAGTAAGGTGGAATTACAAAACATAACTTATCTTGGCAGCTTTGTGAGGAAGTGAGCTTTCCTTATAGAGAAGTTAAAAGGTTGACAGCTTGAATTCCAGCCAATTTTTAGCTATACAATACCTACTTCTGATTAGTCTGTATTGACACTGTGGTATAATATCTGTGAATTAACTCAGATGCAAACCTAACATTACATAGTTTTGGAATTTTAGGTATGATCTGAGCTCTTCAGGGGTCAGAATCAGTGCTTTTCCTCTCTACGCTGTAAGATGTAGAGTACACTTTCCACAGAGAATAGAAAAGAAGCAATCATCAAGTTACTTAACTTGTTAATTAGCTGTAACAAATTTTTGTCATTAGATTGATTTCATTCCTTCATTCAGTATGCTTCTGGGATGGTGCTTTATGACCCAAGTCCAAGCAAGCATGCTTTAGTAATATTGGTGTATTTTATTAACATAGGCCATTATGATACTGTTCCTTTCTGTGTGTGAAGTTGATTACAAGAGAATTTCACTTCTACTTATCTAGGGTGATCTCTTGTTTTTGTTGATGAGTAATATCAGGTAGTGAATTTAACATTACCGTACAGTATTTTATTTAACCATTATAATTTCACCTGATTTGGTGATGAGAAAATTGATTGCAAATTAATGAGTTGATGAAATCCGTTAATAGTGAAAATAGGCCAAAATGTAGTCATGCCTCTTAATTGCCATCCACGGATAGATATAAAGAAAAAAAAAAGTTTCTCTTAACTTTTTGAGATTGCAGGGAATTCTGTATCTTCAGTTGTGGATTTATGCTTCCTTATAGCTGTCTTGTGCTTTTTGACCATGTATACCATTATTACATGTGAACTTTCATTTTTTTCCCCCTGGTTTAACAATGTGACATGAAGAGACACCTTGCTAAACATTTCCTGTATTTATTGTTTCCTTCTACCTAGTTGCCTGGTGGGTTGATTACTTCATGGAAATTAATTAAGAAATATGGGGTTTTGCTTTACATTTGGAAGATCAGATTTCTAGAAATGTTTTTGTAATGTTTCACTGGAAAAGAGTATTCATTTTAATCTAAAATTGTGCAGACTTTTGATTTTCTATAGCTATTGTCTTTGCAAGTTAGAATTTAGACACTATTTGTTTATAGATAATTCTGGTCTATTAATGATTTAGCTTAATTATTGCTAGGTTATTTTAACCATTTTAAAAATTCAGAATATATAGCGACATTAATTATATGCTTGTTGGCATATCTACTTTCTTAATTTATTTCCTATGTAGTAGTATTCAGGGAAGTAATTTGAGATCCAGACATTCAACTATACAATTCTGTTTTAGGGAAATTTTGAGTGTGGGTTTACTTGGGTTTGAGTGCAGCCTCAGGTCCGTGAGACCATTCTGTCCTAAAGCTTTGTACCATTTTGGGGAAGTTTGTTCTTGCAAAAGTTGTTCAGAACAAAAGGAAAATGAATGGTTCAGAACGTGTGATTTTTATTAAAAATTTGGAATGTAGTAAGTTCTTCCATTCTGTTTGCATCTGAGGTAGAAGGAGGAGTTGAGCCATGGGGCAGAATGAGGAAATTGGCCAGGTTCCTGTGGTTTCATTATTTTATTTGAAGTGATTTCCCAGCAAAGTGTGCACATTTGTGTTTAAATATAAGGTCAAAAATATGTTTCAAATTGAAAGAGGTCTGAATTTTGGGTTATCCATGGCTTCTGATTTATGTACAACTGTGTTTACCTCCACTGGTGCAAATAATTGAGTGTTAATTGTAGAAGGTACTGCTTTTCTGCTTTGGGAATTTAATTTTGCTTTTATCTCCCTCCCTCCCCCATGTGCTTTTAAAGATAATTTTTATTTTACTCTTTTTCATATTGGCCATTGGCCAAGGTATTCTACATTTGAATGTTTTTTGTGGTTGTTTTCAGTCTGTCAAACTAAGTCATCTTGAAGCTAGACAAACAGAAGTTAATGAAGTAGGTTATCAGTAAAGATCATGGGGCTTCATCCCATTTTTGATGAACTTTTTCCCTGAACATTCTTTTAAGATAGAGGAAATGTCAGGAGTTTCTAGATGAAGAATTCTCATGATTTTTCACAAAATTTTGACTCTACCAAGGATAATAAAGCTTATTTTTTCTTTGGATGCTCTTTGATATAATGTAACTTACGCTTTGGTCTGAAATTGTATAATGTTATTAACTTCAGGATAGTTAGGTAATAATTAACTGTGAGGACTCTCAGATGGAAAGGTTTAATTCAGCTTGTTGTGGTCAATTCCTGAGAGAATGTGATTGTCTGGATTAGAATTTGGAGCTCTTAATTTTCCTATGATATATATGTGTGTGTGTATATATATGTATATATATGTGTGTGTGTGTATAGATATACACACACATTTTTCATATATATATATATTTATATATATGTTTGTTGAAAGATTTAATATGGATTCAAATCTTTGCTCTGCCACTTATACTGTCTAAATGACCTTGGACAAATCTCAACCTATTAGAGCCTTTATTTACTCATCTATAAAATAAGGGAGTAATATTTAATAATTACATGCCTCCCGAGATTATTGAGGATCAAATATGATAATACATTTGAGGTGATTTGCAAGCTAACCAAATAGCTCAGTGAAAACACAAACTATCATTCCTAAGATTGTACAATTTTGACATGTTTTATATGGTGTTATTGATTTTATATTATAGTTTCATAGGTAGAGGAAAAATTGCATGGTGGATAGATTGAATGAATGAAAAAGCATTTTATTAAGTGCTTATTATGTACAAATACAGTGCTTAGTATTGAGGATACAAATAGAAAGGAAAGGCAGCATCCTCTTTCAAAGATCTCCCCTTCTAACAGAGACACCCAAAGGAGGAATCAGCTGCAGGGCAGAAGGAGAGACATAGTAATCATAAAGACATTTCAGCAAAGTTGATTGTAATGTGTCTTCAGTGTCATTTTTGTTAGTAAAGGCATATCTGTTTCTAGCATTGAACTGTTTGGTAGTGCCAAGGACTTCGGCATCAAAAACTTTTTTATCTTGGTGTTCAGTAGCTGTGATTGCCAAGAAGGTGAACTTGTAGAGGCAATAGACAGGTTGAATCTCTACAATAGTATCTTCCCTGAAAAATGTTTGTTAGAGCTGAACTAGAAGTAGAACCACTATTTTTTTTGGGGGGTGGTGGTACTGCTATTTCTGTGGGCTCTTGGACTTATTAGTACATTAGTGACAGTTCATCAGTGACTGATGTCGGTGGTGGTAGAAATGGTGGGTCCCTTCTCCTCAAGGATTGCTTCCTTCAGTGATGGCTACAGGGGGCCTGGTTGGAAGCAGGGCTGGTGGTTGGGGTCTTTAAGTTCTTGAGTTTAGAATGCGGGACTATTTCTACCATAATCTGAGGAGAGTTGATAGTCAAGGTGGTAGTGGTGGTTTGGTTTGCCCCCTGGCTGTCCCTTTCTACTTCACATAGACTGGCTTGCCTACTTTGTTGGTGGCAGTTGGTGGCAGTAGGTGTTGATGATGACTGGGCTGCCAAACTCCTTTTCCACAAGGGTTGCTTCTCTAGACCATGGCTGTGAGGGCTAGAATGCTGAAGTTAAGAGTCAGAAGGATCTTATTCAAATCTTGCCTCTGGCATTTGCTAGTTACTTGACTTTGGGCAAGTCAGTTAATTTCTTTTGCCTTAAGAATTTCTAAGTCCTTGACAGATTCTGATCTATGGCTGGGTGTTCCTCACACTGGTAAAATTATAGCTCTTTCTTTAAATTTTCATGGATTATTATATAGAAGTTGGAATATATTTTAGGTATCTAATACAACCTTATTATTTTACACATGAGGAAACTGAGTTTCAGATAAGGGAAATGATTTTCCGAATGTTACATAGCTAGTTAGTGGCAGAATTGGGATTCAGATCTAGATCGCATTCTTATTTTAGTGTGCTCACATATCATGAGCTAGAACTAGTTGGGAGTTAAGCATTCAGTAAGTTGGTTGATTAGATGACTTTGGAGGGGGGAGGTGTTACTGAGTTTTCCTTGTAGTTCCATCAAGTCACAACTGTATCATTAGATACACTCAATTGTTTTTATTGACATCTTTTATATTTACTTTGCTTTCCTTTCTTGGTTTATCCATTTCCTCTCCCCCATCCAGAGAGCCATCCCTTATAATAAAAAAATAAAGGGGGAGGGGTAAGGAAAGCAGTTGAACAAAACTAGCCAACTTGTCAGCTGGGTCCAATATGCAGTTGAATAATGTACCCACAATATATCAGGTGAATAATGGGAATTTTTAGATTGGGAAAATCATAATTCAACTGGAGAATAAGGAGGTAACATTTTTATTGGCTGAAATAGTTTGCATTTTGATTTACCTCTTGTTAATTCATTTAGAGGGATGAGGAAAAGGTTACTGTGGGGTAGGGAGAGTCTCTTTTCTTGAAGGAGTGTTTAGACTGAAAGCTGAAGGAAACTTTGAGTGAAACAGGGCAGATTTGTGAAGTCTTCACATATCTGAAGGAATTGTCAGTCAAATAAAGAATGTAGGATGCAGACATTTGAAATATCACCTGTTTTAGGTAGTGAATGAGAGAACAGCAGGGCAAGCAGCTATTGCCTTACCTTATAGGAAATTGTCAGGGTAATCTGATGCTGACCTCCTTTCAGTTATATTTCCTGTTGTACAGTGGTGTTCTTTTTGTGATGTAGAGATTAACAAGCAAACAAACCTCAAACCCAAATGCTACAGTAGAGCTGGTTTATGCAATAAGTATGAATATCTGGAGGTGGAGAAATGGCATTTCCAGAGCTGTTCCTTGAAACCTTTGTTTGGAACTTTGTTTCCTATCTGAAATGTGGCCATATCAAATTCTAATTCTCCCTAAACATTTTCTATCTTAAGTTGCAGGTATGTAACTGGGATTTGCCGTCTAAGTTGCTGGAGTCTGCTCAATTTAAGACATCTTGTAATGTCCATTAAATGGCTGGGAAAACAAAATCAAAGCATAGAAATCCCCAGTAGTTTGTCTACCCAGCCCAACCCTGTCCTGCAGACTCTGGTGTGTAGGTGGGTGAATTCTGCAACTGGAAGGAGGAGCCTGTACGTAATTCCCTCCAGAGGAAGAAGATTGGAGACATTTAAGCCGGGGAACAGGAAGGAAGCCTTTGAGGAAAAGGAAGCATGTCTTTTGCTCTTGGCTCTTTGTGTGTTGTCTTGAGGAGGCACTCCCTAATTTAGAGCCCTGCCCTAAATGACCACAAAAATTCATGTAGCTCACATTGGGAGAGCTTCAGATGGAAAATCAGAAAGGTCAAATGCCAATGAACTGTCTGAAAATACCGTTTACAAGTGCAGTTCAGATGCAGTTTATCGCAAATCATAGAAGTACCACAAGCAATAAATCCACAAGTAGTTTGTTGAATAGATTAACAAGCTTTTAGATGTACTTAACTTCTGTGGTTAACTGTTACAAGTTCTCAGAATTGATGCTTATTGTGTTTACCTACTTATTATCCCAGCTACACAGAGAGCATGTGAGGGCTTATATTACAGGGATGCTTGCAGTAGTAAGTACAGTTGTTGTTTTTCTTTTTTCTTTTCCCAGTTGTATAGCAGACTTTTAGGGCAGATAGATATGTATAATATTTTCATTTGTTTGGGGCCATTCTTTTCTCTCATTAGCTGCTTTTCTTTTTTGTAGCTAATTATAATTTGGTATTTTGAAAATTTTAACAAACAAAGGTTACTTTAAAATGGTGGGAAAGAACCTTGGGAGCTACTTGAAATTTAAAAGTTAGATTTGCGTGTCAGAGGATTCGGAGTCCATAGGTTGTGAGATGGAGCAGGGAATGTGTGGAAAGTGGTGATGTGATTAGATTAAGATTTATTTCTAGGAAAAGTCAGTAAAAATAGGCTATCTTATCTAATCAGCTGACTTATCAGTTCATTAACTTTCATCTGTGATGAAGTAGTTGATTTGAGTTATCTAGCTGTATGGCCTTTAAAGAGTCACTTCTTTGATACACAGTTTCCTCCTTTGTAAAATTCTGGTGATGGTAGACTAGAGTATCTCTAAGGTCATCCATTCTAGTTATAGCACAAACCTATTTAATCAGTCTTTTTCAAGTTATAGTACAAGTGTGTAAAATTAGTATTGTCACTTAAGGGCTTAGTTTTTGAAATTGTTTCAAAAACCATTTTACTAACTCTCTCTGGGGAGGATTAAAAGTTTAGGTAAGTCCCTTTCCTTCTGGAGCATAGAGTATAGGAGGTTTTTAAGGTATCACTGGCTTTGATTGTTAGGATAATACCTTCTAAGTGATAATTCAGGATATGATAATTTGCTTCCTCCTGTAAGTGGAGGCTGTTGTGATAGTCTTGATCTAAGGTGATAGGAGGCTGGACTAGGATAATGTCACTGTGAATGGAAAGATAGAAATAGCCAACAGATTAGAAATTGTGGTGGTAGAACTGACAAGGCTGGACAACTTATTGGATATATGGAGTGAGGAAAAGAAAAGAGTTAAGAAGGACTCTGAGGCCATGCACCTGAGGGTCTGGGAAGATGATGGTCCTTTCACTTAGAAAGAAAGAAGTTTATGAGTAGAGTTGTTGAATTCCTTTTTGGACATGCTTTTTTGGTGCCTGTGGTACATTAAGGTGGAAATACCCAGCAGAGAGCTGAATGTCACTGTTTGGCAAACTGACAAAAATCAATCAATGAAAAATATGTGAGACTTGTGTCTAACAGTGTAGTAGATACTAGCGGCAGCAAGAATGTTAGATGTAGCTTGGCCATAGGGAGGTTACACTGTAGGTGAGGAGATGTATTCAGAAATCAATAAATATATCTTCAACATGTTAAGTTTTTTCCCCCGCAAAGCACTCTCAAGACATTGTAAAGCATTAAACAACTTGAGAGGAATAAAATCAGTCCATTGTAGCACACCAACTCTACCATATATTTAAAGGAGGAGAAAGGACACAAAAGAAATATTGGTGAATAAGACAGAATGACAGCATTTTTATAAATATATGAAAAGACTAAATTGTAAATTAAAATCATTCAACAAATGCTTATTGTACAGGCAGAGAATAGGACAGTCTATAAAAAAGTTTCTTTTTGTATTATCTCATCCCAGTTCATAAATGAAGCATATGTTGAATATTTGTGATCAAATTTAAAAAATGATATAATAATGTATCTAATTTGTATGCCATAAAATGCTTCTATGGGAGTTAGGTGAGTAATATTGGTGTTACATTAAGATTGTTCTATCTTTATGTTCGTGTAGAAGGGATGCTGACTTGTCTAGAAATTAGTGGTCTATATAGGGGTTATATTAGGCCAGTCTTTATGTAATTTATAGGGAGACTTGGTGGAGGATCTGAAACAAGGCAGCTTGGATTTGGAGTCAGAGGACCTTGGTTCTGCTCCTATTACTCTCCATTTGACCTTGGGCAAGTCAATTAACTTTTCTGGCCCTCAGTTTCCTCTTCTGTACTGTGAACAGATTGTACTAAACAACCTTTAAAAGCCCTTTCAGCTCTAAAAGTATAATCTTATGCTTCTAAGAAGTTGTAGTTGTCTTTTAGTATATGGACAGGATAAGATTTGGACCAGTAGAGCAGGTGGAAGAGTCTATTCTTTTTTTTGGGGGGGTGGGGGGTGAGGTAGTTGGGGTTAAGTGACTTGCCCAGGGTCACAGAGCTAGTAAATGTCAAGTGTCTGGTCTGAGGCCAGATTTGAACTCAGGTCCTTCTGACTCCAGGCCTGGTGCTCTATCCACTGTACCATCTAGCTGCCCCTAGAGAAGGGTCTATTCTTTATCTGGAGGGGATGCCTTTGCAAAAGTTTGGAAGAAGGAGAGGGGAAAAAGATAGGAGGTAATTAGTTGCCTTACCTGGACTTGAGATGGAATGACACATGCACCACTAAAGGTGTGATAATAGCAGCTAGTATTTATATAGATAGGGTTTGCTAAGTGCTTAAAATTTGCAAAATGCTTTAGAAATATTGTATTTTGCCCTTAAAACAACCCTGAGAAGTAGGTGCTATTATTATCCTCATTTTACAGATGAAAAAACTGTGGCAGACAGAGGTTAATTGACTTGCCGTGGCCCACATGTCAGGCTGGATTTGAATTCAGGTCTTGATTCCAAGTCCAGCACTACCCATCGTGTGGAAGTCTTATGTGAATATAACCCTGGTGATGAAACATGTCTCCTAACAGGGATCCAGGTACCATTTTGGAGGTGATCCTCATTGTAATTCTGGGGTTTAGCATGCCAAGAAAGAGCCTTCAGTCCCCCTGCAAGCACTCAGGTTATTACAGGAAAGGCTTTATTTCTATAACAGAAAGATAGAAAGGATTCATGCATGAACCCATAGGTAAGACAAATCTTCTGATTCCCACAGGAACTTGGGTAGTCCCTTCTGCCTCTTAAAACTAATCTATGTGACTCAGGTTTATTATCTTAGAGGATAAACCTTCCCTTTTATACCTAGCCCCCTAGTCTTCCAAGGCCCTGCCAGACTGGTGCAGTCCCGATGATTCATGGTACCAGGACAGGGCAAGGTTCACTTTGTTCCTTTATGACACAGCTCTATGCCTCATTACTCATTGGTTCTGGCCTCCCTATTAGTGTTAGTGCCATGGTTCCCTGACATGCTGCTATTTGTGTCTGTTTTGTTGCTGTATTGCAGTATTCCCTCTGGGGGCCATATGTTTTTCAGGGCAGGCCTCTCTTCAGGTCCTCTGAAGTTTGGCATTTTCCATCTGATATTGACTGCTTTTGAGGTCATACATGCAATGAAGGTCTCTTCAACTCTACATGGAGTTTGGTGTCCATCTCTATTGGAGCTTCCCGTTCTTGATCCATGTGGTCTATTTATGTCTTCTCTTTTGTGTGTGTTACCTATGAGTGTCCTATGTATGAAGGAGAGGTGTTTGACTCCTTTTTGTTAGATGTACTTTATATTAGGATACTTGAAATGAGACAGAGAGGGGCTGTAGAAGAACAAAAAATGATCTTTGTTACTTTTTGTTTCTCTTTGTTGGATATTCACAGAATTGTCCTTTTCCTCAAATGGAAATACATTTCTTTGTTGTTTACTGAGTTGTTTGCATTTCAAATATCAGTTGGTTTCTTTCATCTTTCTTGATATATTTAAAACGCTGAAATGTAGTGAGCACATTTTTCTTAATGTTAAAAAAAATTAAGATCAAAAACATAAAACGATCTTTTTCCTTTTTGAAAAATAAGCAGTATGTTTTAGTGGATGCTTGTTCTCAGAGTTAGGATGACTTGGGTTCTACTCTCACCTGTAATACATACTGACTGTACTTGCAGCCTTGGGCAAGTTACTCAACCTTTCTGTGCTAAAGCCAACTCTTTAAGATTAGGTTGAACAACACTTGTAGATTTGCATTGAGAAATGGAGTTTCTTCTCCCAAAACTTGTTCCATGTACTAATGAAATCATAGGTCTAGACACTCCTTCCCTCCTCTGCAATTGTAAATGCTTGTGGTGATGTTTTCTCAATCTACTGAGTTAAATTTTAAATCCAACATAACCTGGCAGTTTACCTCTAAATTCCCAATGTAGTGTAGTTTATGGAATGTTTCATTCAAAAATAAAAAGCAAATCATTATTTTATAACCTCATATATAGATTAAAGTGTTATGATTACTCATCACCATTTATTTTTCATCTTGTATTTGTTATAATCACAGAAATTCACCTTGTTAAGGCAAAGGCTATATGTAGACTATGCAGTGATGGTTTCGAAACATCTAATTTATAAGTAGCTAGACTTGATTTCATTTTCTAAAAAAGAGCTTAAATTATTGCTTACAAGTTTAAGAGTCTTTCTTTTTCTTAAATTTTGTGTTTATTTATAAGCAGTTTCATTTTGTTGAGAAAAAAAATTTGGCTAAAACAGCCTTAGTTTCCTCATTGTTAGAAGAAGGGAGTTGAATCAAATGATCTCTAAGATCTCTAGCTCTACTATTGGGTAGTACTCTGTAACTCACTATTATGTCTGCCATGCTGTCTAGCACTGTGTGTTGTGTCCCTGTATGAGTTTCTGTGTCTCTGTATCTCTGTTTGCCTCTGCCTCTCCTGGCGGCTGTTACTCAGTATGTCTGAATTCTGATCAGAATTCCAAGGACAGTTGGCTGCACAGCTGTGCAATCCTGAGAATGGTTATTTGGTAAAACTCTGATATCTTTCTGGAAATTTTAGAAATAGCACCTTGGTTTTAGATGCAATCTTGCCTAAGACATAAACTTGATGGGTTTTTAAGGACTCTTAATACTATGATTTTGTGATGAAACAACTGCTGGTTATACTTTTCAGACATCATGACATGCAAGTTTAAATATGTAATTGTTGAACTTGGTATGTAATTTACATACAGAGTAGCAGTTGTGTGGTGAAGTGGATGATGGAATACTGGACTTTTGGTCAGGAAGGTTTGGGTTCAAATATGACATTATACTTTATCCAGAAATACCTTATGAAGGTGACCAGAGGGAAGCATGCTCAGTACGTTACTGAGACAAGTGGCATAATGGAAGGAGTGCTGAATTTGGAGTCAGAAATCTAGGTTCAGATCCTTCCTTGGTGGCAGAAAATAGCATGAATGGGGAGGGGGTAGTAGTGACTACCAACAGCAACAGTTGTGGAAATAAAATAACTGGAACTGAGGAGTGGGGCCAGACCTGGAGACTGTGGTTAAGCTGGGATCTTTGGAAGATGAGGAAATAAATGTGCCCAAGGGTAACAGGATAATTCCAGGAATGGTTTGACTTCTGACCCCTGGTAAAATGTTCTTGAAGATCTGGAAAGCCAGAGGGAATTGGGTTGGCAGAATTACACTATGTATAGTCACCTGTAATAGCCATTGTTCTTTTCTTTCTTATTTTATTAATTTATTTTTATTTATCAACAATCACTTCCATATATTTTTTAGTTGAACATTTTTCTCCCTCTTTTTCCCCCCCGCCCAAGACAGTGCACAATCTGATATAGGCTTTACATTTACATTCCTATTAAACATATCTTCACATTAGTGAAGTTGTAAGTAAAAAATTAAAACCAATAGGAGGAACCATCAGAAAGATGAAATAAAACTCAACAGAAAGTAAAAATAAGTGATAGCAATTCAGCTTCCATAGTTCTTTCTTTGGATGTGGACAGCATTTTCCATCCAAAATGGTTGGATCATTTCACAACTCCACCAACAATGTATTAGTGTTCCAATTTTCCCACATCTTCTCCAACATTTATCATTTCCCTGTTTTGTCATGTTGGCCAATCTGATAGGTGTGATGTGGTACCTCAGAGTTGTTTTGATTTGCATTTCCCTAATCAATAACGATTTAGAGCATTTTTTCGTAGGACTATAGATGGCTTTAATTTCTTCATCTGAGAACTGTCTGTTCATATCCTTTGACCATTTATCAATTGGGGAATGGCTTGTGTTCTTATAAATTTGTCTTAATTCTCTATATATTTTAGAAATGAGGCCTTTATCAAGGAGACTGCTTGTAAAAATTCTTTCTCAATTTTCTACCTTCCTTCTAATCTTAGTTGCATTGGCTTTGTGCAAAAACTTTTCAATTTAATGTAATCAAAATTATCCATTTTGCTTTTCATAATTTTCTCTGTCTCCTGTTTGGTCATGAATTCTTCTGTTCTCCATAGATCTGATAGGTAAACTATTCCTTGTTCTCCCAGTTTACTTATGGTATCAGCCTTTATATCTAAGTCATGAACCCATTTTGACTTTATTTTGGTATATGGTGTGAGATTTGAGTCTATGCCTAGTTTCTGCCACTTTTCAGTTTTCCAGTTTTCCCAGCAGTTTTTTTCAAAGAGTGGGTTCTTATCCCAGAAGCTGGGGTCTTTGGGTTTATCAAGAAATAGATTACTATAGTCATTGACTACTGTGTCTTGCATATTTAACCTATTCCACTGATCCACCTCCCTATTTCTTAGCCAGTACTAAGCAGTTTTGATGATTAATAGCCATTGTTCTTAAAGTATATAGTGTATTTTGAACTATATTCAGATAGTGCTAAGATTGATGAGACAAGGAGAGAGTACTTTTCTGGTCAGTTCAATACACTTATTATTCTACAATTAAGTCTACAAGTATGTCTGAAAGTATCAATTTAGGTTTGTTCAAGTAAATGCATTTATGTAGGGTTTCTGAAAGAGAAAAATCTAGAAGTAAAGTTAAAATAAAACTGGTGTCAGATCTATCATATACTTAAAGCAATATGCCTGCTTGAGTTTCCAGTCATTTTCCTAGCCACAGAACTGGATGATGTCTTAGAGGTCTTCTAGTTCACTTCTTCAAAATATGAGCCAAGCTTCCCTAAACACCTGGGATTTCTTTAGACTTGGCTACCAGAAATTAAAGGCTGAGAGTCTCTTCTCCTTTACTGGATGCTAATTTGTTGATTATTTCCAGGGACTTCACTTGTGAAGGGTTCTGTCCTGGGCCATGTAAATGTTTCTGGCCTGAATCAATTTTCCAGGGATTTCAACTTCTCTTTGGCATAAATCCAGGGCCTTTGACTATTCATTACTTTTGTATGCTTCCTCTTCTATTGTTGACTTCTTGTCCCTCAACACATTATCAACTGCTACCTCTTGACATTTAGGTCTCTCTCATATTTCTGCCTAAAACTGTGGTAGGGGATAGAACTATTACATATATTTAAAGTTTATCACATCAACTGAGAGATAGATTGTAATAGTCTTCTGTTTTCTTGCTCCCTCTCCCAAAATAAAAGAAGATAAGTCCTTCTATCATAGGTTCTACCTATTTCTGTGTGGTTCTTTAGTGCACAACAATTTAAAAACACCATGTATGTCCTTAATTTCAGTCTGGTGTGTTACCTCTGACATTGTGGCAGATTCCTACTGCCTTGAATGAAAGTTAAAAGTAAGCTGTAAAAGGCCAATTGGTTCCATGCTGAGTAGCAGTAGGATATTCTCCAGAATGTGCTGTTGTAGAGTTGTGGGCAGAATGCACTCTTTACACTTGTAGGTGATTTTTTTTTTTTTAGCTTTAGGTAAGTGGGTCTCATGAATAGTGCCTGTTGGACATTTCATATTATATTTTGAACACATTTAGCAGAACCCATACTTGTCTTCTTTAGAATCTTATTTTTACTGAATCCTTGGGTATACTGAGAAATTTATTTAGAGTACACTTGTTTCATGTGGGTGTTTATGGTTGAACTGAAGCGCCTTTCCTGCTCCCTTCTTCCAAATACAAGAGGAAGCTACAGTTTGCTCTTTGTGAATGAGGTAGACTTTAAAGGGGTAAAATGGTAGAACTTGTAAGAGTTCAGCATGTTTAAATTAGTCAGAGGTGGGGGGAGGGATGGGATTCCCCATTCTTCATCTGAAATGCTTTTGTATCTAAAAATAAGAAATATTCAGAATATGGCTCTTAAGCTGTTCCTCAAGAACCCTAATTTCTGTATTAGAATATTATGATAATCCATTCTACAGGGAATATACAGGAGTCACCTTTTGGCCAATGATGATTGCAAATATAACTGTAATTGTGAGTACAACTGCTATAGGCATACATTTAAACTGGTCTTAGTTTGCTTGAAAACTGGTTCGTTGGGTTTCAGTGAGAAGATAGCTTTTGTAAAAGAATTGGATCTCAGTAGAGTTTTCACTGATTTAGGGAGCTCCTGATCAGGAAATCTTTAATAATGCAATTAAAAAGCAGCTACATGATGCAATGGATAGAGTGCTGAGCCTGAAGTCAGAAAGACCTGAATTGAAATCTGGCCTCGGATACTTATTAGCTGTATGACTGATTCTGATGCTGTCTCTTTGAGTAGAATGCAAAGGTACAAATTACCCAGTGGGACACAGAATCTCGGTAACATGAAACAAATAAGGGTTGATATGTGATACTTTGTGATGCTCTAGGGAGTAATTGTTGTGGTATCTTAGATCATCTGAATCTGAACCATAGGATCAATCATTTTTGATCGTGGCAAAACCGCATTCCCCACATCTGACTTCAGGTTTGGCAGGAGTGCTTATAATTTGTATTTCTGGCTGTCTTAATGATTTCATCTCCTTTTCTAAAGAATTATCTAAAACCACTTGTCCTTTGGAAGCACTGAAAGGGTTTATAGCACTGTTATTTGGTATTTCTGTCATTGTAGTATGATAATTTGCCTTTGTTAATTTACAGGATGTAAATACAGCATGTAATAGGTGTTTATTAAATGCTTATCAATTGATAATTGTATCCTTTATAACAACTTGGTTAAGTTATCTAAACGGTCATTTGAAAAGAAATTTTATATTATAAAGGTGCCAGTTTGTCCCATTCTACTCTACAAGTTTGTTCTATGTCTTAGTGGTTGTGTGATTTACTTTTTAGGAACTCACAATTTAATTTTTTCTCCCTAAGGCTGAAGCTTTTATTCATTCAGAGGAAATGAGAGGCTCACACTTCCTTCTCTTTTTGAAAACTTAACTAGCTAATTAATTGAGTTTATGAAAATGCATACATCCCACGTGTCCCTTTGGCAGTATTGCATATAAAAATTCAGAATATTAAGAGCATCTGAGTGAAAGGTCAATCTCAGTTTGCCTGGCCAACAAACATTCTTGGGAATTCATCTTCTCAAGGATTTCCATTCTTTGGCTTCTCTTCCCTGTCCCTTCTGTTTTCTCAACTTCTTCACTTTGGACATAAATTTAAAAAGGCTCCTTGAAAAAGTGGTAAGTACTGCTGAAAACACAATAAACTATCTATAACCTATATCAAACTGCTTACCATTTTAGGTAGTGAGGAAAAGAAAAAGGGAGGGAGAAAATTTGGAACTCAAAATTTAAAAAAAATAAAAGTTAAAAGTTTTCTTTACATGTAATTGGGAAAAATAAAATTCTCTTAAAAAAAGAAAACACAATAAGCTTACTCTAGGAAATGTTAGGTTGTTCTCAAATGTATTCGGAATTGTTACTTCTCCCATGTCTTAAAGCTACAAGGGGCCATAAGAAGAATAGTGATCATGTTACACAAGAGTATCATAGGACTATTTAAAAAGGAGAGAAATGCACTTCATAAACAGTTAATAAATAACATGAAGTAAAGTGAATATTTGACCCAAGGTTACAACTCTTTGAATACCATCCACATGAAGTTAAATTTTAGTTTCTCTACAAAGTTAACTTGGGTAGAAATATTTCTTTACAAAACTGTTGTTAATTATTTCCAGGCAGAAAATAAACTTAGAAGTTGGAATTCTATAATGTAGTTAGAAAGATAATCTAAGCTTCTAAAACTCTCATTTTTTTTGCTGTATTTACTTTTGAAAATTCCTTTTTTCCTTCAATTTATTTTTTAGTTTTCAACAATTACTTCCATAAGCTTTTGAGTTTTAAATTTTCTCCCCCTCCCTCCCTACCTTCCTTCCCAAGATGGCATGCAATCTGATATAGGCTGTACATATACATTCCTATTAAACATATTTTCACATCAGTCATGTTGTAAAGAAGAATTAGAACCAATAGGAGGAACCATAAGAAAGAAGAAGGAAAACAAAGCAGAAGAAAAAATAGAGCAAGCAGTATGCTTCAAACTGCATTCAAACGCCATAATTCTTTCTCTGGATGTGGATAGCATTTTCCATTATGAGACTTTTGGAGATGTCTTAGATATTTGCATTGCTGAGAAGAGCTAAGTCTATCAAAGTTAGTCATCATACGACGTAGCTGTTACTGTATGTGATGTTCTGGTTCTGCTCACTTCACTCAGCATCAGTCCATACGAGTCTTTCCAAGTTTTTCTGGAGTCTGCCTGCTCATTATTTATTATAGCATAATAGTATTCCATTACATTCATATACCACAACTTGTTCAGCCATTCCACAATTGATGGGCATCCCCTCAATTTCCAATTTTTATGTGCCACCACATAAAGAGCTGCTATAAATATTTTTGTACATGTGGGTCTTTTTCCCATTTTTATAATCTCTTTGGGATACAGCCCTAGAAATGGCATTGCTGGGTCAAAGGGTATGCACAGTTTTATAGCCCTTTGGACATAGTTCCAAATTGCTCTCCAAAATGGTTGGATGAGTTCACATCTACACCAACAATGTATTAGTGTTCCAATTTTCCCACATCTTCTCCAACATTTATCATTTCCCTGTTTTGTCATGTTAGCCAATCTGATAGGTGTGATGTGGTACCTCAGAGTTGTTTTGATTTGCATTTCTCTAATCAATAGTGATTTAGAGCATTTTTTTATATGGCTGTAGATAGCTTTAATTTCTTCATCTGAAAACTGCCTGTTCATATCCTTTGACCATTTATCAGTTGGGGAATGATTTGTATTCTTATAAATTTGAGTTAGTTCTCTACATATTTAGAAATGAGGCCCTTATCAGAGATACTGGTTATAAAAATTCTTTCCCAATTTTCTGCTTCCCTCCTAATCTTGGTTGCATTGGCTTTGTGCAAAAACTTTTCAATTTAATGTAATAAAAATTATCTATTTTGCATTTCATAATGTTCTCTTTCTCTCTCTTGTTTTGTCATAAATTCTTCTGTTCTCCATAAATCTGACAGGTAAACTATTCCTTACTCTCCCAGTTTGCTCATAGTATCAGCCTTTATGTGAAAATCGTGGACCCATTTTGACTTTATTTTGACGTATGGTGTAAGATTTTGATCTATGTCTAGTTTCTGCCATACTTTTTTCCAGTTTTCCCAGCAGTTTTTGTCAGATAGTGAATTCTTATCCCAGAAGCTGGGGTCTTTGGGTTTATCAAACAGTAAATTACCATAGTCATTGACTACTGTGTCTTACATACCTAACCTCTTCCACTAATCCACCACTCTACTTCTTAGCCAGTACCATGTAGTTTTGATGATTGCTGCTTTATAATACAATTTAAGATATGGAACGGCTAGGTCACCTTCTACTTTTGAAAATTCTAAGGCATTTCCTTTTTTTAAAAAAAAATCCATTCCTAGAAAGGATGATTGATTAAGTCTATGTACAAACTGACCTGAGAATTCTTACTTTTTTGTGTAATATTCATATCATTAACGGACTTTTCTGTGTAATTTGCACATCAAAAAAGTTTTAAATTACAGTTTCTCTTTCAGAAAGGAGCTTCAATGTATGCTTAATATAATTAACACAAATTAATATGTATTTCCTAACACATAGCATATCAATTCCATATTTTTTAGAAAGCACAGTTCATTTTAGGTATAGGTGACTATTATATCCCATGCTGTTCCTATATCTTTAATCTTTTTATTTAAAATTTAAAGTTATAAACTTAGTAATGATCAGAAACTCTAACCATACAAAATTAGGAGTATAATTTTACATAAAGTCCATTTGGTGGAATCTAAGGAAATTTTAAAAAATACATATGCAAAAAATACATATAATTCTGCTTTAGCTCTGTCTAAAGATCAGCTTCCTTAATTTTTTTTAAAAAAATTTTTTAATAACAAAAGAATGTTACATGTGCTGCTGTAGACAGAAAGTTGAATAATGTTTGTAATTCAATCAGTATACAAGTTCATGGCATGTTACAAAAAACATACAATTTTAATTCTTTTATAATGGTGAAATAGTGCCTATTAGGAGAATCAAAATTGTAGGTAATATCAAAGGGCAGTAAGAAAAGGCAGAATAGGTGTAAGTAGGCTGTGTCTTATGGCCAGTAATGACTTGTAGAACTGAGGTGGTATAAAAAACCTGAAGGATATGTATAGGCTGATTGTGTACCATGAGTGATACATAATCAGGCTCAGAATTGATTAAAAGAAGTTAACATCATAAGGCAGGAACTGACTGAAAAGAGGAGTGAGTGAGAATGTATGTGCGTGTGTGCGTGCGCGCATGCGCGTGTGAACTAAGTGGGTCATCTAGCTCTATGTTGTGAAGTAGATAATGGAGAGTTTTTTCTCATCCGCCTGGTTTGTGAATAATTATAAGTTTCATTGAAGAGTATTGATAGTATTGTGGGCTTGATGCAGTTAGTGCAGTGTCCTCTGCTCATCTCCATGTATGCACACTAATTGGGATAACCTTCCCATGAATGGTGTTTACTATTCTTTATGAAATTTCTGAACACTTTTAGACGAATGTACAGCCCTGTTTAATACTTTGCATGATGTTAATACTTAGTGGGTCATTGAACAAAGTTCTCTCTGTGCTCGAATGTCTTACTATTTTAAATAATTTTGATGTGTGAGAGCCATCTTGTTTGAGAACCTTTGAAGTTGCATTTCATTCTCCTAAGTCAAGTGTTGTAAAACCCAGAAATAAAGACACAAAGGACTCTTATAATCTTCACACTTCTCAGTCAGCTGTATGATTGTAAAGATATCTTCTGTACAAAATTGCATGTAAAAGCTTGCCTGCCTGTCCCACTCTTACATTATCATCAAGTATGCCTTCAATGAGCACAAGTACTGTTCTTATGAAAATTTTATAGATGTGGAAAAGTATGCATACAAAACAGTGTTTGCTGATTTCTTCTCGTCTTCCTTTTTTGGGGTAGAGTGGTAGGTTTGAGTTCAACTCACTCTTTTTACATATGAGGAAATTGAAGTCCAGATAAGTGAAGCTATTTTTCTAAGGACTGACATCTCATAAGTGTCAGAACTGGGACTTGAAACTGGGTCCCGTTTCAACATTGTGTTCTTTTTGCTGCACCATATTGTCCCCTAATGTTTTGGGCAAAGTTCTTCAGTGCCCTGCATATTGTTAGTGAACTAGCCTTTATTAAGGACCTACTATATGCCAGGGACTACGCTAAGCATTGGGAGTGAATGAAAGGCAGGAAAAAAGTCCCTACTGGCAAGGAGCTCACAGTCTAATGGGGGGACACTATGAAAAACTATGAACAAATAAGATATTTACAGAATAAATTAAGGGTAATCTCAGAGGGAAGGCACTAATAATAAGGAAGATTAGAAGAGGCTTCCTGCAGAAGGCAAGACATTAGCCAAAAACTGATAGAAGCTAGAGGAGCTAGGAGGAGGAGATGAGCAAGAGCATTCCAGGGATGGATTATAGCTGGTGAAAACACTTGAAATGGAGAGAGGAAATGTCATGTTTGGGGGACAAAAAGTAGGTCAGTGTCACTGGTTTGTTGAATTTGTGGAGAGGTAGGAAGGGGCCAGGTCATGAACAACTTTGAAAGTCTGAGTTTATATTTGATTCTAGAGGTAATAAGGAGCCACCGGAGTTTATTGAATAGGGGTGAGGTGGGGTGGTGATGTAGTCAAATCAGCATTTGAAGAACATCATTTTGACAGCTGAATGGAAGATGGAACAGATATGAGATGATGAGGGCTATACCAGGGTGTTAGAAGTGTCAGAAAAGAGAAGGGTGTGAGAGATGTTAGAAGATGGAAATGACAGGGCTTGAATACTGTTTGGATATAAGGAGTAAGAGAGTGAGGAGTCAAGGATGACGCCTACATTTTTAGCCTGGGGAACAGGGAGGATAGTGATACCCTTGGTAGTAATAGGAAGAGGGAAGGGTTTGGTGGGGGGAGGGGAATATCCAATATAATAGTACCCCATGAAACAGATAAAAATATCCTCTTCCCACCTCCTGTAGTCTTTGGTATCCCTTCTTCCACTTTCACATTAATGATGTTGGATGATGGGGGTTGAAGGAGTAGGGTTGGAAGAATCCAATATTCAGTCTTTGTCCGGTGATCAGCTAATTCCTTAAAGTACTGAACCATATGTGTTATAGTCTTGTTATGTATGAAACTGAAAGCCATAAAGAAGTTCCAGCTAAATGGGAGGATGAAATGGACTTTCTTAAAAGAAGTGAATAAGAGTTGGTAT
The DNA here is from genome assembly GCF_003287225.1 of Phascolarctos cinereus. NCBI lineage: Eukaryota > Metazoa > Chordata > Mammalia > Diprotodontia > Phascolarctidae > Phascolarctos > Phascolarctos cinereus. The sequence continues at coordinate 555,326,056 of NW_027555847.1, forward strand.
GACTCGTTTCATCATATATGAAAGACACATCATTTCGTGATACAGTCATATTATTTTGTAGCACTCACAAGGGGACTTAGCAAACACATTACCTTGGATCCAGTTGAAGTTTACATACCAACATCTGTTACTTTGAAGTAGAGAAATTTTATGAAGAATTTGATCAAATCCTCTGATTAAATCAGTATATACTTTGATACATGAAGACTTCATTGTGAAGTGCATGAGTGGGGTAGGGCATATAAAAAAAGAATGGAAAATATGGTTTAGGATCGAGTCTTTAGCCTCTTTTTCTTCTTAATATAAGCCATAACTTTATCTACTCAATATTTCCATTGAATCTGGACTTGAAAATTCCATATAATTTCCTCTCACTTTTAGGGTGATGAATGGGGAGCATGAGATGGAGTGGGTAAAAAGTGTCTTTGTCAGAAAAATGCCCTTTCAGACAATCCTGTATGTATAGTTAGCAGTTATTGTCAGAAAGCACAGTATAAATATTAAAAAGTAAGTCTGCATGCTGTTAAATGAAAATGTGGACATGTGCCAACTTCAGAGCTACACATATATTAAATGTGCAAGTTCACACTAGATTGACTGATAAAAGGGTGATAAAAAGAAATGAGTTACACTTGATTTGGTACTTCCACATCACGAAGTTTGGCAAGCACTAGTGGTAGACAGTCTTTGCCTAAGAATAAGCAATTAAGGGACCTTTTAGAGCAAATGAGCAGGAAACTTCAAAATAATTCCTTCCTAGTGCCAAAAAAACAAGAATACATGAGTTTGTGTGGCTTAAGAAACAAGGTGACTTTCTTTACAGATCAAAAAAATCTAAAATGTTTAGATTTAATCAGTGGTAGAGCTTATCCTTATCTGAATTCGTGGTACTTTTAAATTCTTATGTAAGAATTCTAATCTTAATTATGTAAGAATTCTTCATTCTAATTTTTATGGAAGTAGCTAGCTGGCATACTGGATACAGCACTGAACCTGGATGCAGGAAGATCTCAGTTCAAATCCTGTCTCTTACTAATTTTATGACTCTGGGCAAGTCACCTAACAGCTCTCAGCCTCAGTTTGTTAATTTGTAAAATGGAAATGATAGCACCTTATTGCTCACAAGCACCACTGTAAAACTGTTAGCTATTATTATGTTGTGTTATCTTTATCTCCTCTTCCCTACTAAATTATAAGCTGCTTGAGGAAAGAGACTTTTCATTCATTATTGTATCTACAGAGCCTAACACTGTAAGGTACTTAATGTTTGCTGAGTGAATGTTAAAATATTTAAATTAAACATATTTTAAACCTGAAATGACACTATAATGTAACAAAAGGTTTAGTGTATGGACATACTGCTGCTAGTATAATTAGTAAATACTCCAGTGTATGCTCAAGGGGAGAAAAATGGCCTGTCTTCCTGGAAGTTATAGGATGGCTTCGTCCTATGCATGTCTATCTGTATGTGAGTTGGATAAAGAAAAATCCAATCTTTCCTATATTGAGAGAGGGAGTCTAACTGAAATTAGCATAGTAGCCCTTAAATCTTTTGGTTGACCTTCAGATTTGTTCATTTGCGTGTTTCAGTGAGAAAATGGGGAAGTTAAATTACTTAGCCCTGAAAAACTACTATGGAGAGGTTTTATAATTGAAAATGATTGTGCAGAAAAATCATAACACTGCTGAGGTACAACAAATCGGTATAACCTAAGCTTTCATGTTCTGATATCAAACACTGATAAAGATATGGGAAACATGGCAAATTGGACAAAAGGTAAAAAGAGTAATGATTTTTTGCATCCTTTTGGGAGTGTGCTATAGAGCTGGCATTGTATCTGAGTTCAATTCAGGCTCTCTGGGTCTGGTTTCCAGGTATTTACTCTTTGATTATTTTCCATACATCCCATATAGATATGATACATATAATTATTTACATGCTGTTTTCCCCATTGCCATGTGAGCTCCTTGAGTTCAGGGACAGTGTTTTTTTTGTTTGTTTTGTTTTCTTTTTTTCCCTTTCTTCATATCCTCCAGGCTTAGCCCTATGCCTGGAGTGCAGCAAGTGCTTACCTAATGCCAGTAGATTGATTGATCTGGGCTTGAATTCTTTGCTACCTCTAACCCAGCTCCCTGATATTAGGAGAGCAAATCCTCTTCATCCCAGCTATCCCTCCATCATCCTATGGCACTAAAAGGAAAATGCCCCCAATCTTTTGGTAGTTCGAGATTTCTATAAGATTTATGCATCCTACCCTCCTAATTAATCCCTGTGATAGAAGACCACTGTCTCTAAAAATAAACCTTTCTCTTAGCTGCTAACTTTCTTCTTAAACTTATCCTTTCAACAACCTAGTGAAGTAAATAGTCCCAGAATTTATTGTCCCTATTTTTATAAGTGAGGAAAGCAGAAGCTCAGAGATATTAAGGCAACTTGTCCAATATCACAAACCTGGGAGGTGGAATTTGAACCCAGGTCTTCGCACTTCTGAGTCTAGTGTTCTTTCTACTGTGTGATACAGCCTTTCAGATAGTAATTGCTATCTGTATAATAAAAAATGATTTGTGCTTTCAATTAAGTGATACAGCTCTACCCTATAGACTTTTTAAAGTCTTTTTTTTTTTGAAGAATTATGAAGTTATGAGGTTGATGGGGGAGGGAAGAAAGGGAGGGAACTGAGAGTTAAGCTACAAAAAAAAAGTGGATGGTATTGAATAGGACTTTTTTAGATAGCTGTTGTGGTAATCATTTTTTAAAAAGGTCTTAGAAAGTTTTTACAAAAATTGATTAAAAGTTTTTATAGGTGGGTGGCAATGGAGGAATTTCTAATCCTAAAGAATTGCCTCTTTTCATTAGAGTAATTTTAGACCTGTATAAAAGTATTTTTGAGGACCTTGGAAAGGCCAGGATGGATTCCCAAGGTTTAGAGAAAGTTGTTGCTTTGTCATTCTGTCAAGTACTTTATTGTTGAATAAACAGTGCTTTTAAAAAAATTCCTTGGGGCCATCTTCCAAGGATGGAGTATAAGAAGAGAATCCCTTTGTCATTTTTTTGCCCTCTGGTATTCCTAAAGAGGATAAGAGGTGGAAAGCTTTGGCAAGTGAAAAACACAGGAGTACTTTGTTCTGTGATCCATTAATGAAAACAAATTGTGGTGTAAAACTGCTACTGATTTCTTTCTTACTCTTTTGGTCCCACTATTCAGTGTTCATTTTGTTCTCACAAATCTTTCTCATACCAGTTACTGTTTGTTACAACTGAAGCATTATTTTCAAAATTGGCCTTTTTCAAAATTGTGTTTTTCTCATTTAGAATAAATATGGGCTAACACTTCACCATACTTCAGCATTTTAACGGAACTGTGATATGATCGATATGGTTATTCCTTCCATCAGTGCAGATCCCAAGCCATTTGGACCTTTTTAATTCCATGTGATTCTTGTTCGTATTTTTCTATAGATCTTCCAAAAAATATATACCCAGCCTACTAGAGACCATTCTCTGATTTTTTATCTGTTGTGGATATAGCACTCAGGTAATCCATCTTTTTTCTCACTCTTGCTGTGTGACCAGCCCACCTCCTTTTCCATAAATATTAACTGCAAGTTAGCCTCATGTCATTTTTGACTCATGGATCTTGTTGCAAATAAGCTTTAATCTATTTGTATCATACTCTTTCCCTTGCTATTTGCATTATGTGAAACTTTAATGACTTGGAAACAGGTGTTCTAAGATCTGCAACCATTTGGCATTGTTGTAAACAAATAGGTTTTGGGTGTTGGTGAGCAACTTGGTGCTATTAAAGGCGCCGAACACTTTACCAAAGGCATTCCAGTTTACCCACTTTCTCCTCTTCATTTCTGGGACTAGCTCATTGTCCATTTGCACTGCTTGTCACACACATACACGCACACAGAAACACTAATTCAATGGACTGGCCACCCAATATATATCATTGAACAATAGGTTTCTTTCTCCATTTGGTATTTCCTGCATGGATTGTTAGGCCGATCAGTTTTGATAATCATAAAACTTATTGAGGCGAGGAAAGTTAGTTAACTTAGCTTTGGGGCAGTCAGAACAATGTCATTTGTAAACAGTGTGGAGCCCCTCATCATATTTCAGCTCTGCCTAGGATGGCTTCTATGACAGTATAAAATACCTCTATTAAGTTTGTCTCCTACTTTATGCCTCATTTGATTGAGTTGTCTCTGTGGTTAGATTTATCTAAGAAGCTTCTAAGATTCCTTTTGGCAAATACTTAAATAAACCAATTACCATAACAAGGAGGCCAAAAAACCCCTAGAAACTTCCATAGGCAAGAAAATTTTGTTCTCTTTCTCAGGAAGACCAGCCTGGCAGCTAAGGACAATACTAGTTTAGAGTGAAAACTTATTTGTAAAATACCACAGAGGAGGTTGAGGAATAAGCAGTATTGGTTAATAAAACAGAAATGTAGTGGAAGTGAAAGCAAGTCTACAGAAAGTGTGATAGAAAGCTCACTAAGCTAAATCTTACCCAGGGTAGTCATAGATGAAGCTATTGGAAGGATAAATATATATAAAATGAGGGAGATTTGTCAGCATTTCTGTAACTACCTACTTCATCAATGACTATGGAACCACCACATTTGTTGTCTATCACTTTAATTCCTCAGATGTGCTGTATTATGTGGAAACAGAAATGGCAGTTAAGGATATGGAATTAGAGCCACTGGACATGCATGCAGTCATGTGTGGGAGTTGGGAAAGATATAGTCTTGAAAGCATTGAGATTTAGTTTTACATGATATTTCAGGAGGGAAGATGCCAAAAGAATGGGGAAAAAATCATAGATAATATTACTACCCTAAAGAGGTGACAGAAGACATCAGTTGTTACTGACCCCTATACTTACTTCATCACCTATATGAAGTCTTTGAGAATGATTTACTAGTGTTTAGCATAGTGTCTGGCACATAGTAGGAGCTTAATAAATGCTTATTGACTGATTGACATGCATCTCAATGGTTTCCTTGATGGAAATATTTTTTTAAAAACCTAGAGGTTATCATAAAGAAATTTCTGTCAGAGCACTCCTTTTATAATCACACAAGTAATTAAAAGATGCAGATAATCTAAGGTTCTTCTGCATTTATTGTTTGATTTCCCAACAGAGAACAAAACACAGACTTAAAGATTCTTTCTGACAAGGATTCTGTAACACACATGTTGGTCATATGAGATTGAATAATATGGATATTAGTAACTATGTTGCCTGTGGAAGTCAGAAAAGACAAGAGAGCTGTAGTTTTAAACACACACCTCAACGCCTTAGACTGTGGCAAATGTAATTTACATTTGAAAAAGGATTTATACAAGAACAAGGATTAATTTAAACAATAAGAACATTAATTTAAACAATAAGAACATATAAAGGCAAAAAGAAATTTGCCTTTATAGTTGCTTAATAAATGTGTAATAGCAGCTTTCCCAAATCACTGGTCATACATTGCCTTATCCCAGTAATTACCTTATAAATGAACTTTAGTTTACTTCCATTATCTCCCCTTCCCACACACATATGCAAACACATACATGATTTATATAGCATAGCAACACAGTGATAAATTTTCTGGTACATTTTTGATCCAGAGAAGACTAATGTAAAATTTCTTATTGGGTATGATATATAATGGTTATTTTTGTTTTTGGCATTTTCTGTTTGCTTTTAGATGACTTACCAAGATAATTCATTTCTAGATCACCTCATTTTGCTTTTGAGTTCCTTCATATTTTGTAAGTTTTGTATATAAATTAATATTGTATACAATATTTAAAAATCATTCCAGATTGTTAGTTAAAAAACACAGGACATATATAATATGTAAAATACAAGTAGGATGGATAGTCTTTGCTCTCAGAGAGCCTCAAGTCTTCCTTTGCCAAGTCTTCCTTTACATTACCTTTCTGCAATGCAAGAACTTACATTTCTATAGTGCTTCATAGTCAGCAAAGTGTTTTATGTTCATGATCTCATTTGGTTCTCACAATAACTTTGTGGAATTAGAGCAAATACTATTATCTCCATTTTACAGCTGGAGAGACAGATTTTTTCTGCATTTTAGAGATGGAAAAAAAACTGAGGCCCAGGAAGGTTAAGTTCCTTGCCTAGGCCATATGGCTAGTTAAGTGGCAGGTCTGGAACACAAACACTCAGGGATTCTGATTCTAAGGTCCAGCTCTTTTCTCATGTATTAGGCCATAAATTTGTAAAATGAAGATATGTGATAGGGATGTCTGTGATAGGGCTGCTTCTTGTGATTGAAAAACAAATAATTAGAACTAGATGTAAAAAAAATTCCTGTCTCTATGTAAAAATATTTTGGTATAAGAAAATTCTATGATATTTTTAGAGAATGCACTTAGATATTATTTCTTTTAGTTCTGTAGACAAAACCATTTGACTCTTATTTCTCACTATAAATAATAGTTGTCTGTATAAATTTTGGATGGATGCAGAATGCACGTTAAACTTGTTCAGTTCCTCATAAAATTTAACCTTAACCTAAAAAAATTTCATGAGTCACTTTGAAACAATAGGGCAGCTAGGTTCCACAGTGGTTAGAGCACCTGCGCTGGACTTAGGAAGACTCCTCTTCCTGAGTTCAAATCTGGCCTCACACACTTACTAGCTATGTGACTCTGGGCAAGTCTCTTAACCCTGTTTGCCCCAGTTTCTTCATCTGTAAAATGAGCTGGAGAAAGAAATGGCAAACCACTCTAGTATCTTTGCTAAGTAAACCTGAAATGGGGTCTTGAAGAGTCAGACATGACTGAAAAACAACTGAACAACACCACCACTCTGAAACAAAAGTTATCCAATCTTTGTTGCATGATAAAATATCAAACTGTCTGAAACTTATGTCACTGAAATTTGAAATTGGAAAGATGCTGTCTGGTTCAATGAGAGCGTGGGTGGATTTGATCTACTTCATGGAGAGGAATATCCATAAAAATAGATGAGATTGCAGATCTTTGGAAATATCCAAGTGGCCAATTAAATAGGATTATAAATGATGACAGGAGAAGGAGTGAGAATAAAGGGATCATAATTGTTTTCCCACTCTTAAAAAATATTTTTTAAAATAGAGTTCTTAGGCTGTCTTTTTGAAATAGCCTTTTGAAATAAAATAGCCCTAGGGGAAAAGGGATCATTCTTCTAAGCATCAAACAAAAACAATAGAAAGACACATTTCAAAATAAATTTTAGCTTATCCCTCTAAAAGTGATTCAGTTGAATTTGGTGGGAGGATAGATTTCAATTTCAGAGTTACTGATTTGGTCTTCTGGCTAGTTTGTTGCTTGTTCTTTTTTGCCAGAAGTCATTTTGGTTTAATTCCACTGGTTTAAAAAAAAAAAAAGAGTGGAAATGGTGTGTATAGCAATGTGTTCTGGAAATATTTTGTTTGCCTTGAGAGTTGAGTTGTAAAACAAATATAACAGTGATGAGGGAGGGGGTGGGGAATGAAGAAGTAATGGGGATGTGTATTATAAAAATACAAACAAAAAGTCTACATTTTCATTAAGATGTGGAGGGAAAGGAAATAAAATGGAATTCTGGGGCTGCTGCTCAGGATTTAGGGTTCTTTAACCTTTTAGTATCTCTGTTAACTGGATAGATACATTTTATTTCAGGAAAAGGTGAGGTATGGGGCAATAAATACAATACTCTTTGCTTCAAGTTGTTGTTTTTGCAACTGGAGCTAGCTCTTCTTTGTTATCTTCATAAATGGTCATGTTTCCCTAATCTTTGCTTGGTTTATATGTTCATTGCCTATCTAAGGAATTTAGGTATTTATTTGTGTTTTACCAAGTGTATTTGTTGTCCAAGTTAAAAAAAAATGGATTTTTTAGACACGCTAATTTACCTGAGTTAAGCTGTACATCTCCAGATATGTAGCTTACAAGAACACTAGTGGCTTGTTCAAAACTTCAGAAAAATTGGACAAGGTTTTAAGATAGAGGAAAAAGGACACTGAATGAAATGAAAACTGGCATGTAATTTCTTAGAGAATCTCATGATTAGCATGACAGTAAGATTAACATGGTATATAAATCTTAGTGGGAAGTTTTATATTGAGCAAGCATTCTCCTTTTAAAAAATTGCTTACGATTGAAAAGTAGATTACTCTGGTTTTTCAAGTTCTGCTGGTAGACAGTCGGCAGAGATTGGCAGTATTTTAATCCAAATGAAAGAAAAGGGTACTGAGAATATAAAAATTTTAGCATGTGAGCATTAAAGAGTAATGATGAATTTGAATACTTTTATATTTGGAATTTGAATGCTAAGAATCTTAAGCATATGACATTTTCTCCATGTATTTGTTTCTGAAAAAATGTAATTTCCCATGTATTATCAGTCTTGGCCATCATTAGATTATCAGATTTATTTTGAAGTCACAAAGTTTTAGGAACCAAAAACCTCATGAGACATAAAACCTTTGTCTACTCCCTTCTTGAAATCTTCCCTAATCTCCTAGGTTGGTTTTAACCTTTCTTCCTTGGATCTTGTGTAGGACTTTGTTTTAAATTTATCTAACACATGTATTATATATTTCATTGTATACAATATAAAAGTAATATTGTAATTACTGATATATTTGTCACATCCTTCTATTATATATGCTAAGTTCTCTGAGAGCAAGTGATCATGTCTTAACTAAACTGCCTTTCTCCCAGCACCAGATGCAATACTGTGCACACAGCAGGTCCAAAATAACTATGTTGGATTAAATAGTTGAAGTTTTAATTGATTGTCTACTATGTGTAAGTATTAACCTGGGTGCTGTGGGAGATATAAATATGTATAAGATATAAGTCTGGTAAGTCCTCCATCTATAAAATGAGGATGATAATTTTTTGTGACCACAGGATTGTTTTGAGAACCAAATGAGATAATGCATGCAAAACACTTTGTTGGCTGTAAGGCACTATATAAATGTAAGGTCTTGTCATTACAGTAAGGGCTATATGGCATTGGAAGACTTCAGGCTCTTTGAAGGCAAAGCTTCGCTAGGAGTCCCTTTATGTTTTCTGTGCATTCAGTGATTACTTAAAACATTTAAGGCCACTCCCTGGGAAATAGCTCCTAATCAATTTGGGGGTTTTGGGAGGTGATTGGGGTTAAGTGACTTACCCAGGGTCATACAGCTAGTAAGTGTCTGAGTCTGGATTTCAACTCAGATCCTCCTGACTCCAGGGCTGGTGCTGTGCCACCTAGCTGCCCCTCCTAATCAATTTTTAAAAAATAGATCTGATGTCTTAAGATGATATTTCCCATGATATCAATGCCAATACCTTGACCACATGGTAAATAAGACACGGTCCTTCCCCTCAAAAGTTTACATTAGTAGAGGAAATGGACATCTGTGAAAAGTTAGTCATCACTACGAGGCAGAATGATGTATCCAAAAATAGCATAGAAAATTTTCAGACATTTTCAGTCATGTCCAATGCTTCATGACCCTATATGAAGTTTTTCTTGGCAAAGATACTAGACTGGTTTGCCATTTGCTTCTCTAGCTCATTTACAGATGAGGAAACTGAGGCAAAGAGAATAAAGTGACTTGCCCAGAGTCACACAGCTTGTAAGTATCTGAGGACAGATTTGAACTCAGGAAGATAAGTCTTCCTGACTCCAGGCCCAGCACTGTATCCACTGTACCACCTAGCTGCTCTGGTATAGAAAAATAAGGTCCATTAAAGTTCTAAGTTGGGAGGAAGTATTATGGCTTAGGGGAGTTATAGAAAACTTCATAGAAAAGGAGGGCTTCAAGAGGATCTTGAAGTATGGGTAAGATTAAGATTTTTTTTTTTGTGAATCTTTGATTTATTTAGTGTACGAAACTCTCCATAAAGAAGGTTGACAGATGTTTTGCTTCTTAATCTCAGAGAGTTGCTTGGAACCACTGAGAGGTTAAGAGACTGTACCAGGAGTCCTACAGCCAGCACTTGTCAGAGGCAGGAATTGAAGCCAAGACATTCTTATTCTAAAGCTGGTCTGCCATCCGTTTTCTCAAGTTGCTTCTCAGCATTAGGATAGGGGAAGGAAGAAAAATTAAATGGCATATGGAAAGGTTAGGACTAAGTGTGGGAATCAATACGTAGCTAGAAGTTAGGAACTCATTACATAATAAATTATAGCTATTGCCATTGCCTTTTAAAACTTTATATGGTATTTTTTGTCAGTATTTATAGTTACTGGAAAAGGAGGAGTTAATATTTGGAAGAATGCATGAGCCACTAGCTTTGGTGCCAGAAAGACTCGGATTCATATCCCTCTTCAGACACTTACTAGCTATATGACCCTGGAAAAGTCTTTAAACTCTCTATGCCTGTTTTCCCCTCTGTTAAGTGAGGAGGTGAACTAGATGGCTTCTGACATTCCAGTTCTGCATCTATGATCCTATGACCTTTTTACTAAATGTAGTTATTTCATGAAACATTTTAGGAAAAAATATATAATAAAAATGAGACAGGTTTGTTTGCTTTTTAATCTTAAAACTAGAAGTTATCCTCATTATGTGGAGGAAGACCATGTGTATCATCATGATTAGAATAGAAGTGGGAAATTAGTAGAAAATGAGAGAGGACTTAGTGCATTGGTGGAAGAAAATGAGATAATAGGTAATAGAGGGAATTTTTGAGGGGAACATAATTTGGTCTATACAGTGGGAAATGAAGGTGATTTTTGGCAGAGGCAATTAAAGGAGTGGAACTTATTAGAGGTTTTAAAAAGTCAGTATCATAGTAGAGGTGACGTACTCTGCCAGAAAAGTGCACTCTATTTGAAGTCAAAGGATTGGAGTTCAAATTCTACTTCTCTCTCTTATTACCTATATGACATTGAAAAAGTAATTTAATTTCTCTGGGCCTCAGTATCAGCATCTGTAAAATGAGAGACTTGGATCAGATGGTCTTTAAGATCCTATCCAGCTCTAACTCTGTTACCCTCATGTGTAGGTTAGGGGAAAATTGGTTTGAAAAAAGTAGCCTGAGCCTGGTAAACAAGAGTTTGATTTTGGTAATGGCTTGTATATTAGTTGGGGGGGGGGGAGAAAGGATTTGATGACTGTTCTCCGTAATCTTATTATGATATGGTCCCATGATATGATATGCCATGGGCAGATGTTATAATGAGGGTCTTCTAGTATTTTCAATGATGACTCCTTTTGAGTGGGATTTAAGTCTGTTTAATTCAATTCAACAGGCATTTTTTAAGTGCTTGCTATGTGTAAGGCACCATATTTGCAAAAACAAAACAGTCCTTGCCTTTGGTGACCAATTCCACAGTGAGTTTTTATTGTCCACGAATGTGTGATCAGAATCATTATACAGAAATCTGATATTCTGTGCTAAGAAATTATAAATGTTATTTGGTGTTTGGCATTTTCCCCAAAGAGGTCAAGATTTTTGATTCAAGATTCAGATATCCTTAACTTCATTTTCTATAGGTTGCTTTACATTCAGTAAGAGTCACATTACTCCTGAGTAAGATTGAAGAGGGTTATAAATTTCATTGACAGAGTGGATTCTATCCTTGAGGTACTAAACTTTGTTTTATAATTGTGAATTACATATGTAATAAGGTACACACCAGTTAACTGTTTTAAAGAAAAAACGCCTGTATGTATGTATGTATATTATACCTTGTATATGCTTATATAAGTATATACAATACTTTATATAAACAAAACATATACTGTATATAAATATTTGGAAATGTAAATATTGTCTCCTTTAATCAAATGTAAGCTTCTTGAAGGCAGGGGTTTTGTAATTTTTGTTTTCTATCCCCTGGCTACTATTAATAATCACAATAATAGGGGCAGCTAGGTGGCGCAGTGGATAGAGCACTGGCCCTGGATTCAGGAGGACCTGAGTTCAAATGTAGCCTCAGACACATAACACTTACTAGCTGTGTGACCCTGGGCAAGTCACTTAACCCCATTGCCTACCCCCCAAAAAAAACCAAAAGCAAAAAACAAACAAAACCATAATCACAATAATAATTGAGACATAATATTTTTTAAGGTTTGTGAAGCATTTTACATATGTTATTTTACACAGACTTGGGTATCATAACACCTTTAGGTAACCTTGTAAAGGTGGGCCCTTGAGGTATTATCTTAATTTTATAGATGAAGAGTCTGAAGTGGGATTTAGACCCATATCTTCATGATTCTTATTCTTCTATTACTATATCATTGTCTCTTTATCATTTTACTTTTGATGTTTCTTTTTTTAAGTAAGTAAGTTGCTTAAACTTTCTGGACCACAGTTTTCTAGTCTGCAGAAAGGTCCTTCATTAGAGGAACTGGATATTGGGAACAATATAATGAAATGAGCTTTTTATAATGTCACTAATTGCCCCCTTCCTATTTCTTTACCCCAAAATGATCTGTTTGGAAATTTGGATTTTTGTGTATTTGGTTTAAAAAAAACCCCAACAGATGCCCCAAACTTGTTTCTGGACCCTAAAATCACTTGTTTAGCTTGATGGGAGTTGAATTATCTGTGCGACCAATATTACCAAGTTTGAAAAACCCTTTGGGCTTGTATTTATACCTATATACTATGACCAGTGCTTTTCAGATGGTGCTAAATCTTTCTAGGTTACTGAGTTGAGGATAGACTTTCTTCATGGGTAGTCAGCATCAACATCATTTCCCTAATAAAAATTCAGTCACATGAAAGAATCCTGCACAACAAAATCATTCCTTTGTGCTACTAAATGGCTAACGGTAATAATATTTTTGTTAATAAATATACAGTATCTCTACTTCAAAGGGTCCTGCACAACACATTTTTGTTCTTTTTTATATGTAAAAATCATGTTCAGTCATGAAAGTGTCTGGTTGTTTGCTAAGGAAAGCTGAACTCCTAGTAGCCTCCTTATTCTGCCATAAAATAGTAGTGACCAATTTTACAGATAAATGGAGCTTTAGAAAGCAACTTGATCAAAGTTATGCAGGTGGCAGAGGTGGGTTTCGGATCCATGTCCTTGGATTCTGAATTCAGCATTGTACTGTGCTGATTATATACTTCCTAATTCAAACACCTAAACCAGCCCCTCTAAGAACCTACCAAAATTCTTGATTAGATTGCTACTGAAAGTAAATCACAAAACAACAAAGTTTCAAGAGATTAAAGACACAAACTATTTGCACGCTTCCTTCTTTTCCTTGCTAGTTTTTCATTGCGGATCAGTTACAGAGGGTTTGGTCAAAGCAGCATCCTCTGTACTGAGCACAATGAAAGCTCTTATGGTCTGGAAATGTGACTTTTTGTTTTTTGAATTATAAACTTAATATCCATGAACAAAAACAGGCAAATAAAGATAAAATAAGGAGTAAATTACAAACATCTAAGCAGTATGGTGCAGGGATAAGAATGTGAATTAGGAATCCAAGCATATAGGTTTGAATCCCATCTCTGCTATCAGTGTGACCTCATGCAAGTTAGTCAATCTTTAGGGCTAGGTTTCCTCATCTGTAAAATGGGGGGATTGGACTGGGTAATCTTAGAAGTCCCTCCTAGTTCTAAATGTATGTCTTCCTTATGATTTTTGCAAATTAACAAATACAAGATAGGTTAGCTGTGTCCTTTTGAATCCATCTGAAACACATTTTAAATTTTCTTTTATACATAGATGTGCATATATATGTATATTAGTTGTCTGTCTTGTTCTTTGTGTTGTTTATTTGTATTATTCTATTTTTATTCATTATAGTCTTTATTTCATTTCATAAGATATAATTTGCTTATTCTCCAATTACCGTTAAACATAAATAATTATGAATATTTTTACTCACATAAATCCTTTAATCTTTTTCATGAAACCTTTAGGAAGATGTTCTAGCAGTGGAATCAGTGGATTAAAGTATATGATTAGTTTTGTGATTCTTATCCTGTATTGAATTTTTGTTCTCCAAAAGTTGGCATTCATTTTCAAACCTACCAAAAATGTATGAGTACATGTTTCTCTAAAATTGAATTTAATTTGATGAACATTTATTATGTATTGTGTGCAAGTCTTGGTATTAGGGATACAAATATAAAATTGAAAACGGTATTTGATTTTGAAGAGTATATATTCTATAACAACCCCGCCAGTACTGATTTTAATTAATTTTGTCAGTTTAGAGGACATAAAGTAATACCTTAAGGTTGACTTACTTCGAATATCTATGCTTAGAGGATTTAAACACATTTTTATGGAATTAACAATTTGTGTTTCATCCTTCAAAAATCATCTATGAGTTCTTGGCTGTTTCTGGGAATGTGATTTCTGAGAATCTGCACATTATAACAAAATAATGGATCTTTGATCTCATTGATGTGAGTACTCCCTTAAGTGATGTAAATTACAACTCATTCTAGCTTTCTTGTCTTGTATAATTCTTGTTGAAAAATCATGTAGAGGGGGTCCATCTGATATACTGTAGGCTTTCCTCTCTAGGTCTCAACCTTACATGGGTATAAAAAAAAAGCCCACTCTAAAACTGGGATACAAATGGCAGCACACGGGCGGTCCATGTCTTCTCTCTTGCTTTTGCTGCCTGACTGGTCTACTTAATTTTTTGGTCATATATATCTCTCATTTCATTTTACATGGCTTTTTGTACATATAATTATAGTTAATAATATGGCATAACCTATTTTCACTCATCATTCATTTCTTCATTGTTCTTTGGGTGGCCTGTTCTTTAGGTAGGTATGATTCCTCAAAGATTGTGGTATTCAGTGATTTGAAGCCCACCTACCTCCCATATGTATCTCTCTGTGTTGCCCTCTTGGTCACATGAAATTTTGATTCTTTAGTTATAATGCTGTCCTGTGATTCAGAACCATATGTCATCCCTGGGGAAGAAAATCAGTGTTAAAAAGATGAATTTTTATGTCAGGGTGCAGCTTGGGGTTTTTAAAAGTGCAATGTAATTTCCCAAATGCAATCCAGCCTGCTTTCTACCTCTTGTGCAATTTTGGGCTCCATCTCATTTCCATCTGAAGTGCCTGTTCAAGATATATAGTCTAATGGTCTAACTCAATGAGCTGCCCATTCAGCTGTGTGTCGTAATCTAGGCAATACAAATTCTTCATCTACTTGGTCCTTTTTTTTTTAAAGAAAAACATCTTATTTCTAAAATTCCATATCAGAAGGACAGTATCTTTGTTAAACTGATAGCTAAATGGACAGGAACTTGTAAACACAACTTTTTTTTTTTTGCCATATTTTGCATCTGCCAGGAAAGTAATGTTAGTAGAGGTTTTTGACTTCAGGGAGATTACTTCATTATTCTAAAATATATATTAAAATGACATTTTATTAGAATAGAATTTGATATTTAATAGAATTTAATCTTGGTTTGGCCAAAGGTATGGGGTATAGCTATCTGAGGTTAATACCTTTACTGCATACCTGCTGTTCAGATTTTACTTCCTTCCAAAGGGGTTAAGTTATCAAAGTTTCTAAAGTTAAAATAAAAGTGCTTTAGTGACAGCAAGAAAGCAAATGAATTGAAGTATAAGTAATAAACTGTTAAGTAGGCTAGCTTTGAGGAAAAACATTATGAATGATAACAGTCCCCTCAGATATGACTCATAGTTTGTATCATGACAACAAAGTACATATCATTGCTTTGCAGAATATTGAATTTCTTATGTACTGAAACATCTGTTACAAAGATATGTCCAGAATGTATCATGTCTCCCTTGCAGAAGCATTGTTTATAGTTGTCTCCAGTCATTTCATTGTTTTTAATTTTTAGCATATGGGGGTTGAAATAGCATTATGTAGTACCTTAAATGTATTTTTAAACTTTAGTTCCATAAAATACAAATTTTAAGAGAAACAACATGGAGTTCTGGAAAATGGAGAAATTTGAGCTAATTTTTTTTTCAAGAGCGGTTGAATGTGAAATTAAAGACTAGACCAGGGGTAGGGAACCTTTGGCCTCAAGGCCCTCAAGTGTGGCCATTTGATTGAATCCAAACTTCACAGAACAAATCCCCATAATTAAAGTACTTGTTGTGTAAAACTTGGACTCAGTCAAAAGGCTGCACCCAAGGATCTAGAAAGCCACATGTGGCCTTGATGCTGCAGGTTCCCCACCTTGGACCTAGACAGTGCTTAGACAATTCCTTTAAAGCAACTGGGGCTCTTTGACATACAAGACTATTATTATTATTATTATTATTTTTAGTTTAGTTGTCTTTAAATATTGTAAGCTTTGCTGAATAGGAGAGTAGAAGTACTTTTTTGTTGTTTTTTTTTTTGAGAAGTACTTTTAATTGGATCACATGAACTTTCCCTAGATAAATATTAAACCCAGAAAGAAGTGGAATTGAGAATAGATTTGCAGTTTCAACATTATGCTTGATGAAAATCTTCTGGTAAGAAGAATGGAGAAAAAGGGGAAAAGATTAAATTGACACCTCCTGTAATTATTATTATTTTAAGGAGATTCCTTCCCCATCCCCACCTCTAGTTCTTTGAAGAAGAATGAGGAAGTTGTTAACGTGTGTGTGTTGCAGGGAGTGGAGTGGAAAGTAATACAATAATTGTGTAGAAAAATGAGGTATTGCTTGTGGTTTCTATGTGGCTGGGCTGGCAAATCTGCAAATAATAACTCCTATTTAATGCTTTAAGGTGTGCAAAATGCTTTCCTCAGAAAAACCTTGCAAGGTTGTTAATGTGAATATAATTGTCCCCATTTTACAGATGAGGGAACTAGGAGACTTAGTGAAATGCCATTATTTCTTTATATGGGAGATTCTGTGGTGCAACAGAAAGAGCACTGGCTAGGTAGTCATATCAACTGAGTCCTTTTCTCAGCTTTGCTACCAGCTGGTTGTGTGTAGGTTTGAGCAAATCACCTGAACTTTCTGGGACTCATTTTCTTCACCTATAAATGAGGGTGTTTGGTGTCAGTACTAAGGCATTTAAAGGCTCTCTAATGATGAGTGCCAGTTTCCACTGGACAAATATCTATATCTAGGCTATGAAGTATTCAAAGTGGACAATTTTATTTCAAGTCCAAGCTAAGTCATCACTATGCTGTAGTTCACAGTACCTGCTGAACTCGCACACTAGTTAGGTGATTTTGTATCTTAATAAAAACAGACTATCAGGCTCAGTTCATCTTTAAGACTATAGAATAAACGTATTTATATTTTTAAATCTACTCAGTTGAAATGGAAAACATCTAGCAGCTGAGAAAAAAATTTAAATCAAGATAATTTCTAAGGTCAAATAAAATTTTCTTGAAAGGCTTATTCTCAGAGGACATTTCCACTTACATTTAGAAGTGGCTAGTGCAAGGCTGAAGTTGTCAGTAATTCCAAGAGACAACTTATAATTATCTTCATGTGGCCATTCACTTTGTGGATTTCCTGTGGTAAATCCTTAATCCTGCACTTCCTTCTGCTTACCATAAGGCATGATTCTGGTTATTTCTTCCAACTATAGCAAATGTATGGGGGAATCCAATCTCATCTCATTATTAGACATAATTAGGAAGGCACGTTTGTTAAATAAAAATTACTACATTATAAACCAGTGTTTGGTGTTGGATACACACACACACACACACACACACACACACACACACACACATGTTATCCTTGAGGGGAAAATCTGAGTTTAAAAGATGAATTTTTATGTCATGGAGCAGCTTGGGGTTTTTCAAAAGCACAGTGTAATTTCCTAAATGCAATCCAGCCTGCTTTCCACCTTCTGTGCAGTTTTGGAGCGTATGACATGACATCAGAGGACATGATGTATGTGTGTTTGTATGTATGTGTGTATAATTAAAATTTTTGTTTCTATCCTACACCATTACTATGGACTGTTGAGAGTTTTTTTTTTTTTTATAACTTTGTCTGTGACAGTGACACTTGCTGATCTATTGCCAGGAGGACATCTGCTTTGTGGTGAGGAATTTGTACTGGTCCACTCATCATCCCTTGCCTAGTGTTTCTTGTGATGCATGTTTCTGAAGGAAGTAATCATGGTTAGAGAACAGAACAAATCTATATGGCTTATTGAATTGAATATGAATATTGATATTTGTTCTTTATTTTAAAAAATAGAAAATGGAATGAAGGGTATTTGTGGAAAGGTAGCATGGATTCCTGAAGATTCCTTTTTGCATGAAGAAGAACAAAAGTGTATAACGTGTATGGGAAGAATTAATAAAACTATATTCAGTTAGATTTTAAAAGTTAATTAGAATGAAATAGCCAAAATATTTCGTTCTTTTTTACTTGGTGTCATGTTGAGTCTCATTAGGAGGGAATTCAAAAACAGGAACCTAACCCCCCCCACCCTAGCCCACCACAATTTGTATCATGTTTAGTGTTGGGAGATTAACATTAAATCTTACAGTGTTAATAGGCTCCCAATAAGTTTTGAGGTTTTTGTTTTTTTGTAATTATAGGTACCCTACTTTATCTTTTCACTCCCCCTAAACAGAAGTGAAGAAAAGATTCTAGATGAAATGTCTAGAAACTAATATGTCCTAAATTGAATGTTGTTACTTTAATTTTTCCTGAAATGCTTTCTTTTCCCCACTCTGGGTTATAACTGTTCCTAGATAGCAATCATATGATTGTTCCTGTTTCTAGCTGTTAGGTTCTACCCTCACAGTTTTACCTATTAAGTACATGCCATTCACGTTTGTTTTGGATAAAGTAAATTTGTGTGGTCTCCTTGGCATTGTGCTCACTGAGAAACTTGTTTCTGTTTTCATAGAGTTAGCATACACTATCCTGAAAGGAAAAAAAAGCTATTTACGTAGTGGGAGGTAAGAAAGATTTTTTTAGAAATTTTTTTTTAAGCCAACCAATATGTTCATCTTTATCTAAATCTAAGAATATAAAAGGGTTGGTGTTGGAAGTTTAAAAAAAAGGCCAAGATAGGCATATAAACCAGGGTGGCCTTCCCTTATTTCCCATCATACTTTTCCTAATATTTATGCAGAGAGAAGAGTGGCTGGTTGGTAAAATTTAATCATCAGGTTCATATAGTCTTTTGCATTACTTGTGATAAAGGTGGGGACTAAGGGTACAGATAAGGACAAGCATACTTTTATGTTATGTTTCCTTGGTAACTCTCATGCTTATATCATTTCTCAGAAAGTTCCTTAATTTATTTTCATGAAACTTCACTGTGGCATTGACTAGATTCCCATGCATGGTATTGATTCTATGGAACTGTCTTTTGTGATGTCATTTTGCCTGGCTTGTTTTCAAGGAACCATTAATTATGTTAGAGTGTACCTGTACAGAATAGTGGATAATTGATCCGTCTGTCAGGGG
This sequence comes from Phascolarctos cinereus, assembly GCF_003287225.1. Taxonomy (NCBI): domain Eukaryota; kingdom Metazoa; phylum Chordata; class Mammalia; order Diprotodontia; family Phascolarctidae; genus Phascolarctos; species Phascolarctos cinereus. Next base: position 555,345,418 of record NW_027555847.1, read on the forward strand.
CAGCTTTAGGAAAGAACTTCCCCAAAAGTTTTTGCTTCTAATGTGTTGAGGTGGCAATAGCAATTACTTGGGAAATCTTTTTTGGGACAGAGTTGTAAAGAATTTAGCAACAGGGACTTGTACCTCTGAATGACTTGCAAATTAGCCAAATTGGAATCCAGGGTAGTGAGAAATCACACTGGAGTTTTATATCACCACTCATTGGCCCTGCTTGTTCTCTTGAGTCAAGTGTGGTAGAGTGGCTCTGGTTTTCTTCTTTCTGGCCAGATGTTAGGGTTCCCAGATTCCATGTGAATGTTCAGGAAATATTTGTACTTTATACACTCTATATTTCTTTAAATTCTGGTAGGGATATCATGTGGGACAGTGATCTTTTTTATTTCATGTACTTAAGCCAGGAATGTTGTTTCTGAAGCACTCTATGTCTGTAACGGTTCTGTGCTGGAATTTGTGTGTAGGACAGCAAAAAACTTCATGCCAAATTGTTTCATTTGGCTTCTTGGCTAGGGAGGCAACTAGTGCAGTGTGGGCTGGAGTTTATTTAATGAAGAATGGAGTAGTGATTTGGATCTTTGAGCCCACATTGTCTCAATAGTAAGCTTGCTGGCTTAGCTTACTCCTTACCCTGCCCACACGGACAAGTCCCACCAATCTTTGCTCTCTGCTTCATGTTTCCTGTGTTGGGAATTGGGAGGAATATTATGTGATTTGGCTCTTTCATTGTCACTTATTAATTCAGGTAAGGTCAAAGCTGGACTGACCTGTAAGTAGCACTGTTTGAGGACAGAATTATGCTCTCCTAGTCCCATCCACAGAAATACTAGTTTGTTTGTCTTGTTCCTTTGGAAAAAAAAATACAGGGGACTTCTGGTGCCAAGATGGTGGAGTGAGGAAGGAACCCTCTGAAGTCTTCCCAAATTGCCCTCTAAACAACTAGAAAACCTTCTCAGAATTGCTCTAGGAGCAGGGAAGCAGCTTACGCACTCAGCAGTATGCTTGTCGTATCTGTACCCTTAGTCCCCACCTTTATCACAAGTAATGCTAAAGGTAAGACTATATGGATCTGATGATTAAATTTTACCAACCAGCCACTCTTCTCTCTGCCTAAATATTAGGAAAAGTATGATGGGAAATGGGGGAAGGCCACCCTTGTCTATATGCCTATCTTGGCCTTTTTTTTTTTAACTTCCAACCCCAACCCTTTTATATTCTTAGATTTAGACAAAGATGAACATATCTCACTGGGGTCAGAGGGGAGCTAGTTCCAAGAGCAGCAGCCACAGGCAGCTTCACCGCAGGGGGACTGCAACAAGGCTTCAAGCCTGGGGCAATCCACCAGTGAGGCACTGCCTGGCTACAAACTAGCAGCCTAGGTAAGTGAGCAGTCTGTGCAGCAGTAAGGCTCCATCTCATCGACAACCCCCTCCCCCCAGCACAAGCTACCAGCAGGGCGTTGACCCCATTTGTGATCAGTAGTGAAGCCCCACCCCACAGCTAGCCAATAGCAAGACTTCCATCCCTGGAGCCTACCAGTGGAGAGACCCTGTTTTCGTAGCAATCCAGTAGCAAGGCCCCACCCCTGGAGCAGGCCAACAGCTAAATCCCATACCCAGGGGAGGCAAACAGTACAAGCCAGAAGGGAAGCCTACCCTCCAGAGAAAGCAAGCAGCTAAGCCATGAAGCCCAGTGAAAGCCAGCAGTAAGACCCGGAGGCCCATCACAAAAACCTTGGTACAGTGCAGAACCAGAGCTCAACTCTCACATAAAAACACCACGTCACAAAAAAAAGGCAGAAAAAATGAGCAAAAACAAACAAAAGAAAAGAACTTGACTATAGACAGTTAACTGTGTTGATGGGGAGGATTATGGCATAAACTTAGAAGAGGACAACAATGTCAAAATGGCTACATGTGAAGCCTCAAAAGAAAAATGTAATGTGGTCTCAGGCCCAAAAAGAATTCCTGGAAGAGCTTAAAAAGGATTTTAAAAAGCAAATTAGAGAAGTAGTAGAAAAACTAGGAAAAGAAATGAGGGTAATGCAAGAGAATCATGAAAAAAGAGGCAATAGCATGGGAAAAATATAAAAATTTACTGAGGAAAATAACTCCCTAAAAAATAGAATTGGCCAGATGGAAAAGGAAGTACAAAAGCTCATTGAAGAAAATAATTCCTTAAAAATTAGAATTGAACAAGTGGAAATTGATGATTCTGTGAGACATCAAGATGTATTAAAAAAAACAAAGTTTAAAAAGTAAAAAAAAAAAAAGAAAGAAAATGTGAAATTTCTCATTGAAAAAACAACTGACCTAGAAAATAGATTCCAGAGAGATAATATAAGAATTATTGGACTACCTGAAAGCCATGATATATATTAAAAAAAAAAGCCTGGACAACATCTTTCAAGAAATTATCAAAGAAAACTGCCCTGATATATTAGAACCAGAGGACAAAATAGAAGTTGAAAGAGTCCACCAATTGCTGCCTGAAAGAGATCTCAAAATGAAAACTCCCAGGAACATAATAGCCAAATTTCAGAGCCCATAGATCAAGGAGAAAGTATTACAAGCAAGAAACAATTCAAATACTGTGGAGCTACAGTCAGGTTTACACAAGATTTGGCAGCTTCCACATTAAAGAACTAGAGGCCTTGCAGTATAATAAACTGGAAGGCAAATGAGTTAATATTACAACCAGGAATCACCTAGCCAGCAAAACTGAATGTAATCTTTCAGGGGGAAAAGTAGACATTTAATAAAAAGAGAACTTTCAAGCATTTCTAATTAAAAGACCATAGCTGAATAAAAAAATTGACCTCCAAATACGAGATTCAAGGCAAACATAAAAAGGTAAAAAAGAAACAAGAAAGATGAAACATAAGACATTCAGTAAGGTTAAACTGTTTATATTTCTGTATGGCAAGATACTATTTGTAACTCTTAACAATTTTATTACTATAAGAGTAATTAGAACGAGTATATGTAGACAGAGGGTATGGATATAAAGGTGACTTTGATGGGATGATACCCAAAAAAACAAAATAAAGGGGTGAGAAAGAAAATTGCATTGAAAGAAGAAGGAGGGGGATGGATATTGAATGGAATAATTTAGCCCAAATAAAAGAGACATGAAAGAGCTATTTTAATGGAGAAGATGGGTGTGGGATGGGCAAAGTTTAAGTCCCCAAAAGACCTATTTGTACAAAAATATTTATAGCAGCTCATTTTTGTGGTGGTTAAGAATTGGAAATCAAGGGGCAGCTAGGTGATGCAGTGGATAGAGCACCGGCCCTGGAGTCAGGAGGACCTGAGTTTAAATCTAGCCTCAGACACCTAATACTCGCTAGCTGTGTGACTCTGGGCAAGTCACTTAATCCTAATTGCCTCACCAAAAAAAACCAACAAAACAAACAAGCAACCAACAAACAAAAAACCAAATAAACAAGAATTGGAAATCAAGGGGATGCCCATCAAGTGGGGAATGGCTAAATATGCTGTGGTATATGATTGTAGTATTGTGCTATAAGAAATGAGAAGCAGGACGATTTCAGAAAAACTTCAGAAGACTTATATGAACTGATGCATAGTGAAGTGAATAGAACCAGGAGAACATTGTATACAGTAACAGCAATATTGTTCAATGAAGAGCTGTGAATGACTTAGCTATCTATTCTCAGCAATATAGTGATCCAAGACAGTCCCAAAGGACTAATGACAAAACATACTATCCACCTCCAGAGGGAAAAACTGATATTGATTGGATACAGACTGAAGCATGCTATTTTTCACTTTGTTTCATCTTTTTTTTTGCCTCTTATTCAAGTCTTCTTGTACAGAATGACCAATATGGAAATGTTTTGCATGATTGCACGTGTATAACCTGTATCTGCTTACTTTCTTAGGAAGGGGAGAAGGAAGGGGGTGTGAGAGGGTAGAATTTGTAACTTAAAATTTTAAATGAAAGTGTTAAAAAATTGGAAAAATACAAATGGATTATAGATAATTTAGATAGAATGGATTAGGAAAGCAGCAATATTTGTCTATAAGGGAAAAATGTAACTATAATTTCTTCACTTCCATAGTCACATTGAATTTTAATAAGCAGAGGAAGGAAGAAAGGACAGATTTGAAAGGCATTTCAGGAAGTGATTTGAAACAAATGTGGTTAGAAAGCTACTCTCAAGTTTTTGTAGTGAGATAGCCTGAACCCATTGAAAATTTTCATTTGAAGAAAGGTCATTTCTATTTCTTAGTGTATAAATTAAGATAAAAATATATATAAGAAATGTTAACTTCTATGGCAGAATCTATGATATGATGTCACATGATATGCTGATATGTTTGTCTAGGTAGTAAATAAGAATTTTTTCCTGCCTACTTATTAGCCAGTCAGTAGTTTTGTAGTTGGAATCACTCTCAAACAAATAAATGAATGTGCATCTCTCTCTCTCTCTCTCTCTCTCTCTCTCTCTCTCTCTCTATGTGTATATATGTATGTATGTGTGTGTGTGTGTGTATTTGTATGTGTATATATATAAACATTCATATATATATATGTGTGTGTGTGTACATATGTATATATGTGTGTGTATATATGTATATATATATGTGTGTGTGTATATATATGTATATATATATACACACACATATATATATACTGATTTCTAGTTGTCTAGAAACCAGATTCAGAGACTAAAACATTTGTAGAAAGTGTTGCTTTTCATTTTCTATGTAATGTCTGTAGTCTAAGATTCTCTGATCTTTCATCTATTCCACTAGCAAGGAAGCATCTTCACTTGTTTAGACACAAATGCAGAAAAAATGAGTAACAAGCAGTTTGAACTAGAGATCCTGAGGGAGGGAGGCAAATTTATATATCTCATAGGTGGGTATCTTATAGGTAGGTATCCCAGAGATTGATAGAATGAGACCTATGACTGCATTATGATTCTGGGTTAACATGCCTTATTCAAAAGTCATGTGCTAGGATAATTGGGAAGGGGCAGTAAATGGAATAGCATTCTGTTAAAAATATTAATTCATGTGAAAAAATCTAGGAACCAGAGAATATGGGGAAAAAAAGCAGTGAAAAACATTTGGGTTGAAGGCAGTGGAGGGAGAATCAGAAGCAGTATTTTCTTTGTAATATACTATAGACCATCTGGACAGAAATAAAAAATAGATAAGGAGTTTGAGAAGCAGATCACAAGCCTTTTTCTTTTCTGGCTCCTGGGGAGTCGGATGCTAACTGCTGAGGGTCCAAAGTTTGGAAGTGTTTTCGGCAGCTCTTCGACAGGCTCCTAGCCATCAATATGCCACAGAACGAATACATAGACTTACACTGAAAATGGTATGACTACCCCTTGGATTACCATGAGAAAAAGAGAAAGAAGGAAAGCTGAGAGGCTCATGAACGTTCAAAGAAAGCAAAGAAAATGATTGGTCTAAAAGCCAAACTCTACCATAAACGGTGTCATGCTGAGAAGATTCAGATAAAAAAGACTATCAAGATGCATGAGAAGAGAAATACCAAGAAAAAGAATGATGAAAAAACTCCCCAGGGAGCAGTGCCTGCATATCTGCTGGACAGAGAGGGACAGTCCCAAGCCAAAGTTCTTTCCAACATGATTAAACAGAAATGAAAAGAGAAAGCTGGTAAATGGGAAGTGCCATTGCCAAAAGTTCGTGTGCAGGGAAAAACAGAAGTGTTAAAGGTTATTCGAACAGCAAAGAGAAAGAAGAAGGCTTGGAAGAGAATGGTTACTAAAGTCTGCTTTGTTGGGGATGGCTTTACACAAAATCCACCAAAATATGAAAGATTTATTAGGCCAATGGGTTTACATTTTAAGAAGGCTCATGTAACTCATTCTGAGCTTAAAGCCACTTTTGGCCTACCCATACTTGGTGTGAAGAAGAATCCCTCCTCCCCACTATATACAACTTTGGGTGTTATTACCAAAGGGACTGTCATTGAAGTGAATGAGTGAGCTGGGCCTTGTGACACAAGGAGGCAAAGTTATCTGGGGAAAATATGCACAGGTTACCAACAATCCAGAAAATGATGGATGCATAAATGCAGTCTTGCTTGTTTGATTGACTGATTGAATGAAGTCCTACATCTTTGATACTTATTAAAGATTCGACAACATATCAAGAAAACCACAACAGTTACTACATTGAACAGTCACAAAACAAAACCAAAGACACAATTCTACATATTGTTGTTTTGATTTGAGATTAACTTGGAAAAGAGAGGAGACACTTTTCTATTCTTTTGAGACTTTTTTCCATTTTGGAGTGGCAATAAAAAAGCTTGTGAGAAGAAGAAGGAGAAGGAGAAGAAGAAGGAGGAGGAGGAGAAGAAGATGAAGGTGAAGATGAAGAAGATGATGATGAAGATGATGATGAAGATGATAATGAAGAAGATGAAGATGATGATGATGAAGATGATGATCACAAGCCTGACACAAAGGACTGAGACGCTATGATAGGGGACTTCATTTATCTAGACAATTGATAATTTCTTTACTTAATGAATTTTTTTTTTGGCCTTCAAAAAGTAGAGGAACTAATTAGAGCGAAATTACTGTGAATTCTCAACCAACAAGAAGGAATTGCTGAAATGGAAATGATGGAAACTTTGGGAATAAGTGACCAATCCATCATAGACTTTTTCAAAGAGAAGAAGGAAAACAGGCAATACTGTCTGAGATTTGAGAAGAGTAGATTTCAAAGGATTCAATAAATAGGATAGTGATATAGTCTTATGTTCTAAAATTCTGATGGAAAGCGAATCCAGGAAGGATGAAAAATTCTCCAGAATGAAATTCTGAAAGAGATAAAGACAAATAATTTCAAAGAGAAGAAGAGAAAATGTCAAAATAAGAGGACTCACCAAACAACTTAATATTTTTAAGAAGGCATGTCCAGACTATGAAAACAAACCAACGATAGCAAGATTAAAAAAAAAACTGTTTGGGAAAAGAGGAACATCAAATAATGAATAGGGTAATTGCTTGCATTGATGAGATAATGATAATCAATTAGGAAATACAAATTAAATATTCTGATTTAACTTTCTGTTTTCTCTGTCAAGAAGAATAATCTTTGGTAGGACAGAACAAAAATGGCTAATAGGAAGTTTTTTACCAATCATTAGCAAGGCCATAGTAAGAGAGCTTTTTGGTTTCTGTGAATGAATTAAAGTCATGCCATTGACATTAACTGTGGCCACTAAAAGAATTGGCAGATATGATTGCTGAGCCATGGTCAGTATTCTTTGAAACATCTTATAGAATTAGGTATTTCAGGATAGAAGGGCAGTTGTCCTGATTTTCAGAAGAGGAAAACTACAGGCCATTGTGAATCTGACTTAATTCCTGGAAAAAATATGGTATGTGTTATTAAAGGGATGGTTAGTGAACATCACCTCTACACTGTCCTCTTCTCTTGAGTTTCTAGCCCCCTTATCATATTTACTTGTTACTTCCTGCCAAGCATTAGCTTTGGATCATTTCCATCATCTGCTGCCTTCATTCCTACGTATGTGCTAGCTGAAGAAAGGTGGAAAAAATCTTGCAACCATTCTTACTATATCCACTAAAAATTTATGTTACACAACCTCAGCTGGGCCCTTTATGCTTCCCTTTATCAACTCACTGTCTCACTCTCGGCAGTAGTTCTTTCAAACCTTTTAATCTCTTCTCAGACTTCCTATGGCTTCCCTTGCCCACCCCATCCCCATCTTCCAACCCTCTTAGTTGAAAATCTTGCTTCATCTTTTACAGAGGAAATTGAGGTCATTTGCTGAGAACCCCCTTCTTCCCCTGTTCTTCATCTCATATCACTTATATGCTTTCTGCCACTATCTCCTCCTTCAACACTGTCTCAGGAAAATGCAGTCCTACTCCTTACCAAGGCATACCTCTCCACCTGCACTGGCAATCCCATTTCATTCTGTCTCTTCCAAAAAATTGCCCTCCTCCATCATCTCTACTGCCATTTATCTTTAATCTCTCTCTGTCTACTGGCTTCTTCCCTACTTCCTGCAAACATGTCCGTTGTTTGCGTCACCCTCAAAAAAACCCTCACATGGTTCTTCCATCCCTGCTATCCTTCTTTATTTCTTCTACCCTTTGTGGCTAAAATCATTGAAGGTTATCTACAATAGATGCCCCCACTTCTTTTCTCCTACAATTTAACTTCTTTAACTTCCTGCAGTCTGGCTTCTGACCTCATCATTGGTCTTTCCAAAGTTGTCAGTGATCTCTTAACTGCCAAATCCAATGACCTTTTTTCATTCTTCATTGTTCTTGACCTTTTTGCAGCCTTTGAGACTGTCACTCACCCTCTTCTCCCGCATACTCACTTCTCTCTAGGTTTTCAGGACACTGTTCTTACCATCTGACCACTCCTCCATCTTCTTTTCTGTATCCTCATCCACTAACCGTGGATATTCACATGGATCTCTCCTGGACACTTTTTTCTTCTCCCTCTAAACTACTTCACTTGGTGACCTCATCAGCTCTCATGGATTTAATTATTGTCTTTATGCTAAATCTACTTATTCAGTCCTACCTCTCAGTTGACCTCCAGTGTCACATCTTTAACTTTTTTTTTTCAGATATCTCAAACTGGATGACCAGTAGACAGCTTAAATTCACCATGTCCAAAACCAAACTTACTATCTTTTCCCCAACCCCTCTCATCCTCCTAACTTTCCTGTTACTATTGAGGGCAGCACCATCCTCTCAGTCTGCCAGGCTGACAACCTATCCAAGATTCTCAACTCCTCACTACCTCTCAACTCTTTCTCCAATATTTTACCAAGGCTTGTTGATTTCCCCTTTGCAGCATCCCTCAAATATGCCCCTTCTCTCTTCTGACACTGCCAATATGCTGATGCAGGCCATCCTCACCTCATTGCATGGAATATTGAAATTGCCTGCCTACTACAAGTTTCTCTTCTGCAATCCATACTCCAGGCACCATAGTAATTTTCCTAAAACATAGGTCTGATTGTGTCACTCTCATACTCAGTAAACTGCAGTGGCTTCCTGTCACTTTCAGAATCAAGTACAGTATTCTCGGGTAACCTAGTGCCTTCCTACATTTCTAATCTCCCACCTCCATGTGCTCTTTGATCCAGTGACACTGGCCTCTTCGCTATTCTTTAAACAAAACACTCCATCTCTTCATTCTGGGCATTTTTTCTGGCCATCCCCCATGCCTGAAATGCCCTATCTCTTTATCTCAGGCTCATGGCTTCCTTCAACTCTCAATTAAGATCCCACCTTCTAATTTCCCCAATTCCTCTTAATTTTAGTGCCTTATCTCTGTTGCTTATTTCCTATTTGTCCTTATGTAGCCTATTTGTACGTATTTGTTTACTTATCTCCCCCATTAGATTGTGAGGTCCTAGAGGGCCACGACTATTTTGCCTTTCTTTGTAACACCATTGCTTAGCACAATGCATGGTATGTAATGGGCACTTAATAAGTGCTTACTGACTGCCTGACATCTAAAAAAGGAAGTTGTGATCATAAAGAGCCAGCATGGTTTTGTCAAAAACAGGTCATGCCCATGTAACTTCATATAGCCTATGTAACCCATGTAACCATTTCCTTTTTTTTTTCACATGGTTACTGGACAGGCAAATGTAAGTAGAGTTTACCTACCTTTTAGCATGGCTTTGACACAATGGCCTATTATTCTTGTGGAAAAGGTGGAGAGATGTGGACCCTCCAGTAGTACAGCTTAGTGGATTCAGAACTGATGGGATGGCTGGGCCCATAGAGGGAGTCTTTAGTGGTTCCTTGCCAGCCTGAAAAGTCTCTGGTTGAACATATAAGTGACCCATGCTTAGCCCTGTGCTCTATAACATTTTTTGGGGGGTGAGGCAATTGGGCTTAAGTGACTTGCCCAGTGTCACACAGCTAGTGAGTGTTATGTGTCTGAGGCAGGATTTGAACTCAGGGCCCCCTGACTCCAGGCCCAGTGCTCCATTCACTAGGCCACCTAGATGCCCCTAACATTTTTTAAATGATGTGAATAAAGGCATAGATGGTATGCTTAATAAATTTGGATGATAGATTCAGAATTCAAAAAGATCTTGACATTGGGCCAAAATAATAAGACAAAATTTAATAGGTCTAAATGGAAATTTGCGTCCTTGAAAAAACAAGTAGACAAGTACAAGATTTAGGATACATTGCTATGTAGTAATGCACCTTAAAGATTGTTGGGGGCTTCAGCCAGCTACAATTTCATTGTGAGTTAGTCAAGAGAAGCAAAATGTTCATTAGGGAGAGTAATAGTCCCTTTCTCCTCTGCCCTGGTTAGACCACATCTGAAGTAGTACTATGTTCAGTTTTGGGTGCTGCATTTAACTAAGTCCAATTGCTAGTATCTTCCTCCTTTAAAAAAGAAGTTCTCATTGTAAAATACTTGCCTGAGCAAGAAACCAGAAGATAATTGAGATATTTTAATAATTATTGTAGGGCATGTATTGTTTGATACCCATGGATAAGGGAAGAGTAGAGGATAATTCAATTCAGTTGCTTTTCAGTTCAACATTCATTAAGGAATTTTCATATGCAAAGCACTGTGCTAGACATAAAATAATGAACATTACCCATTCCATATCCTTAAAGGTTTTATTCATTTTCTAAGAGGTAAGACAAGTATATCGATAACTATATGGACAAAAGTGTTAAGTACAATAGGAAAAATACAGAGGTAGTGCTGTGGGATTCCCAAAGAGGAAGAATTAATTCTGGTAGGTGAGAATTAGGGAAGGCTTTGTGGAGAAGATGCATTTTTAGCTAGACTTTGAATGGTGGGTAGTATTTCTTAAGGCATAGATTTAGTGGGAAGTGGGAGGCCATTTGAGGTTAAAGAACAAAAGGCACAAACGTAAAAATATACCATATATATTGGCAGGAATTGTTAATACTATATATTGGTTGGGGCCTGGATGAGGACAGAGAGCTAGAGTTTTCCATGTAGCTGAAGCATGAAGGGCTGACCAGTTTAGATTTTATTCATTGGTAGTAGAAGATAGTAGTTTTTGAGTAGGTGAATGATATCAGAGATGCATTTTATGAATATTAGCAGCATACAAGATAGATTGGAAAGGAAAAAGAATGGCAGCAAAGAGATCTGTAGGTTGTTGCAGTCGTCATGGGGGGGGTGGGAAGGCAAGAAGGTAAATTTAGGGTAAGCATAGTAGGAACAGAAAGGAGGGATATAATGGTGTTTGTTTTTGTTTCTGTTTTTTAACATTTACATTTTTTATTCCAATCAGCATTTCCATGTACAAAGTAGAACAGAAAAGTGATTTGTACATAAAGCTGTGAATCTGTGTTATGCCCAGCATGCTTTTCTTTTTAAGTAGACAATGAATTCAGCATGCTATTTCCCCAAAGCTGTCCTGCTTGTCTGTATTTCCAACTAACCTTCCTTTTGTTCTCTTCTCTATTAAAAATGCTTAAATGACTCTTATTATTTTTCTTTTTCATTTTGGTAACCCTGTTGCCAGCCTTCATGTATTTCTTCCCTCGTTCCCCTTACCTAAATCTAAAGAAAGAAAACCAAACCCTTATTTCAAATAACTATATAGAGAGGCAAAATAAATCCCCCCATTGCCTGTATCTCAAAATGTCTCTCGTTCTATATCTGAAATTCATCACCTCTCTGTCAGGGGGATAGGTAGCATCATTTGTCCCCTCAAATCATCATTGTTTATTAAAATGATCAGAATTCTTAAGTCTTTCAAAGTTGATTTTTCTCATATATAAATTGTTCTTCTCACTTTCACATACCATAATTGGACCAACCATTTCCCCAATTGATAGGCACTCCCTTATTTTTCCAGCTCTTGGCCACTAGAAAAAGAACTGTTATATGTTTGTATTCGTGGGTTCTTTTCCTCTTTGATCTCTTTCAGATACAAACCTAGTAGTGACATCACTGACTCAAAAGTTGTATGCGTACTTCAGAGATTGAGGGCAAGGGCATAGTTGCAAATTCTTTTTCAATGGCTAGCCAATTCATAGCTCCACCAAAAGTGCATAAACTATGTACAAACATAGCTATATCCCCAAATATGTAGAAAATAAGTACAAGAATCTGGTGGTGGAGCCAGGAGGCTGGGACATTGTACCTACTTCCTTCCCCACTAAAAGATCCCTCTGCTTTGTACTGATGCACAGTCTGGTCTAGGTTCAGTCTTAGGGAAGTTTGGTCTCTGATGAGATGTATTTGGCTCCCTATTCTTACATGTCAGCTCTCTATCTCCCAATCCCAATGCCTTGAGAAAAAAATTCCTTGTAACATAAATTGTGGTTCACGTCTAGGCTCTCCCCAAAATTTCAGTAGAGAAAGATTATTAGTGTGTAGTATAAATCATGTATGGGATAGGTATTTATTTCCTATATGCAAAAGAAATAGAGCTTTGGAATGACAAGGAAATCACAGAACACTCACAAGCATGCGTTTGGTAGAAGCAAACTAAATAAGTGTCAGTACTAACTACTGTGATATTTGGGGAATATTAATTCTTAAATTAAAATTTGGAAGTTTGTACTTAAAACTGTATAAACATGCAGTAGTTTGTAGGACTGCTGATTAGGTATTTTATATTCCACTTTGGTTTTACACTGTCTCTCTTAAAGTCCATACGTTTTGGTGAAGTAAGCCAGTCTTGGCCCACCTTCTTATTGGTGGTCTTCTCTAAGAATATAGGAGTAGTTTGGGATGGGGGGGTGGGGGTGAGGAAAGACTCCTATTCAGGCTGTCAGGCAACTCCAACCAAAAAGACCTGAAATGTCTAGATCTCTCATACTCTCACATGATTGCTTTTAAACCTGGACATATCTCTCTTAGGATAGACACTAAAGTCACCTTAACATCAGGGAAGAATAATAGAAACAGCTCAAAATCCAGAATCAGCACAGGCTTTGCTTAGCCAGGATGTGTGCTTTATCTGCTATGTACTTATGACCACAAGGCAAGCCACTCCTCTCCTTCTCTTTAATGTGAAGTAGCAGTAAACAATCTTGACCTGATCTAACACTTGGAAGGGGAGAAGCTCCCTGAAGGTGGGATTTAAAAAATATTTACGAAGTTATCAGCTGTTCATGATCAGTGGCCAGTAAACAAACTGCCTTATCATCTCAGAGCTCCAAGAGAGCCAAATCAGGCACATGTAGTCAGCTGGAAGCAGAAAATTTAGCTTTGCATATGCTCTTTTCAACCCTTGTTTTGCAAGATCAGCCAGTCAGTAAATATTTATTAAGTGCTTACCATGTGCCAGGCACTGTGCTAAGCTCTAAGGATACAAGAAAAGGCCAAAGACAGTCCCTGCCCTCAAGGAGTTCACAATCTGATGGGGAAGACAACACATAAAAAAGAAGCTGTTAAGAGGTGGGGGAAAGAATACATAATAAAATCCTGTAGCTGGGTTGGGAAATTGTGAGATAGCCACCCTGGTCACCTTTCTTAAATGGAGGATCGGGGAGGGGCTCTCAGTGTCCCCCCTCTACCCTCTCCAATCAGAGAAAGGTCCCAGTGGCAGGGAATACTGAGAAATGTATCTGAGTGATCTTGTAAGATGATAAGTTTCAGACCATGATGCTCAACCAAGTGAGAAATTATGAGATGCCTGCCTTGAGCATCCACCTTAAATGGCAATAACTTTTGGGGGAAAGACTGGCAGTTGTGGGAAATCAGATAAGGCCTCTTGTAGAAGGGGATGCTTGAGCTGAGCATTCAAGGAAGGAGAGACTCGAAAAGGCACAGGTGAGGAAGGAATGCTTTCTAGGCAGAGGGAACAACTTATTTAAAGGCACAGAAACAGGAGATGGAATATCACATGGAGGGAACAGCAAGGAGGTCAAGTTGGCTTCACTCCAGAATATGTGAAGGAGAGCAGAGGATAATGGGACTGGAAAGATAAGTTGGGACCAGGGCAAGCTAAGGAGCCTTTGAGCCCAGAGGTAATTGGGAGCTACTGGAGTTTGTTGAACAGGAGAATGACATGGTTAGACTTGTGCATTAGGAAAATCACCTTGGCAGCTGTGTGGAACAGTTGGTCAGGGGAAATATTCAAGGCAGGAATCCCAGGTAATTTTTCTTATTTTTACCACTGGGGAAATTGAGGGAAAAGGGAGGCAAAGTTAAAATGATTTGATTATGACAATACCCTAAGCTAGGGGAGCAGGTGGAGAGAGAATCCCCATTTCCTGGCTCCTAGACTCTTCCTCCATAAAATCATAACTTTCTCTTAGGCATTTTGCTTCAGCCAAACTTTTTAAAATGAACTGATTTTGCTCTGAATATTATATTATACAAACTATTTAGAAAGCATTCCATGAGAAGTAACCTATGTGGCTCCTTTGCTTTGCTTACCTCTCTAAACTGTACCTAGCTTAAAAATGACATTTGAATCATTAGAGCAAGAGTTAAGGGACACAAATTAGAAATGACAGCAAAATGTTTCATCTTGGTAAGGAAAAAAGCTTAGTACTGAACAGTTTAACCCAAAAATGATTTTTAAAATTTCCCCCCACTTTTGTTATTAAATGAAAAGAAAATTAAGATTTGGAAGAGAAATTGAGAAAAGGGACTTTTTAACAAAATAGTAATTAATGTTAAACATTTCTTGTGCTAGCAATAGCAGACTAGGCTCAGAATGCCTTCTGTCTCACTTAAACTATTTTAGATAGTATTTAAATACCATTGAAAGTAGGTGCTTATTTGAAGTACTGACAATAAATGCTACAAATTAGCTTGCTGGTGGAGGTTTTGTGGTGGTTGACCATGTTTTTCCACAGGGTCTCATCCACCATTCATTACTTATCTGCATCACAATTCAACCACTAGTAGTCTGCTTGGGAATAAAAGGGTTTCCTTCATCCTGTGATCTGATGAATTGTTCTGAACCTGTATCTGGACTCCTGCTTACTTTTCTTATGTGAGGCTGTGCCAATGAGAAAGTCATTTCTCCCTCTGACAGTCTTTTTGAGAACTTTCAGGCTTTCAGAAAATGCAGGTATGTTTGATGCAAATCATTATAACATTCTGAGCCACTAGAAAAATGAAAGTATTTTCTAAGTGTATTTTTTTCTTCCAATGAAAAGTATCACTTTTCTATAACATCAGCTTAAAAGGCCATAGTAATAACATTTCTAAAGGGTGAAAAAGTTAGCAGCAGGTTAGCACTATTTAACTTTATTTCTTGGTAAGAATAGGAGGCATCTTCAGTACACAGTATTTTTGTGATTAGTACAAGTGACTTGACTAGAAGGTGGGGACATTTGGTTTTGTTTCTGCTGCTTGTTGATGGCTGACCTGGTCATTTTGACTTGCTAGCCATCAGTTTCCTCAACTGTAAATTGAAAAGGCTGGGTGACTAGCCATCTTCTAAAGTTATTTCCACTTCTGGCATTCTGTAAGCCTACTGAGAAGCTGTGGAATTAGCAGACATTTAGTATTAACTCCAGCAACACCATTTAACAATCTAAATGAGATTTTATTATAAACCAGGTTTCACTTCTAGCTCCTTGTCTTCTTTCTTAATTGTATAAATTCAATATCTTCTTTGCCTTCTGTCATATGTGGTTTTTATACCCTCAATTATGGTTAGCCTCCAGGAATTATATCTCCATGTTTATGACATCAGCCTATTGCTATGGAAACAATCATAACAAATTTCTACTTCATTGTAAAATCAAATACTACGGGTTACCATGGATTAAATTCTTGTTTGTGTTATTTTTAAACTCAGGGTAAGAACAAATAAGATATATAAGGGAAAACATATTATGGAGAAGGTTTAGTATTGACTCGAGAATTTTCCTTGATCTGAAATTCATTAAAATTCTTCTCCTAGAGCACCATTTGCCTCAGGAAGTGATAGTCTCAATTTTTCATTCCTAATATCATTAAGCCACAGTCATTCCTAATATAAATAAATGCAAAAGATATCTTAATTAATGCCCTGGAACTGTTCAGCTTTGTTTTTGTTGTTTTTTACATTCTACAAGTTTTATTTGCATCACCCAGTTGACGGTACCAAAAGTGGATGGCTCCAAGGCAAAACTGGCAAATCTATAAATTTTGTCTTCAGTCTCATTCTCTTCAGTGTCTCTCTCCCCACTCTTTAGTCAGGGCTTCCCCTCTTGTTTTTCCTAATAAAAATTGGGAAGAATTTAATAATCATTTTCACTTCCTTCACCCAGAAGTGTTACCTTAATTGACTATTTGCATTTTAAGTCTTTTATCTTGAATTGTGGAAATGAAACAACTTTCTTTAGTGGGAGGCTTAGAGAGTCCATCTTAGAATATGGGTAAATTAACCCACCTTCTTAAAGTTTATCTTCCCATTACTCCTAGGAATCTCATATACAAACAAATGTATTTTATGCCTTTTTCCATGTCTGATATTTTATCTAGTATTTAAGGATTTTTTGAAGACATCAATCTCCCTCATCTGACATTGTGGATTGAATCTCTGTGCTTTACTATTTTTATCCAAATTATTGGAAGATTTGTTAGAGTGAAGAGGAAATTTAGAGGTCACCTGATCCAAGCCTGCTTGCCTCTATTTATGAAGTTTACTAGGAAACATTGTCTTCATTATTGAGTGGTAGGGGTAGTTTTGCTATATACAGTATTTGAATCATGGTCACTACCAAGTCATATTTTGTTTGTTTACCTATAGACATGTCTTATTATCCCATAAAATGTTTGTTATCATCACAATCATATTATATTTCCGCTTTTCATTTTAGAAAACTAGGGGGAAGTGGTCAGTACTGAGGTTCATTTCTGACTATTTTTAGGAAGGTTGAAGTAGTGGAAAGAACCCTGAATTTGACATTAGGGGATCTGGGTTCAAATCTCAGCTCTCTAAAAAATAACTTTCTGGGCCTCAATTTCTCCATTTCTATAATGAAAGGAAGGGTTGCACTTGAGGACCTAGAGGGCCACATGTGGCCTCAAGGCCAGAGGTTCCCCATCCCTGGCTCAGATGATCAGTAAGATCCCTTCAAAATCTAGAGCTGTAATGATGCTTTTCATCTAACTGTTTTTCACTGATAAACATTCTAGTGCTGAGTGACCTTGAAAGTAAATTGCTTGGAGTTTATCTTGCTTTTTTTCCTACCACCATGAGTTCCTTAAAATTGGTAATATTGATAATGGAAAGCTACAAATTCTACCCCAACCAGAAACAAAAATTTGGTATTAACTAAATTTAGCAGAATTCAGTTAGATGGGTACCTGACAAATAATTTCTTTTTCTTCTCCCTTAATTTCCATTGACATCATCCAGTCCTCAACCTTCATTTCACTTCTTGAGCTGAATAAAATATGTAGCATCAAAGTTTCAGGAGATAGCTAAGACAAGTTCCAGATGAAATGCACATCTTTTCTATAGGTTGTACATGCATGGTTGCTTTATGTTGGTTATAAAAGTGATAGAAATTTACACAAAATTGTTTTTAGTGTATGAATTGTCATTGTTGTTCATCCTTCATTTTCGAAGAGGACTAGGGACATCCTTGGTGATGTCTTGACTTGTGCATGAATTGGATTTAAGTGAGGCAGAATTGCACAAAATTGTCAGTCCCTTTCTTCCAGCGTCATTGAAGTCTTGTGGCAGGACAAAAGTCAAGACAGCTGGATATAGCCCAGGATGTAGTGGATGACCTTGGCATCTTCAATGTCTGACCAAGCTCAGTACAGATTAGAGGACTAGGGAATGCTCTTGTTTAGGTGCTGGAATGTTTGGAAGGCAGGGCAAGTTTCTAAATAACCTTAAATAGATTTACAATTCAGACAGAACAACTATAGTTGATGAGATGCTCATGAGGATGTCTCTTATTTTAAAAGTTTTGACTTAAGAGATTCCTGTAGCTCTTCATAGATTTAAAAGAATGAAAGTTTATTACACTTTATTGTATGTAAATCATTAATTTACTTCACAAGTGGGCTTCATTTCTTGTTGAATGCTATATTAAATTGCATTAATTATATAACTCATTTGTCTGAAATTATCACAAAGACTTTCAGGCCTATAATAATTGAGTACTCCATACATAAGATTTAGTTAATTGATTTTAAGCTGAGCTGTCACCAATGATAAATACAGTTTTAAAATTTATCTTAAGGTTCAAGAATTCAGTGTATAAATATTTTTACCTTTTAAGATATTCAATAGGAGAGTATCAGTACTGTTCGGATATACAGAATTTTTCTCTCTATTACATTAATATGCATGTATGTTCATATAGCATAATATAATAAAAAGATCCCTAAAGGCCTTTTAGGAAGTATTTCTCAATTGAAAATAAATTGAAGACACAGAGGCCTCCACTCTCTGAGATACTCTGATTCAAATACAGTGAGTGGTGTTAATGGATGGTACAATTCAGATTTCTTTTGATTCCGTGCCTCCAACTCCACCTAGGGAGTTTGGCAGCAGCCTCTGGTTATTGTTTATCAAGAATTCTCTGAGGGGAGAGGCAAGATAACCTACTGATATTGTTCATTCTACCATAATGGTCATCCAGACAATACCACGAAGTTCCCTTTCCATTACTCTGTCTCCAGGAAGTTAAAGTGCTAATTATTTCTATGGATCTGTCTCATATCCTCTATGTATGAAACATGATGTCTTAGCTAAGGAATTTGTGCAGTTTTTAAGCCTGTCATTTCACTGTGTCTACACTAGTAAAGCATTTCTGATCCTTCCCCTATTGTCCTAATGATCTGTTCCATATACTTTAACATTTATTTATATTCTGCCTTGTGGTTGTCTTAAATTGTTTCACATAGGTCCATTGATTTAATTCAATAAATGTTTATAAAGTACTGACTTAGGCAAAATGTTCTGCTAGGCAAGCACTTCTTGTTGTTCAGTCATGTCCTATTCTACATGAATCTATGGGGTTTTCTTGACAAAGATAGTCGAGTGGTTTGCCATTTCCTTCTCCAGTGTATTCCCATTTTACAGATAAAGACCTGAGTCAAACAGAGGTTAAGTGGCTTGCCCAGGGTTACACAGCTAGCAAGTATCTGAGGCTGGATTTGAACTCAGATCTTGCTGACTCCAGGCCCCAGATCCACTATACCACTTAGCTGCCCCTTAAGCAGGCACTAGAGGTATAAAAATGAAAAAAGGAAGCTATAATAGAAGTCATAAGATTTGTAAATACGATATAAGGCAGGATGTTAGAAATGTAAAAGGAGAGTTCCAAACAAAATTGCTTTTTGCTAACAACTGCTTTTAGAAATTCAAGGAGGGGAACAATGCCTGGATTAGGTTTTAAAGAAAGGGAAAGTTTTTAATAGGGAAGGGGCGTGGTGGTGGTGGTGGAGGTGGAGATGGTAAAGGTGGAGGTGGTAAAGGTGTGCTGGGAAAATTCATCCCAGGTTTTAGAAAGGAAGGTATGAGGAAAGTCATAAAGATAGGAAAGGGCAGGATGAAAATGAAAGAGGGCTGAATAGACCTGTTTGACTGGAATTAGACTACATGAAAAGGAATAGTATAAGATAAAGCTAGAAAGATTGGAAAAAACTGTTAGAGTGTAGTGTCTTAGAAGCCTAATGGCAAAAGAATTTTGAGATGGAAGACATGGTCAGTAGTACTGAATGGTTTAGAGAGGCCAAAGAGAAAGAGTACTGGGGGGGAAAAAGGAAACTAGATTTGTCATTGAGGAGTTCTATGGTTACCTTGTGGAGAGTAGTTTTAGTAGAGTAGTAGAGAGGCCAGAATTGGATTGTGAGCTCCTTAAAGGCAGGTGCCATTTCTTCTTATTTCTTGAATTTTCAGCTATATCTAGTACAACTATATTGAAAGTAGGTACTCAATAAATACCTGCGCATTGGTTTTTATATTATGTAGTGAAAAAGAAATAGAACATATAGTTAGTTTTTTTAAGGTTTCACAAATGTGGTTATTATAAACACTTGAGAACTTATTCTTTGGGAGGGGAGTCTCATTCAACATTATGTAATTTGAGAGGGTTTCCACAATTCATATGGTCTATAGGTGAGGATCATACTCCATCTAGGTCCCAGAAGAATTAGGATTACAAATAACTGAAAGGGCAATGGAAAGACACATGGTGAGAATAAGCAGATTGTATCAGGTTAGCAAGTATGCCTTGCTTTAAAGAAATGGTATAAAAGACTTATTGAGAATAAGCATGACCAGAAAATGGAGTGTACTGGTTTTGTAAGTGAGCATAAAAGCCACAGTTTTATTGATATATTGACACTACCATGTCACTAAAAGAGTAAGAGAAATATTTCTGTATTTTATCTAGATTTCTTTTTTAGATTGATAGTGAAAAATAATGAAGAATCACACAATTGGAGAAGGGTTTAAGAAGTTGTAATCTGTATCTTGGAAGGAGAAGTATTCTCACTAAACTAATCAGATCCTCAAAGTAAAATACTTTTATAAAACGTGCTACCTAGCAGATATATATCTCTATGAGGTAATGTGTCTTCGTATCCACATATTTGTTGAAGTATAATTTATGATTATGAAACTGGTAGTGTTAGGAAAGTCAGCTTTGGGAGTGTAAAGTCAGCTTTGGGAGTTTCTAGTGATTCGTTTCTGCTAGATGAATTGGTTTAGAGGGTTAAAATCCAAGAGGGAATGTAAAACAGGTTATCGGAACAGGCTTTAAGGTTTGATATGCACTGTCTTGATCCCTACAATTCAGTTAACAACTGCTTTTTAAAAAGTAAGTTAATGAGCTGTACAAGTCAGATGTACCTTCTCTTGACAAGTTGTTTTGTGTATAGAAGAAATGATTTTCTTTTGAGTTACTGGTTATAATACAAGATGGATCTGAAATGCTCACGTAGTCATATTGTTTGTAATTGCAGCATTTAGCCATAATGTTGTTTATAGTGTCTGCACTGCTGCTATGTGAAACTTTCTCTTAACATTTCCATTATACATTCCTAAGTTCAAGTTGCATAAGTTAGTTATTCCAAGTGCTACTAAGCTTGAAGCTTAATATTATGACTTGGGTGTCTTCATACAATCTTATATATGTGCTTTTTTCCTTTTCTCCTCTTCTGAAAAAAAAATTAGCATTCCTAGGCCTTGAATGTTGATTCATTGAGTTACATGTGATACATTTAATTGGCATTATCTCTTTGCAAATAATACATTTGTTATATGTAGAATGGAGGATAAAATCATTTTAGAATGGGGGATAAAATCATTACTCCAAAGTCTTAGGTAAAATGGTTTGCAAAGTACGACATTAAACCAGCAAAAAATAAATTAAAAAACTGACATGATTGTTTACTATCTCAAACTCCCTTCTTTATAGCATAATGTATTGTGTTTCAGTGTAACAGAGTAAAGTTTTGGTCCTACTCTAAATTTTCTTTGTACTGACCCATGTTCTCCAGCCTGATAGTTGGAGACTAGGCTTTGTACTAAAAAGCCAAATCTCTGGGTTTTACAAGAGATTAGAAAATGCTGCATATGCTTGTGTGAGTAGAATGGCACAGAGCATGGTCTCTCCCCTTTTTTTCTGGATTATGATATGGTGGTCACTAATTTGGCTGTGAGGGAATCACCTAAGTAAAGAAGAACAAACATCTACAGCTGGTTCCATCTGTATTCTTTCTGGGTTTCCATGTGTTTTCTAGATTTGCCAGCTTTCTTGTGATCCCAGAACTGTTTTGAGTTCTACTGCTTTACCTATCCTGTACGAGATCATAGATATGCCTTTTCTTTCCCAATGAAGGTATAGCAAGATCCTCTCTTTCAGCTTAGAGGAGACTAAATTGGAATTTTTCACAATCAAATTTTATTCAGAAACTAATAGAAAACAAAAAAAGCCCTTCAAATATATAACGGCACACAAATGGATATACACAGCACAGTTTGCTCATCCAAACTAACAAAATGATATTAACTGGAACAATTTCTAGAGCATAGGGTTAATGATTGCTTTCTTTATCTTGTCTGAGGTAAAGGCTAAACAAGATTCTCTGCTTTCCAGTCTGAAGTAGATATTGATTGGTACAGCAAATAGGTCTAGTGAAAGCTCCAATGTCAATTCCATTGAGTTCAACAAAGATTTATTAAGCTCCTACTATGTACAAGACACTATGGAGGCAGTGCATCTCCAAGGCAGTAGAGATACAAAAATTAAAATTACACAGTTCCTACCCTTGAAGAACTTACATACTACTGGGGGGGATGCAATGTATACAATGATAAGGACATAGCCTTTTCTTCACCTTACAAATTGTTTTGGTTACAAAGTGTGTGCTTTCACTCCCTTCATAGGTAACATATATCAGATCTAGTCAGTTTTTGCTGATCTGTAACTTTATGTTGAAGGAAAAGAAAGGTCTCAGAAATATGTAAAGATGGAAGATGCCTATGTTTTGGAGCTTTTGGTAGCTTTATAAGAAGTGGGCTTTTTTAGGGTGCATAGCTTTTAATAAAGAGAATAAATTAAATTTTTAAAGTATACAGGATTGGAGACTGATCATTTAAATTATGCTACTGCTTTTGAATTCCACTGCCTTTATAACAAGGAGTTAGGAAGTATAAACTATCTATACAATGATGCCATAAATATAAAGACAGATGTTAAAACAGCATTTTCTCCCCTCCTTTGTTTTTAATGAACACATTCTTTTCTTTTCAGTCCTCTTCTTTAGCTGCTCTTCTTCCTCAGGGGCCAGCACTATTTTTGCTTTTGATTATATCTCTAGCATTTAGGAAAATGCCTGGCATATAAGTGGTGAACAAGCATAATTGCTTAATAAATTCTTGTTGATTTGACTTTATGACTGGGTTTGCTCCGAAGTTCCATATTGATTCTGCAAGCACGTTCAAAAGATGGCATTGATTGTTAGCCTTTTATTCTCAATGAGTGACTGTTAGTCTGGCAAATAGCATTCATTCTTTGAAAAGTTGTGAAAATAGACTTCTTATTTAGTACACATCCACTAGAATAGTCAGATCTTGCCCACCAGGTTTGGTAGTTTTCATGTCTTTTTTGACTGTTACAGATGCACAAAAGCCGTTGCTGTCTCCTGTCTTGGATATTAAGCTACTTGAAAGCAGTGATGGAAAAACTTCTCTTCATCACTAGTTTGTACATGTATGTTTACTTTATTGCTTTGTAAAAGAAGACTTAGTGGAGGCTAGCTATTCTTTGAGTCTTGATGACATTAATTTATCTTGAGATGTCAACCAGGAAGCCAGTGCTGAACTGTGAAGTAGTTTGCATTATGCCTTAGAGTTCATACCTTATAGGAGGTATAAGGGGTTGGGGGGAGAGGGCGGTCCTTTCACCTTCACCTATGATGCATTGTTGGGAATACTATCTTTTCACAAATGTCAATCAAAAAGATATCTAATCTTTTTTTAAAAAATGAATTGTTCTTAATGAATTTTCTTATTAAGGGCTTCCTTAAAAGCTATATATATTTCTATGAGAAAATGATTGTGAAATAACAATGGTCAAAGAAGACCTTGGGGTTTTGTGAATGTGAGATGTTATTTTCATTCTTTTAAAAAAAATAATGTTATTAACTAGAAAGCTTTCAAATAGGGTTTTTAAAATTGCATTGGACAATCAAGTTATACAGGGACTAATTAGGTACATAAAGCATTATTTAGCTTCTGCTTTAATGATAAGTTTTTAACAGTTTTCTTTATCTTCAAAACCAAGTTTGGATTCTTGAGATATAAAGATGCTAGAGCAGGAATCTGTGTCCTAGAATTTTGCGAAGAATATATGATTTTACCAAGATAAAATCAAAATGGATACAGGATTTAGATATAAAGACTCATACTATAAGCAAACTAGGAGAACAAGGAATAGTTTACTTTTCAGATCTGTGGAGAAGGTAAGAATTTATGACCAAACAAGAGAGAGAGAGAGAACATTATGAAATGCAAAATGGATAATTTTGATTACATTAAATTGAAAAGTTTTTGCACAAATAGAGCCAATACATCCAAAAATTAGGAGTGAAGCAGAAAACTGGGAAAGAATTTTTACAATTGTCTCTAATAAAGGCCTCATTTCTAAAATATATAGAGAACTGAGTCAAATTTATAAGAATACAAGTCATTCTCCAATTGATAAATGGTCAAAGGATATGAACAGACAGTTCTCAGATGAAGAAATTAAAGCTATCTATAGTCATATAAAAAATGCTCTAAATCACTATTGATTAGAGAAATGCAAATCAAAACAACTCTGAGGTACCACATCATACCTATCAGACTGTCTAACATGACAAAACAGGAAAATGATAAATGTTGGAGAAGATGTGGGGGAAAGTGGAACACTAATGCATTGTTGGTGGAGTTGTGAACTGATCCAACCATTTTGGAGAGCAATTTGGAACTATGCCCAAAGGACTATAAAAATGTGCATGCCCTTTGACCCAGCAATAGCACTTCTAGGACTGTGTCCCAAAGAGATCATAAAAATGGGAAAAG
This sequence comes from Phascolarctos cinereus, assembly GCF_003287225.1. NCBI lineage: Eukaryota > Metazoa > Chordata > Mammalia > Diprotodontia > Phascolarctidae > Phascolarctos > Phascolarctos cinereus. The sequence goes on from NW_027555847.1 coordinate 555,369,922, forward strand.
GACCCCTTGTACAAAAATATTTATAGCAGCTCTTTCTGTGGTAGCAAAGAATTGGAAATTGAGGGGATGCCCATCGATTGGGGAATGGCTGAACAAGTTGTGGTATATGAATATAATGGAATACTATTGTGCTATAAGAAATGATGAGCAGGCAGACTTCAGAAAAACCTGGAAAAACTTATGTGGACTGATGCTGAGTGAAGTGAGCAGAACCAGGAGAACATTGTTATACAGTAACAGCCACATTGTATGATGACTAACTTTGATAGACTCAGCTCTTCTCACCAATTCAAGGATTTAAAACATCTCCAAAAGTCTCATGATGGAAAATGCTACACAGAGAAAGCTATGGAGTCTGAATGCAGATCAAAGCATACTATTTGCTCTTTTTTTTCCTTCTGTTTTGTTTCTTCTTTCTTGTGGTTCCTCCTATTAGTTCTAATTCTTCTTTCCAACATGACTAATGTGAAAATTTTTTTTAAATTGAACAGAAAAAAGGTATGATTTTAAAGCTTATTTCCAAAGATTTGCTCAGCTTTCACTGTGCAATCTGACCTTTTAGAGGGATTTGTTAGTTTCTCTTAATTTAATTTACTAGTTGATTTTTTTTCCTTCCAGGCTCTGCTCTTAATTCTCTTATTTACATGACACAGTTCAACATATTTTAGTGTGGATACTTTTTTAGCATAGGGTTTGTGTATTAGTTTTTCATCTAACTGTATAACCAATCCATCTTTATTTTTCAGCTAGTCATTTCTCTGATGACATTTTTATGCCATTTCTCTCATGTGCTTCTTTATTGATAATGTATTTCATTGTGCTCACAATCTCCTTGTATTTCTTCATTGCTTTTATGTATCCTTCATGCTTGATTCTTTTGAGACTGGTATTCCATGACTTGTAACCATATAGTATCATTGGAAAAATATTGTAGGTATTTTAATATACATCTTAGTTTCAGGGAGAAGCTTTTCTGCCCATGGAATATTGAGCCCATTCTTCTTCTCTTGTTCAATTCTGAATGTAAAGAGATATAAAGGAAGGCTTCCAGCATGTTACTTTGACCCTCCTGTAGGGCAACTTACAGGAGGATCCAGAGGAGATTCACATAAATTATTCGTTGATGAGTTGTTATGTGCATCCTTGGAGGGAATACTCATATTGATGAGAGCATATCATTGAAGTAATGAAGTATGTCCAGAAAAATATAAGCAGTTTCTTAAACACCTTCAGTCTCCCTCCTGGAAGAGGTTTCTGCAGTATCAGCTTGATCTTTTTTAGATCTTATTGATGTAGAATTACTAAGAGCCATATTAGTTGACCTTGCTAAAAATTGGCTAAGAAAATTTACAAGGTTTGTTGATGTGTGAGCGTAGGGTTATGTTTGGTTAATTAATGTGGTGTTAAATCCAGTGTTAATGCAGTAGATTATTAAAGAATTTATCCCTCTGAGTTCCACTCATCTCAGAACTTCTGTCTTCCTGTCCTTAGGCAAAGTTTTTGTGTAAATTTATTAGCTAGAACAGCCACATATTTTCTCTAGAAATTTGCAAATAATTACACATGTTCATATATCTATCTATCTATCTATCTATCTATACATATATATATATACATACATATATATATATATATACACACATACATGGATATATGTGATAGGAATAAATACATATTTATTTATGTATTGAATAGCTATGTCTTCTATGCCTATCTTAGCCACAAACAGTGAAGGGAAGGAAAACAACTTCAGGCTAACTTTTGTATAACATTTCATTTTAATTGACTTAACCAGTAGTATTAAGTATGAGACCATCTACATGGGCTGGTGCCTGCTCTCTCTTATTCTGGTTTTGTGGCCATCTTCCTCTTGTTTCTGTCATTTTTCATCTTTCTTTTCCCAGAACTCACCCTTCTACTTTTACCCTGGTATGTCTTCCTGATATTTGTACACTATTGTGTTCTGTTTAGAAAGGGTTCGTTGTTTGTAAAGTATTTTACAGTGCTTTGAGACTTGGGCAGAAAGGAGTTACTAATCTCAACAGAAACTTAAACTCTGTCTAAGTAGGAGTCTAAGTCATCCCCTCTGGAAATGTAGGTTGATTTGACAGATACTAGTAGCTAAGTCTTTGGGAAATTTAGAATTCATTTAGGCACAAAAAGATTCTACTGTTTTATGGATCATCCCAATGAGAAGATTAAAAGAGTGAGAAATGGCATAAAAATGTTATCAGAGAAATGCCTAAGTGAAAGAGAATATTGAAGGGAGTCAGAAGGGTATTGTATAATGGACTACAACTTGGATGATAATCTTTTTGCTGACACAGATTTGAACATTTTTTGTAGCGGATCCTTCATTACTTGGTGTGGGCAAAACATCAGCTGGTGACCAATCTTTTCAGTGCTAAACTCTGAATTTAACCACATTTGTGTTGGAAGCCATTCTAGCTTGATCTAGGACTTGCCGGAACTTGTATTCTGCTGTTAGAGTCTTAGAGAATTTAGGTCACTTCTGTCCCATTAATGAGGTATTGGACTTGTCCTTAAGCGAAAGACCTGCTACACATTTAGAAGAAAAAGGATTCAAGTATTCAATAGGTCTCTAGGATAAGGAAAAAGTAATGGGATTTCCTGGTTTAATAGCAAGGACTTATTGAATTCTGAACTATTGAATTCCTCATCATAACCAAAGATAAATCTCTTTATTGAAGACTTCTGTCCAATTAAAATTTTGTGAGGGATTGCTGCTAATGTGTTCCTTTGCTGGTACTTATTAGGACCACAAATGTAGCAGATCAAGTAACTCTTTGACAACTAAGTATCCCCAAGCCTGGGCCTTGGTCTGGTTAAACTTTTCAGAACTATGTCTGTCTAGAACCTCTCTAAGTAGTCAGCTTTCATTAGTAGGAATCCCAGCTGATTCTGGGTCACACTTCACCCTAGGAAGGAGAAGTTCTTAAGAATGATGTCCTGATTTTCAAAGAAGAGAAGAGAATGTTCTCTATAAACTATAGGCCAGCTTAATTTATGTTACTGAATTTTGCTAAAACTATATGATTTTAAAATAGAATTTTATTCATATCTTTTGTTTTATATGTCTGTGTCCCCCTTTGACATATTTCCCTCTCCTCAGGAGACAACTCTAGTAACAAAGAATTTTTTTTTAAAAGAATAAGAAGAGAAAAAAAAATCAGCAAAACCAGTCAAGACATTGAAAAAGATGTTACATGTAGTGTTCTAAATCAAGGGGAGGGGTCTTCTTGTGTCTTTTCTTTGGGGCCAAGCTTGGTCTCTTTGTTTCGAAACATTTAGTTTTGATTTTTTTGGTGATTTTTATTCTTTCCATTTGTATTTTTATTGAAGTATTTTTATTGTTATTAAAGGATCACGCTTTGAGAACTAGAACGAAGCTTATATGCCATTGAGCTAGAGTGACACAGCTAATAAGTGTGAGAAGTGTGATTTGAACCCAAGTCTTCCTAACTCCAAGTTTAGTGCCCCATCTACTTATTATACCATGCTTGTTGAATATATGGAAGAAGAGTCAATGATCTATAAGTTCCAGCAGGCCTCTGAAAGAACTTGAATGCCAGGCTAATTTTAATTCTTTCTGGCAGATTAGGGAAATGCTGTAGATGTATTTTGCCTTGATTTTGTCAAAGCATTTGACAAGTTTCTCATGCTGTTCTTGTGGGAAACTAGAGGAATATCACGTAGGTAATAGGATAGTTAGATGGATTTGAAACTAGTTGAATTCTCAGTTTCAAAGGGTTGATGGTTTGATGTCTACTAGGAAGTAGGTTTCTGCTGGTATGATCCAAGGATTTGTTCTTGGCCCTGTGCTGTTCAATATTTTTATTCGTGGATATATATGGCACATTTTTCAAATTTTCTGATGACACAGAGTTTTATGACACATTTGATGACAAGAGTTGGTCTCTAAAAGGGTCTGAGGTTAGAATGTTAGCCTGCCTCTTCTATGACGTATGACGTTCGACATGTATAAATATAAAATCTTATACTTGGTTTCAAAAAATCAACTGCACAGGAATAAGGTACAAGAGGAATGGCTTACAGCACTTGATCTGAAAAAGAACTGGGGGTTTTAGTGGACTATCAATTTACTTAAAGTCATCAGTATGAAATGATAGCAAAAATTCTAATGCAGTTTTAGCTACATTAACAGAGGCAGTGTCCAGGGACAAGGATAGTTCTGGTCTACTCTGTCCTACTAGGACCACCTCTGAAATATTTTGCCTAGATCTGGTCACCGTATTTTAAGAAGAATGTTGCTAATCTGGAGATGAGCCAGCAGAAAGCAATCAAGAAGGTGAAGGACCTTCAGATTGTGCCACATGAGGATTGGCTAAAGGAACTGGGAATGTTTACTGTAGAGAAGAGAAGATTTGGGGGGGCGGGCGGGAGTAGGACATAAAATAGCAGTTCTCAAGTCTGTGAAGGTTAGTTTTTTAAAAGAAGAATTAGACTTGTTATGTTTGGCCACAGTGGATAGAGTTTGGAGCAGTAAGTAGAGTTGCAAAGAGATAGTTTAGATGGGATGTAAGGATGTAAATGTAATAATAATTAGTTATCTAAAAATGGATTAGACTAGCTTGGCAAGTACTGAATTATTCATCTTTGGAGGTGTTGAAACAGAAGTTAAATGACCACTGGTCTGAGTTGTATCTAAGATTCTTGTTCAGATGTGGGATGACTGCTTGGTCTTTTCCAGCTCTGATTTTGATTTTGATTGTTTGACTCTGAAAGTAAAGATTTATTTTTTGGCTTCTCAAATATATACGTATACACACACATGCACACACACACACACACATATATATGTATATATATGTAGGTATAGAGTTATAACTCAGTTTGTACAGAGTTGAGCATCAAGAATTATCCATAATCAACCCAAACTTCTTGAGCTATTACCACAGAGGGCAGAAATCTTTGATGGAGCTCAGAGCTGGATGATTGCCAATCAGGCACCAGAAGACTACCAGTGGAATTAAACTAACTTTGAGAATGTGGTACATCTCTTGACTTTCATGTCCCTGCTTTCTCCTTTTTCTCCCCTGCTTTTCCTCCACAGCCTTGTCTCACCTGAATTGTTGGCAGGTCAGTAATCCCATTGTGTCGTCTACTTAAGGAGCTAGACATAACAGGCACACCCAGTGATTAGTTTTAAAATACCCTGTGTATCAGCCAGACTTCTAATAAGAAAAAAATCTCTTTGAAATTTATTTTAATATTTGAAGGAGTTTCTTTATATTGCCCTTTGCCATCTGCTCGCATACTTTAATCAACTATGGAGTGCTTAAGATAGGGAGAACAACAAATCCTATCTCAGTGTGTTGCCTGTGCCAGCTTGGAAAACAGGTCCCTATGTAACCATGTATTTTTCTCCATATAAACTGGCTGGGGGAGAAAAGTTGGTTTTTCTTAGCATTTATATATTGTCCATTGTTTGCAAAATAGATTCAGGCCTTTCCTTTTAATGTAGATTGTCCCTGGATTTTTAGCAAAATTGATTTTAATTCATTTTAATTTTAGGAATCAGTATATACCTAAAAGCACTGTAGGAAATCCCTGCTGTGGAAGTTTTGTTTCAAAAAGAACAAGAAATACCCAAAGGCACAGGCCATGTATTGCTTGTCAGATGTCTTTGTGTACGAAAGCCTGCTCTACTAGGCATTATATAAGTGATGAACATATACAGTGGTGTTTTGCTTTTGTTTCATTCTAGCTTCCTTTTGTCCCATAATCTTTTGTCACAGATCTAGCTAAAGGAAGAGAGGTGAAATGGGAGTCAGTGACCCCAATTCATCTTTTCTTTTAAACTTATGATGAAAAAGAGGCAAAGATCAGACGTTTGGGTGTTATTAGGGGCAGACCTGACCAAGATCATACTACATCAGTTCAGATTCCACATTGGGATGAAATGAAGCATTAATGGGGTTATTCAACAATTTTTTTAAAAGGAGGTTTACTTAGCCATAGCACAGAAAAGATATTTAAAAAGCATACTTTAGCACTTAGCTTGAGTAGACGTGTTGCCTTTATCTCCTTGTGGAAATACATCTCCTCAGCTAAGAGTCCAGAGAGTCTAAAGTGCCCTAATGCTACATGGGTGGGCCTTTTTATGCCCCTAGGTGACCAGAAAACCACATTAAAGTGGCCCGAGGCTACCAGGAAACGGAGAAAGCCCCATGATCAATTAAGTCCTGAGGGCAGCTTTGTTGCCTTTCAAGGAAAAACTAACCTAAATTTATCGCGGGGAAAGGGTTAGGAGATTGCTTCTATCACCAGGTGTATGACATGTGTCTTTTCATCTTTTGCATGTCATGTTTTAGCCTGTGTTCAAGCCATCAATCTCCTAATTCCTGCCCTTGAACAAGAGTATAGTGAGCTCTTAATTATCCACAAAACTTGGAGATAGGCATTACATAGGTGAATGAAATCCACAGGTAATTATGCTCAAAAGGAGGACAGCAGCCTGGAAATAAAACATCTGGATAGCTGATTACAGACTCAGTAATAAATCCCTGAATAATTGAAAGTTGGCTATATTCTCTATCAAGAGCAGAGGGAAAAAAAGCCCACCTTCTGTTCTATATCTGTTAATTACACATTTTCCTTAGGTTCACTGCCTTAAAATTTTACAAGAGAGCAAAAACTTCAAGTGCCTTACATATTCATTTGTTCTATTCAAGCTGTTCTATAAAGACCACCGTGGAGAGTGATACTTCATTCATCCTTCGTTTTGCAAATAATATAAAGCTGTACTCCTTCAAGCGCCAATTAAAATTTTTAAGCCATTTTGATGTAAATCTTTCTAAAATGTTAAACATTTACATTATTCAAAAATTAGGAAACTGAGTGCTAAATGTAACTTAAGATGTGCTTGATGACTGAGTTTTCATTATCAAAATATATTATCATACCATATCAAATAATATTCTTTGCTTTTTGTTCTTGTTTTCTCCCCAGATATTGATGTCATCTGTCATATATATTAGATTGTTGTTTCTTATCCATTATAGTTTAGGAGAGGAGATCATAGGATCATAGACTTATAACTGTAAATAATTCATAGGTCATATAGTCTGGTACCTTCATTTTTACATGGAAATAGAGTTGACCCTCACATATAGCCTAGCTGAGTTGATTAGATTTCTCTTTAACTGCTACTATTTCATTTTCCTTATTTATTTTCATTCTAGGTTCTGTGGTAATCAAGAAGAATGTTCTCATTTTAATTACAAAAAAACTGAAGCATTTCTCTAATCAGTTAGCTCTGAACTCCCTCTCAATTTATTAGATATTTATTTAACAAATTGGAAAAACTTCTTTTCCCATAAGAGTTTGCACATTTCTTTCTCCATCAAGCTCTCCTTAATCTCCTAGGATTAAGCAAACATCAAAGTTACTGGCTGTACTATTTGTTAACAATGTAAAAATCAATAAAACAAGGACACTAATAATTATTTTCACTGCATTTGCTATGAGAAAGATCACAGCCAGAGCAACCTTAGTCATCACACCTTCTGAATTCTCCTCAGTTCCGGAAACATTGTCCCACAATTCACTTTTCTCAGGATACCAATTAAAAGTTTCTTGTCTTTCTGTGCAAGATAAGGGTTAAACTCATTTCTCTCAGGAAATGAACTTTTTTAGTCCTGTTTCTTTGTCCTTTATTCAGCAATTGCACTAACAGCTTTTCCACGAACACAGTTAAACTGTCTCCTCACAGACTCCCTCCATTAGAATCGATTGGGCCTGTAGCAGATGAAGATTGAGTAGGCATAGGTGAATGGAACAGCACAAAGAAAACTTAAGATTTTTGCTTCTGGTTTATGATACTGCAGTTTAAATGTAGCTTAATGAACTCAGCATTTTAACCACTTTTAGTTTATTTTTCCATTTGTATCTCAGGTGTATTTGAGTAGCCCCTGGTCAATACCAATTTGGTAACTAATAGTTTGTACCACTAACTTGAACTTCTGTGAAAAATTGCCTTTAAAGTATTTTGGAATCAAAACTTCACATTGGAATGTTGTTTTCTAGAACTTAGTGCAAGAATTCCCGCCATTACCAAGCCCACAATGTAAACTTCAGTATTTCTAAACCCTAGAGACTAGTACCTCACCAGTAGACACTGATACCTTTATTAATTTTTTAAAAACACACTTCATATTATTGTATCAACTACATGAAGTTCTGGTCTTTTAATCACCACAAAGGAAAAGGGTAAAACAAGAGACTGAATACATATAAGTCCTGAGAGTTCTAACCCCAGCTTTGCTCTGGTTTGCTTCATAATCTGGGGTAAGTCAGTTTATTTCTGTATCCTTCATTTGGTGTCATGGAAAATGAGACTGGTGGACAGACCCAGGCAGGTGTTCAATAATCAGGCTTATTAGTAAAGTTTTGAGTCAGTATAAGTTGGTTTAATTTTTGCATAATCTGAAATAATTTATATTTTCCAGTAAATAATGTACCTTTTTCTTTGTAAACATTAATGTTTTAAATTTGACCAATTTGAGGTCTCTTTTTTTTCCCGTACCTTTTTGAGTTTTGAATTAACCAAAATATGTGATGATTGGTGGCTAGAGCATTTGGACTTGTATCAGGAAGACCTGAGTCTGAATCCCTGCCTCAGACACTAACTGTGTAACCCTGCGGAAGTCACTTAACTTGTCTGTGCTTCAGTTTTCTCATCTGTAAAATGGGGATAAACAATAACAGCTATCTCACAGGATTGTTGAGAGTATCAAATAAGTTAACATATATATAAAGTGATTTATAAGCCTTAAAGAACTATATAAATGTTGTGGGTTCAGTCATTTTTCAGTCGTGTCTGGCTCTTTGCAACCCCATTTGGGGTTTTCTTGGCAAAGATACTGGAGTGGTTTGTCATTTGCTTCTCCAGCTTATTTACAGATGAGGAACCTGAGGCAAAACAGGGATAAGTGATTTGTCTGGGGTAACACAGTAAGTATGTGAGGCTGGATCTGAACTCGTGAAAAGGAATCATTCTGACTCCAGTCCCAGCACTCTATCTACTGTGTCACCTGGTTGCTCATATAAATGTTATTGTTATTATTACTATTATTATAACTAATAGCTAAATTAGGAAAGAATACCTAGGACATTCATTAATTATAGTTCTCTATGCATGTGTATATTTACAATGAACTTTTATGATAAGGCCATAATAGAACCTGAGATATTGACTGAAATGGATTCTCTTATATGAAATGCAAGTCCTAAGAAATTCACACATGCTACGTATCATAATCAAGGCAGAAGCCCTTCCCTAAGTAAAGGAGCAATTATTCATAGGAATAAAAGTTTAAGTAATGAGACAATTAATAAATGTTAATTGTCATCACTATATTTATTTTATTTTTTGGTCTGGACATTTTATTACTTTAGTATAGGGAACTAACCTTGAAATAAACTCTCTCTGTGAATGAATATCAGCAGCTACTCAAGAATTTACAGTTTAGAGATGCCTCCGTGGCAGTGCAAGATTAAGTGACTTTCCCAGGGCCACACAGCTGATGTGTGTTAGAAGTGAAACTTGAGGGGCAGCTAGATGACACAGTGGATAGAGCAGTGGCCCTGGATTCAGGAGCACCTGAGTTCAAATCCAGCCTCAGACATGTAACACTTACTAGCTGTGTGACCCTGGGCAAGTCGCTTAACCCCATTGCCTAGCCAAAAAAAAAAAAAAGAAGTGGGACTTGCACCTTGATCTTGCTTCCCTTGATGCCTGCTTTCTATCCGATATGCATGCTGCCTCTTACAATTGCTAGATAGTATAAGTATTGCTGTAGTTGTAATCTATGTAGTCTAGATTTGAATAACTCAGGCAATTTTCTGAGAATGCTTCCATTCATATTACCTCTTATATTTAATTTTCACTAGTGTTCTTTATGGCCTTAATCCTTGATAGAATATATGAGTTTATAAATGTCCTGTTGTATGATAATTTTGAAAAAGAGGAACATTGCTTCTAGATTAACCTTGCTTTGGTCAACCTCATTTAAGTTCCTGCTGGACTCATCGGACTAGGAATTGTAGCCATGGTGATTATAGAGCAAGAGACTTTGCAGATGTGGCCAGGAACTAGTTCCCCAGAGATGGGAGCCCCAGAGAATGTAATACCTTTGCATTGTCTTTGAGTCTCAGATTGGCGATTCTGGTTGCTGGGTTATTAGTTTAAAGATGATGTGCTGTGAGTTTTAATTAAGATTTTTTTCTGGTGGGAGCAAGAAAAGGATGGCATGACAATGTGCCAAATATTGTATGTTTATGTAGATATATTTGTCATTAATTAAATATAAATTCATGTAAAATAACTGTTGAATTCATAGTTGCTTTTTGTTATTAAGTACTTTCTTCTTTTAACTTACATTCTTGAGATTAAAAAGGAGTCTTCATAAGCAAAAAGCCCGAGAACCACCGAACTAAACAATCTTTAGTTTAAGGTCTTTTCTAGCTCCCAATTTGTTTTATGAAATCACATACTTTAAGAGAAATTACTTGAGACATTTGACAATTTCTCCCAGCATCCTTCTAGATTCAGCCACTATAAATGGATGCATAGTTGATTGAAGAGCTGTACGCTCAGAGTGTGTGAATTAATGGATTTGTGAGGCTGCTTGTAGTATGCTGTTAGGGCTGTCTTCATCATGGCAGCCAACGTCTCCCTTGCACATTAAGAGAATCAATATCCAAAGTGAAAGGAAGGTTCCAGAGAGTGAGTAGCAAGGTGAAACAAGGTATGTAGATCTCTAGTAAGATAATTGGGGTCTGTCTCATGTACTTTTATATTTCTACTTCTGTCCACTAAAGATTAAGCTTCTAGTGGGGCCAGAGAACCTAGTATCAAGTAGCAGGGAAGTTTTGGAGAATAGTGGCAAAGTGAAATGAGATGTGGAAATTCCGTTAGATAATTGGATAATCCTCGAATTTTTCTTACCTGAGTTGAATAAGAGAATACAGGAGAGGGAATATTTTGCAGAATAGTGACAAGATGAAAATAGGTGGACATACTTCATTTTCACATCTTGAGACTCTCAGATAGGGAGCTTACTGCCATATTTAGTCATAAAGATTAGCCAACAGAGCTAGACAAAGGACTCAAGAACTTGCTGCAAGAAATGGAAGGCAATGCAGCTTTTAGTGTAGCCTGTAGAAGAGATGTGTAAAATCACAGCCCTCAGGCAGCTTCAGACTGAAGACCAAACCATATTAAAACACAAAAAATACAGTGCAAGGTAGATAATGTGAACTTGTGGTTCCCTAGCTCACCATGCAGCTATCAGAGAGTCATTTCTATTTTAGTTTCACACCACTGATGTAGAGAATATGCTGTATTTGTATTTCTCCTGCTTTCCTATAGTGCTTGTGTGTATAGGAAATGTGGGTTGGTCTCTGCCCAAGAGGAGAAAGTGATAAAAATCTGAACTGACAAGCTCTATACCACAGCCAGGAGTAGGTAAAATGCAAGAGGAAGAATAGCAGAAGAGAGTACCAGGGCTATTATTCATGAAAAGGGTTAGTGGTAAACTGTGATTTCCAGTGTCTGTACATGAATGAACAAAGAATGAGCAATAGGGTGGAGGAGAGAACCTAATGAAAGAGAGCAAATTTGACCTTATGTAGGTAGCACTGAGAATTAATGGAATGGGGCTTGACTGCAGTTTGTCTTTGGAACATTATACTTTTATTAAAAAAGAACAAAAAAGGATGGGGAATAGAGATGACGGTGGAAAAACTAAACTACCAACTAATCATTTCTCATTTGCTTCTTTTTTCACTTTTAAAGAGAATGATCTTTGGACTGGAAGGATCGCATAAAAATAGTTAGCAGGCTATGAAAATCCAGGATGATTGAGGAGACTATTAGGCAGCATCTTACTGCCTTAAATGATGTCAAATCTTAATGAACAGACTAAATTCTAGAACATTCAGACTCTTTAGATGTGATTGCTGAGGTGAGAATAAGCATGGGATTGGAAGAGGGCAGAATAGTGTCTTAATTTTTAAAAAGGGGGGGTAGGGGAGGAGACTGGAAAGCTTGATTTTTACTCTTGCCTAATTCTAAATACATATTAGAGGAGTGGTCTGTCAGCACTTAAAAAGGGAAGATGTGATCTCTAAGAGCCAGTATGACTTCATCAAGAGCAGGTCTTATCACACAGGGGTAGTATGGTGTAATGGATAGAATTTTGGACTTGGAGGCAGGAAGGTCTAATTTTGAATCCTACCTCTGTGTGACCATGTGCAAGTTATTTAATCTTTCTGAGCTTGAGTCATCTTATCTTTAAAATGGACATAAAAATAGCTGCTGTGACTACCTTACAAAGCTATGTGGCTCAAATGAGATAGTATATGTGAAGTATTTTGCAAACCTTGAAGTTCAACATGTACTGTAATCCTTATTTAATTTTTTAACAAGGTAACAAGACTGGTAGGATGGTGTATCCTACACACACACACACGCACACCCCATACTTGTATTTCAGGGAAGCATTTGACAGAGTTGTTAATGCTATACTTGTGGCAAGATTGAGATAACATATGGATCAGAAGATAGTACCTTTAGGTGTATTTACAGTTGGTTGACTAACAAGACCCAAAGAGTATTCATTAATAGGATGATGGCAACTTAGAAGGGAGTGCCCTAGATTTCTGTCCTTGGCTTTGTGCTATTAAATATATTTTTTCCAGTGATTGGATAAAGGCATAGGTGGCATCTTAGTTAAATATGCAGATTACATGAAGTTGGGAGTAGTAACAAACATGCTGGACAACTGAATCAGGATTCAAAAATAACTTGACAGTCAATCAGTCAATAGATATTAAGTACCTACCTTGTGCCAGGAACTGTGCTAAGTGCTGACAGGCTACAACAATGTTCCAAATTGAGTAAGATGAAATTTAGTTAATTTAAATGTAAAATTATACATTTGAATTTTTAAAAAAAAACTTCACTAATACAAGATCAGGGAGTGGATGTGGTTAAACAACAGTTGCTATGAAAAGGTTCTGGATTCCTGCATGAGGAATGAGATTGGATTGATGACCTTTGGGTCCTTTCCAAATTGTGTTCTGTGACTCTAGGGTCCTGTGAATCCCCTTTGACTTTGATAACGAGATTCAACTCTTTTGCATCCAATTAAAAATTAAAACACTTGATGGTGTCTGTTCACCTGAGCAACTTGTGATTGTACTTCTGGATGATTTTATGTCTATATAGTAGAACTGAAGTTGTGCTTTGAGTTTTAATCATCCATTAAATATGACTTAGTGAATGTTTCCCTTGCTGTTATGGTACAGTTCTGTTGCTTATTTTATCGCTCACTGTATCCTTTGATACTTTCAGGTGTAAGGTCCTCCAAAGCTCCATTACATGATAAGATAATTGACTGTAAAATTTTAAATATTAGGTCCATATTGTCTTGAAGGATTTATTTTACCTTTAAAACATTCACGTTTAGTCCACAGAGCAGTTAGACCAGCTGCTTTGGCACCCATTTTGCTGTTGAAGGAGTTGTATTTAATTTTTCTTCATATAGTTAGGTATAACAATATGTTGGACCAGATGTCAAGTGTGAAGGCTGATGCTTCAACATTCCTATAATGTTTGCATTTATACATCTGCTGTGGCAACTTCCTTAAAAATTTCCTGGATTCAGTTGCTTAGTTTATTCTTTTATGGGGGGTGGTAATCAGATTTCTCACCCAATCTTCCTTTGACCTTCTTCCCTTCTCCATACTCATACCCCTACATTTTTACTATGGTTATTTTCTTTAAGAGTTTATCTTGGTACATTGAGGTGATATGGGGCAGCTAGGTGGCATAGTGGATAGAGAGGACCTGAGTTCAAATCTGGCCTCAGACCTATAACACTCAATAGTTGTGTGACTCTGGGCAAGTCACTTAACCCCAAATGCCTCACCAAATTAAAAAAAAAGAGAGAGAGTTTATCCTGTCCTATTGTGAAAAGACATCCCAAAAAAGAAAAAAGTGAAACTGGAATATGCTTTGGTTTAGCATTGCTTTTCCTCCTACTATTTTCTAAAATGAAGTTGTTCTGATCTAGGTTGTTATTTTGCATGTAGAGGGAGCCAGGTGGTGTAAAAATTGTTCTGGATTTGAAGACTAAGGTGATGAGTTCAAATCCTGGCTCTTCCATGTACCAAATGACCTGGAGCTTAGGTGACTTCTAAGCTCTCTAATTACCTGTTCTATAGAATGTTGACAGCCAATCCCTGAGGTACCTTCTGGTTCCAAATCTGCAGTCCTTTGCATAATCCAGAAAGATTCCTCATTCTGGAAAATTTGAGGCAAATTCTGTGAATGATTTTGTTACTGGGATGAAGTCCCAATTTTATTTTTTTTCTTTTTTTTAAAATTAATTTATTTTGATTTATCAACAATCAGTTCCATATGCTTTTGAGTTGACAATTTTTCTCCCCTTCCCCCCCCAAGACAGCGCACGATCTGATATAGACTTTACATTTACATACCCATTAAACATTTTCACATTAGTGAAGTTGTAAGTAAAAATTAAAAACAATAGGAGGAACCATCAGAAAGATGAAACAAAACTCAACAGAAGGTAAAAATAAGTGATAGCGATTCGGAAGTCCCAATTTTATAAACAAATGAAACCATATACAATTACACCACAGTTCAAAGGAAAAGCAATTGATTTTTGTGTGTGTTTTGTTTGAATTAATAGGGAAAGTGAACACAGGTGTGACCAAGCAGATTGGTCACTTTTTAAAAATTAGTTTTAGCTTTAAATAATTAGGGAATTAGGATCATAATTATAGTTAATGTGTGAATACCTGACCATTTCATTTATTAAATAGGTAGGTCCAAATTACTTGGTAAGTATTTATGCCCTAACACTTTGAAAAAAATACACGTAAATTGCAAGAAAAAAAGATTGTATTTAATTTGTAAATAACCACAGTCACTTACTAATAGGATGTCTGTGACTATTGAGTACTGCACAAATTCCCAGATTTAGGAATCACATTGGATATCATTGCCATCATTTCCTGCTACCCATCGATTTTCAAGTGGCACTTTTTTTTTTAAATCTCAGCAATCACTGAAAATCTAGCTTTGGAAAGATATGAGATTGAAAATGAGTAAGTTGGAGAAGTTACTGAAATAGCTGAAAGTGTGAGTAAACAAAAAACATCTCTCCAACATTCAAAACCTCCATTGAAAGGAACACAATGCTATTTAATGTAGAAATTGTGAATTACCTTGGTCCTTAAGCTAGAAGTTTGAGCAGTGTCTAGCAAATGTCCAGTATTACTGTGTTTCCCTCAATTTAAACTGCCTCTCAACTTCCCTGTGAATTTTCGGTTTGGGAACCCAAGGACATATATGCATGGAATATAGCAGAACTAGTGAAATTGTACAAAGGCTATATACAGAAATTAATGTATGATTTAGTTTTGGCAAACCTATTAAAAGAATTGTTGAAGTACGTACTATGTTTCCAGTTAACTACTATGGGATATATAAAAATAGTACATATGTATGTACCCTTTAAAAATTTTAAATCTAGTTAGGTCCAATTTATTTAATTGCTAAATATCTGTCATTAAGAGCAAAATTGTGTGTTACAAACCCTAAACGTTATAGGATTTCGGAGAGATAAATCAGTGAAAGTTAGAATAGTTGGTGAAGTCTTCTTGGAGGAGGTGAGGATTGAATGGGGCCTTGAGATTCAGTGAAACAGAAGGGAGAGAAGACATTATTTATGATTGGGTGGTGAGAGTAAGAGTAAGATCAAAGGCTCAGAAATGGGAATGAACATGGGATTTTCATAGGAAAATAAGGATACAGGGTATCTTTGAATAGATGTATTTAAGTAAGGCTTAAGGAAACCAGTAATGGCAGATTGGTGGTGCAGTGGTTAGAGCACTCTGCTTGGAGTCAGAACACCTGGAATCAAATCCTGACTCAGACACTTAATAGATGTGGGATCCTGGGTAAGTCACTTTATCTCTATGCCTCAGTTTCCTCATCTCTAAATTAAGAGGATGAACTTGATGACTTAAAAGGACCCTTCAAGCTCTTATATAATCCTATGATCCTGGTGTCTAGCAGAATATAATATAGTAAGGGGCAGCTAGTGGATAGAGCACCAGCCTTGAAGTCAGGAGGACCTGAATTGAAATCAGATACTAGCTGTGTGACCATAGGCAAGTCACTTAACCTCAATTGCCAAAAGAAAAGAAGAGAAAGAGAGAGAATGAGAATGAATGAGAATATACAATATAATAACTGCAACATTGTAGAAGTCCTTATCTCTACCTTCTCCTCTGGTCCCCTGTATCTCCCTTTTTTTTTTTTTAACAACTTCATGATTTATTTTCAGAATTCCGAATTGTATAGAAATTCAGCTCACCTCTATATGACATTGAAAACTAGACTTAAATCTAATAGTTACTCTTAAATTGCAGTAGCTCTTCAAATTTGAAGTTCAAGAATGTATGTATTTTTGTTGACCAGCAGGGAATGCCACCATTAACTAAATGAAAATGTTAGCCATTCAGTCTCTGTGTATAAATTAAGCATGTGGAGGGAGATGTTAAATTTTTTAGGCTACCTGATTACTGTTTAATGGGCACATTACTTCGGCAGCTTACTTAAGCCACTAGGGCAGCTTTATCAGGGTGAATGGAATTTACCAGTGAAATTGACACAGGAGCACAATATTTTCCAAAGTCCTAATAACTATTTTGTTTATTATTCTCAACAGAACTGATGAATGTCTGTTCATCCAATTACTTATTTGTGAGATATGTTTTGTATTTATTTCATAATATTATGATGTCTTTCTGATGATATATATTATTTTTCATTATTAGTATTAGCAACATTTTTCTTCTTTATGTGTGTTTCAGAGGTTGCCCATCAATCTCCAAAGGCACCCCACCACCACCAAACCCCATCACCCTTGGCTTGGCCACTCCTTACTTGGAGTATGAATGCCCTGCCAATATATATAACTCACACCTAAAAAAAATGCTGTGCCATTTAGTAAATTATACTTGTGGCATTAATCAACAAGCATTTATTAAGTGCAAACTCTGTGTCAGGCACTGTGCTAGGCACTAGTCATCCTAAGAATATAACAATCCCTATTTACAAGAAGCTTGAATTCTAATGACCACGTATATAAGCATATACAGAATAAATATATGAGTAAATAAAAACAGATATAATGTAGCTAGATACGGGGAAGTAGAATGTGGTTTATATCTTGAAGAAATAGAGGGTCTGTGATACTAAATAGCTTGCTCACATCTGGCCCTTACTAAGGAAGAGGCCAGAATTCTGAAGGGATGAATTAGGACAGTGACTGTCCTTCTTTCTTCTGTCCATTCTGTCTATATCCATTCTAAGCATGTCACACTGTACTCAGGAAATGAGAGGGAAAGGGAGAAGAGTTATATTGATATTCTTACATGATCTTTCAGCATTCTGAGTAAAGGGCCAGATTGTTTTAAGTGCTCAAAAACTGTGAAATAAGGTTTGTTTCCTGGGTGGGTGGGGGAATGAAACATTATTGGAATGGTGATGAAGAAAGGGTCATTTCATTATTGGCCAGCTGAGGAGGTAAAAGCACTCCTGGCTACAAACCAGCACTTGGTCTTTGCCACTAGTGGTGATTGGCATGCAGCTGTGGTGTAGAGGAAACACTTTAGAATCTCAGAGAGCTCTCTCACATTCTGTGTGGGCAATCCTGGCCTCTATTCCTACCTATCCTATTACCATTTAGTTAACTGAAATATGAAACATAAAATTTATTAACTTGATCAATGCTAGTTATGATTGCTGTGGTATGTAGAAGTTATAGTTTTTGCCAACAAAACTTTTAAAAGACTTCCCATTTTTTAAGGGAAGAAAAAAATATATTGGGTTTTAGAGTTAGAGATGCTGCACATGAGGTTTTCAATAATGTTTTACCTGCTCTGAGCAGATGCTTTCCATAGCCATGTGCAGAATAAGTACTGTTCCTTGGTACACATTTCTAGCTTATGAAATAAAAGGCAAAAACTTTCTTAGAATTAAAGCTGAGGGTGTATTAAGTTGGCAGTAAATATTTACCTCCTCTAAAAATAGAAGGCTTTTGAGAATAATTTGATAACAACTGGTGGAACTAGTTATTCTTGTATCTAGGCTGTGGCTCCCCATCTCAGATCAAAGGAAAATAGTGTAGCTATTGTGCTCGCTTTACAGCCCTGTGTAAGATATTTGTTAAGAATTTCTATCTCTCACCCAGATTTTTTTTTGTCACTTAAAAGTTATTTTATTATTTTCCAATTATATGTAAAGATAGTTTTCAACATTCACTTTTATAAGATTTTGAATTCCAATTTTTCTCTCTCTCCATCCTCCCCTCCCCAAGATAGTAAGAAATTTGACATAGGCTCCTCATATACAATCAAATTAAACATATTTCCACATTAGTCATGTTTCTCACACAGATTTCACATGTGGACTGGAGTGAGGAACAGAAAGAGGTGCTTTTCTTTAATTTTTTTTTTTGCAGTTTCAAGGGAAAATAAAAAGCATTAGCTTAACAATTCCAGTTATAATAAGATAAATAACCCATACAAATGTAATAGACCTTCTTTCCCCATAGACATGAAAGGGTGAACTCCTCTACCTGACTGTGGACCACATATGTGTTCATTCATCTGTCTCATGCTTTGGCTTTGGTTCTTAATTTGGGCTCTGGGAGCTAAGTGAGGGCTGTGGTAACTGAAAAAGAACTCTGTGCTATTTTTGCTTCTACCTTTTTTATTCCCATGCCCTTTCAGTGGAAAGTCAGTTTTCTCATCCTGAGTTCCTTCTTCCTTTTAAACAAGACCTGAAGCTATGGTATTTCTTCCCCTTTCTCATGAGAATAGGGCTGAATTGCTAGTTTTGAAGCTAACAAATTGGTATGGTCCAATGGAGGTCAGGAACAGTTCAGTCAACAGAATCAAGCATCTTTGAATGTTAGAGCAAGAAGGAACCCTAGAGATCATTGATTCCTAGCTTCTTCATTTTTATTAATTGTGAATCTGTTTGCAAAACCTCTCAGGTTGATTTCTGAACACAACTTCTTTTCAGAATTTTACCCAAGATTTATTTGTAGTTATTTCTAACAGTGAACAGGTGATTATAGAGAAACAAAAAATAAAGTTTTACTTTGTCAACATTGAATTGTATAAAGAATACCATGGAGTTAATGGTCCATTAGTTTTCCTACCCTCCACCCCCAACATTTAATTGTATAAAGAATACCACCTAGATAATATAGTTCATTAGCTCAGAGTTTAGAATCCATATATGTATATGAGAATGCTGTGAACATTTTTAGCTAAGTGATATCAGAGGAATTTCCTCTAGTGGGATTTTAGTAAGATTGCAAGGTGTTTTTGAGTAGTTAGTATAAGGATAAAAGCAAGATAAAGATTTCTGGAATAGTAGCAGAGCTAACAAGTGGTTAGTATACAAGAAAACCTATTGATTGGGCCTGGTGGTACCCACATGTCACCACTGCTGCCTAGGAAACTAAGTCTGGTGGGTTTCTTGAGCATAGGGAGTTCTGACCTGCAGGAAGCTAAGTGGGTGTCCCCACTAAGTTTAGCATTACTATGTTGAGCTCTTGGTAATGAGGGTCTACCAGGTTGCCTCAGGAAAGGATGAACCAGATCATGTTAGAAATGGAACTAGTCTAAGCTCCTGTGATGATCAGAATAGGACTAGACCTTAAATAGCCCCTGTATTTCTAACCTGGGTGAGCTAGAACAAATCTTTAAAAAAACAAACAAACATTGGGTGGGATGAGGAGCTCTCGTGGACTGAAATTGAGGAATTTTATCTGCTTAATAAAAAGAAATCAGCGTCATTTGAATTTGAATGGAAAGAATGCCGTTAGTGGCACACTGTCACTCTTCAATGACATTTTGTAAAACAGAAGAGGCATTCATATATCAATGTATTATATTCACAGGGTGAATTTTATAGGTATCACTTCACCAAAAGAGATTAGTTATAGCCATGTCACATAATGCAGTAGAAAAACCACTGGATTTAGGAGTTGGAAGATGTAGGTTTAAATCTTTGTTCTGAGGTTTAGTAGCTATACAGCGGTGGATCTGAACTTCATTTATAAAAGAGGTAAATGACAGTACTTATTCTGCCTCCTTTGCAGGAGTGTTTTGAAAAAAGTACTTGGTAAATAATAAAATGCTGTGTGAAGGCAGGCTGCAGCCATCATTTGTTACAGTAGTCTCCCATTGGGGTGACGCTTCACAATTTTCAGTGTCCTTGCTCTCTTCCCTGCTCCCCACCCCACCTCAGCACTCAAGGGCTGTGCTCATTATTCCATTTATGTAATCAGTTGATAACTTCAAAGATAAAATGCACTAGGAGAAAGTGAGGTTCAGCTCTTAACAGTGGTTAAAAGAAACTACTTTAGGTGGGCTGTGCAGCAGCTTTCTCACTTCCAAAATACAAGTTTGCCTTATCTATTTGTATGAAAAGTGACATGAGGTTAATAGAATACATAGATAACTTAATAGTTTGATGGAAATTGCTGTATAAATAAAAGTACATATTTATCTTCATGTAACTGTAAAGTACAATATTGGTTTTATGAAAACCACATGAAGTCTGAGAAACTGCTACATTTTAAAAGCATATGCTCTAGAAGATTTAATCACATGTTGCAAAGATGGTGACATTTTTCTTGGCTTGGTATCTGCTGTAATATGCGTCCCTGGAAACTTTAAAAATCTCTCTGAATGATTCAGTGGGCATTCTCCCCCTGTTAA
This sequence comes from Phascolarctos cinereus, assembly GCF_003287225.1. NCBI lineage: Eukaryota > Metazoa > Chordata > Mammalia > Diprotodontia > Phascolarctidae > Phascolarctos > Phascolarctos cinereus. The sequence goes on from NW_027555847.1 coordinate 555,390,805, forward strand.
AGGAGAAGGCACATTCTTTTGTATTTCTTATGAAATTTTTGAGCAACGAGTTCATGTTAACACTGCACTTAATGGGTTAAATTTTTTACATTGTCTTCTGACCACCATCTATGAAGTGGAAAATGTGCAGAACATATTAAAGCCCCAGATTCACCTTGTGTTTCTTCTTTTCTCTCTCTTTTCATTCCCTCTGATATGGTGGCTGTGCTGGCAACCTTTCCTACAATGCTACTCATTTTGTTTCCATCATCAAGAAAACCACCCAAGGTAAGTGTCGATATGTTGTTTGGTTTGTGTATATTGGCTCAGTAGCCAAGGGAATTGGAATGATGTTTGGAATATTCTGACAGTGACTGTCTGGTCCATCACATGACCTTCATGTAACACTTCTCCACTGGCAGTGTGTACAGATTTTGAAGAAAAATGACCCTTTCAAGTCAAACACAAGCTAAAGCACAGATACTTAAGGAAAGGGGGGAAGAAAGTAAAAGAGTAGCATGTTTCCTGGTATCACTGATAGGATACAGTTGCTTTTAGTTACTCAAATGAACAAACATTTATTAGGCCCTGTGCTAAATTAAGGATACAGTAATGAACAAGCTAGTCCTTACCTTCTTGGAATGTGTAGTCCAGTGGGGGAAATAAAACAGGATCACAAATATCTCCATCACAAATGAAAAATGTGCTAAATGACTGGGAGATACATAAGTGTAAGAAAAAGATTTAAAAGAGCTCCGGAGAGAGGACTTTCAGGTGGGAAGACACATAGGCTAAATAGAGATAAAGATGGGGTAGGTTTAGTAACTCAATTCAATAAACATTTTTTAAGTATTGGCAGTTAAGTGAGTTTATGTGTGTATTTTATAGATGTGCATACATACACATGCACACATGTATACACATTTGATATGCATATATTATATGCCACTGTACACACCTGTGTATGTGTACACGTATACATACATGTGCGTGTATATATGTGTGTATGCATATATGCATGTGTGTATGTGTGTGTGTGTGTGTGTGTGTGTGTGTGTGGTGTGTGTGTGTGTACATACATGCTTCTGCCTTCAAGGAACTTATATTACTGTATTGAAGTTGGAGAAATCTATTACCTATCATAGATAAGTATAATACAAGGTATAGTGTAATGGAGGCAAATGAAGGGTATGAGGAAAGGTTGTTGTTGAGTTGAGTAATTTCAGTTGTGTCTGCCTCTCTGTGTCCCTGTTTGAGGTTTTCTTGGCAAAGATACTGGAGTGGTTTGTTATTTTTTCTCCAGCTCATTTTGTATATGAAGAAACTGAGGCAAACAGGGTTAAGGGACTTGGCACAGGGTCACACAGGTAGTAAGTGTCTGAGGCCAGATTTGAACTCAGGTCCTCCTGACTCCAGGCCAGACCTTCTATCGCCTGAGTTATGTAGCTGCTCTTCAAGGAAAGTATCCTAAGGAAAACTTCGAGAAAGGAAGAAACACTTTCACGTGGGGTGAGGTCAGGGAAGGCTTTGTGGAGGAGGTAGCAATTGAATTAATCTCTGAGGAGAAAAGAGGGTTTCAAACAGGCAGATAGATAAAACATTTGCTATTTGCCAGATACTATGCTAACCAAAAGAGGAAGGAAACACATTCTAAGAATAGATAACTCAGTTCCATAGAAAATCTCCAAATCTTCTTTTAGACATAAATTTAACCTTCTCCCAAGTAAACTGTTCCCCAGAGCTACCAATGATCAGCAAAATCTACTGATTCAGGTTTTATTCCTTTCGTTCTATGCAACATTTAGTAGAGGTGTTAAAACAGTGAAAAAGCCAAAGATAGAAAGTAGAGAAGGGGTAAAGATAGGCACCAATAATCTGGATAATCATATCTTCAATAATTGAGAACTGACTGTATTATCTGTGGGTATCTTCATGTGTGCCAAAGGAGCCTGTGCACTTGGTATTAAAAGAGTTAGAAATCCAACCTGTTCCTGGCCCATGGAACTGGCCACAGCTATGACTCACTGAGAAGTAGCCAATCACCTGCAAGATGAAGAAGGTATCACTATACCTCTTCTAGCTTCAGATTCCTCATCTGGGTGTTCTGGCCTAGAACTGGGATGGTTGAGTTTGTTTCTGGAGCTATATAGGCTAAGTTGATTCTTGGAACACTTGAAACCCTTGCTAGGGGAGGGAGCGATGGTGGAGGTGGGAGGGAATTGTTGAGGATATTGCCTATAAAGTAGACAACCTGAATAATTTCTGTGCCAGTCAGGAAAGTATGGATTTCCTTTTTTTTTTCCACTTTCTTTCTCCTCTTGCTATTAATCCCCTGAGGTTGTAGGGCAAGATGCCCAGACTTCTAATTTTCCTAGTGTTTTTTCTTTTTTTTTTTTAAACCAGAGATAGTACCAGCCACTTGAGCAGTCTTGGACATATGAAAAGATCTCTTCTATGGGTTTAATGAGGGAGACTTGCCATCTATAATAATTTCATCATTAGCAGGACCTGAAAGAGGAGTCAATATACCTCTTGCTTCCCACTGGCATGGCCAGGCACTTTGTCTGCCAACCCTGTTATTGCTGTCATCTATGGATCTTTAGGAATTATCCAACTTAATACAATGACCCCATCCCCTAGATCAGGGATGGGGAACCTGTGGCCTCAAGGCCACATGTATCCTTCTAGGTCCTCAAGTGCAGCCTTTTGACTGAGTCAAAGTTTTACAGAATGAAACCTTTTATTAAGGGGATTTGTTCTGTGAAATTTGGATTTAGTCAAAGGGCTGCACTTGAGAACCCAGAGAGCCACATATGGCCTTGAGGCTGCAGGTTCCCCACCCCCTTCCCTAGATCATAGTCTTCCTCTTCAACCTAACCCTTTCTACTCTCTTTGATGATTTTTATCACTCATGTTTGCTGGCTTCCTTCAATACTCAACTTAAATGTCACTTTCTCATTCAGTCCCCTTATCTCCTAGAGCAGTGGGTGGGGAACCTGCAGCCTCAAGGCCGCATATGGCCCTCTAGGTACTCAAGTATGGCCCTTTGACTGAATCCAAACTTTACAGAACAAATCCCCTCAATAAAAGAATTTGTTCCATAAAACTTGGACTCAGTCAAAGGGCCACAACTGAGGAACCTAAAAGGCCGCATGTGCCCTTGAGGCCACAGGTTCCTTACCCCTCTCATAGAGCATTTTCCTCATATTAACCTCCCTCTATTCTCTATATGTCTTGTAGGTAGTTAGCTATTTACACGTTGTCTCTTTGATTAAAATGTAAATTCCATGAGAGCAAGGGACTATTTTTGTTTTCCTTTGTATCCACATTCCTTAGCACTACGCGTAGCACATAGTAGTAGCTTAATGAATGCTTATTAACTGATCAACAATACTGATAGCTCTTATAATACTGAGAAGCAGTGTAGTATAATGGAGAGAGAGATGGCCTCAGAAGCTGGTTCAAGTCCCAACTCTAACAAACAATGGCTTATGTGACCCTGGGCAAGTTGCTGCAACTTTCAGTGCTCTAAAGCATCTCTGTAAGATTAAAAGGGCCAAGTAGAGGTCCTGGGGCACTCTGCTTGAGAACTTGTAGCAAGTTAACATGGGATTATTAGTGACTATTCTTTGAATACTGCCACTAAGCAGTTCCTAAACCATCTGTATTTTCATCTACCCTCTATCTTTCCATTCTTCCCATAAGAATATCATTATAAACTTTATCAAATGCTTTGATAAAAATCTAAGGAAAAGAGTATTGCCCTGATCTTCTAATTTAGCAATCGTTGTAAAATGAAATAAGTGTAGTCTTGTTTTTGTATGACCTTGTATGACCTGTTTTTGATGAAGCCATGCTGATTCTTTATGACCATGGCTTTCCCTCCCCTAGATTTTCATCTTTAATAACATTCTAGAGTTTTGCCAGAAATCCAGGTCAAGCTCAGTGGTCTGTAATTTGCAGGGCCCATTCTCCTCCTATTAGTCACCCCCGACCACCTCTTCCTCTTCCTCCTTCATTTTTAATTGAGATACCATTTACCCTTTTCCAGAATATAATTCACTAAATGTTCATAAGGTACCTACTATGTGCAAGGCACTGTGGTTACAAAATCCTGTCTTCAAAGAGGTTTACATTTAATGTATATGACATCATTCATTCAACAAATATTTATTGAATTGCCTGCTATGTGCAAGGCACTTTGTTAGGTACAATTCCATGATCTTACCACACTGTAGAGCATACTAGAATTTCTTAGTGGAGAGAGGGGACCAGATAAATATTTTCCTTTTCTCCTTGGCAGGGAAATCTTGATAGAGAGGTAGAGAATATTTAGAGTTAAATGAAACATTTTATCCATCCATTATAGATCTAAAGATACCTAAGGATAGTCTTGGTGGGAGTAAGGCCATTTCATCTTGTGAGACAGGCAGGGGTAAAGGAGGAGAGAGTGGCGGAAGGTACCTGAGTGGCAGGCGATGAGGAACAGGGAAGAAGAAGAAGTTCACAATGATTGGATTCAATTTTTTCTGTAAAATATGAAATAAGAATCTCCACTAAAAGAGTAGGGGGAAGAGGTGCCATAGAAGGCTTGAGGTGGGATGAAAAAGTTTGGAAGAGCTGCTATGGAGAGTGGGATAGTGAATTGATAAGGTAGGTATAATAAAATTACCTAGCAGCAGTAAGGACCCAGTTGAAGTTATGTAACATAAATTTATAGTGGATCCAGTCAAAATGACTATGTGATTTTCTCCACCTTCATTCAACAAAACATGTGTAGGCATTCCCCTTATCCACTATTAAGCACACTGCTTGTCTTGTAATCCCATCAAAGGCAATTGCAATACTAATTTTTCTGCCTCATCTTGGACCCCTGAAATTCCTTTCAGCAAGAATTGTTTGAGTTCTTTCTATTTCTTAATTTCTATTAATTATCTTAGAGCACTATATTCAGAAAAGCAAAATTCTTAAAAATCTCAAAACAATTTAAAAAATCCAATATTTAAAAAAAAACCCTAAACCATTTCATCTTTAATAATTTGCTAAATGCATTTTAAGGAAGAACACTGTCAAATGATACTGCTTATGAAATAGACTTAACCATAAAGATGGGTAACCAAAATGGGGAGAGAACTTGAAACTGTATCATAAGATTAGTAGAAGGGATCTAGGGGTGTTTAGAATGGAGAAATGCTGTTTTCAGATATTTGAAGGAAGATCACTTGGATTTGCTTTGCATAGTTCCAGAGGGAAAAGCTAGGGCTAATGGATGAAAATCACAGGGAAGTAGATTTTAGCTTACTATAAAAAAATAACATCCTTTTCTTTTAAGACAAGTAGGCTCCCTGTCATGGGAGGTCTTCAGGCAGAAGCTATATAAGCAATGAACAGGGATTAGGAGGACCAGAAAAAGCAACTCTAAGATCTCTGTGAACTCTACAGATAGATAGATAGCTTCCTTCTTCAGGCCCTCCCCTCAATACTAACCAAGTTTCTTTATCTTATGTGTGAGGATACTGAGTGGCATGGGATATCATAAAAGAGACCTTATTTCTTTATTCCTTGAGGTTGATCGAGTAAAGATGGGTCTAAGGAGGACCTGGTAGAATGTAACCTGGTCCTGAGTCATTCTGGGCAAAATGGTATCTTGGAGGCTAAATGTCTTGAGCCATATCATTTGTAGATTTAGGTTGAGAATGAGCTCACTTCTTCCAACCTGTTCTTTGGATGCAAAATTTCTCATTGGCCACATATCATAATGACTTTATCAATTTTTTTTAGACTGGTACGACCTTGTTCTAGACTAAAGGCCTTGGTCTCAACCTAGTCTGAATACTATTCATCCCTAGTACTGTGCCAATATTTGGCTGGCCAGGCAATAGACTTGAAAATAATAAGTGACAGAAAAAGGATTAAACTATAGGTCCCATGCCAAATGTACATGGTCCATTAAAGTCAAGATTATTCAAGCAGTAAATGTTAATCTATTCCTTTCCCTTTCCCCTACCTTTTAATGTACAGGAATGATGATTTCCCAGAGTCAGCAGATAAATAATGTAATATGTGCTCAGTTCCAAGTTGGTTTTTCAGTATTTTTTTTTGTAAGAAGTAGTGTTTAGTACTTGGAATTTACCCCAAATTACATTTTGGATTACTGTTAGAGAAACTGTTATATGGTCTTTATCAAAAATTAGAATGTGGAAGAAACTGAAATACTACTGTTTATCTCTTTCTGGCTGCCTTAGGCAACAAGTGAAATAGAAATAATTAATTTTCATGAAGTATAAATCCATTCTGAATGGTACATTAAGAAACTGGAATGTTTAAAACAGTTTTAGCGTTGAGGTTATACTTAGTTGCTTATAAACTGCCAGTATTTTTATTTTTAAAAAATTAAATAAATTTCCTAAACTCTATTAGATTCAGGAAATCTGGTAAAATGTTTGTGCCTCTAACTTTCATTGAACCAGATCTTTTTCTCCTTGGTGCCTCATTTCCCTACTCTTGAATATGAGGCTGAAATACTTTAGGCTTCCTTTTTACTACTTCATAGAAATGGTGTTAGAATTAGCTAAATCTTCATGATGCATTTTAAATGCTTTGACATCTTCATAAATAGGCAGTACAGTTTGTAATAATCTGAGTTAATCTTTTATATTAAAGGAAATAGTCTCTCCCTTTTTTCCAACAAGTCATATCAAATTTATGTAACTCTCTTATGGTGGGAATTAAAGCTTTTACTGTTAAAATTTAGTGAAAAGAAAAGCTGTATTTTATTGTTCTGTCTTGGTGCCAGCTAGCTAAAATTCTCAAATTAAGGCTTGAAACAATTCAGTGGATGATAGTTTTGGAAAATGATAAAGGCATATGATATAATACTAATGTGCCATGAAATACTGAATATGAAGAATTTGGAGAAGTACATAGGAAGACTTATATGAAGTAAAGTAAGCAGAACCAAGAAATAATATACACAGTGACAATAATGTAAATGGAAAGAATGACAGTGACAACAAATCATAACTATAATGACCAAGGTTGGCCTAGCAAAAGAGTCTAGGAAATGTGGTTCCCTCTCTTCATTTCAGAGATGGGGGATTATGGATCTGGAACATAGTATTAACTATCAGTTGATATGAAGAGGGAGGGAGTAAGCATTTACATAGTGCTTACTGTGTGCCAGGCACTATCAAAGTTCATCATCACACAATGTGGCTATTACTGTGTACAACATTCTTCTGGTTCTGCTCACTTCACTCACAATCAGTCCATGCAAGTCTTTCCAGGTTTTTCTGAAGTCTGCCTGCTCATCATTTCTTATAGCACAACAATATTCCATTATAATAATATAACACAACTTGGGGTAGAGCCAAGAAGGCAGAGTGAAAGCAGTGACTTGCTTGAGCTCTCCCCCAGAGCCCTCCAAATACCTGTGAAAAATGGCTCTAAACAAATTCTAGAGCAGCAGAACCCACAAAAAGACATAATGAAACAAATTTCCAGCCCAAGACAACCTGACTGGGAGAGGAATGCAGTTCAGCATGGGCTGGCAGTCAAAGGCCAGGCCTCAGTGAACCTGGAGCAGGCCTCAGAGGACTGAATCATGGGCAACTATGGTGCTTTCCAGACTTCTCAACCCACAAACTGCAAAGACAACTTAGAAGGTCAGTAGGAAAAGTGTGTCTATGGTAAGAAAGAAGCTTGGTCCCAGTCCCAGTCCCAGCTGCAGCCCTGGGGCGGCAGCTGCTTCCTGAGCTTTCTGCCCACAGACTGAGGGAGAATCAAGTGGCTGATCAGAGGGCTGGTTCAGGATACTCTTGCTTTGCCCGTGCTTGGATCTGGGTCACAGTTCTGGGTGGCGGTTCTGGGGCAAGAAGGAGCGCTGGCATGGTGGAACTTGTGGTGGTGTAGAGAGAATCCTCCTCACAATTCCAATGCAGAAAAAAGTGCTTGTGGTCACACATAGACCAGAGCACAGGCCAGGAAAGGAGTAAACACCTCACCCTTGATCATACCACCATGGAAGAACTGAAAACTTACAGGTCCCTAGAAATATCTCTGAGAATAGCTGCACAAAACCCCTGAAGCTTGGGACAGTACATTCTCCACACTGGAAGAAGACCTCCTCCTTAACAGAGAGTTTAAAACTCAAGAAATTGCCTGGGATCATGAGCAAACTGCACAGAAAAATCAGACCATAACATCTTTCTTTAGTGACAAAGAAGATCAAAACATACAACCAGAAGAAGACAACAAAGTCAAAACTCCTACATCCAAAGCCTCCAAGAAAAATATGAATCAGTCTCAGGCCATGGAAGAGCTCAAAAAGGATTCTGAGAAGCAAGTAAGAGAAGTAGAGGAAAAACTGGGAAGAGAAATGAGAGTGATGCAATAAAATCATGAAAAACAAGTCAACAGCTTGCTAAAGGAGACCCAAAAAAATACTGAAGAAAATAACACCTGAAAAAATAGCCTAACCCAAATGGCAAAAGAGGTCCAAAAAGCCAATGAGGAGAAGAATGCCTTCAAAAGCGAGAATTGGCCAAATGGAAAAGGAAGTCCAAAAGCTCACTGAAGAAAATACTTCTTTAAAAATTAGAATTGAGCAATTAGAAGGTAGTGACTTTATGAGAAATCAAGACATTGTAAAACAAAACCAAAAGAATGAAAAATAGAAGACAATGTGAAATATCTCATTGGAAAAACAACTAACCTGGAAAATAGATCCAGGAGAGATAATTTTAAAATTATTGGACTGTCTGAAAGCCATGATCAAAAAAAGAGCCTAGACATCATCTTTTAAGAAGTTATCAAGGAAAACTACTCTGATATTCTAGAACAAGAGGGTAAAATAGAAATTGAAAGAATTCACCAATCACCTTCTGAAAGAGATCCCCAAAGGAAAACTCCTAGGAATACTGTACCCAAATTCCAGTTCCCAGGTCAAGGAGAAAATATCATAAGCAGCCAGAAAGAAACAATTCAAGTATTGTGGAAACACAATCAGGATAACATGGGATTTAGCAGCTTCTACGTTAAGTGACCAGAGGGCTTGGAATATGATATTCTGAAGGGCAAAGGAGATAGGATTACAGCCAAAAATCACCTACCCAGCAAAACTGAGTATAATCCTTCAGGGGAAAAAATTGACATTCAGTGAAATAGAGGACTTTTCGAAGCATTCTTGATGAAAAGACCAGAGCTGAATAGAAAATTCAACTTTCAAATACAAGACTCAAGAGAAGTATTAAGAGGTAAACAGGAAAGAGAAATCATAAGGGACTTTCCTACATGGAAAGATGATATTTGTAACTCATGAAACCTTTGTCAGTATTAGGGTAGTTGGAGGGAAAAAAAATTATTTGTATATAGAGATAGATAGAGGGCACAGGGTGAGTTGAAGATAAATGGGTGATATCTGGAGAATATAAGGGGTGAGAGAGGATTATACTGGGAGAAGAAGAAAGAGAGAAGTAGAATAGGGTAAAATATCTTGCATAAAACAGACAAGAAAAGCTTTTACAGTGGAGGGGAAATGGGGGAAGGTGATAGGGAAGATTCAAGTGAATCTTATTCTCATAGGATTTGGCTTAAGGAGGGAATAACATACACACTCAATTGGGTATGGAAAGCTATCTTACCCTACAGGAAAATAGGGGGTAAGAGGATAAGAGAGTAGAGAGATGATAGAGGGGAGGGCAGATTGGAGGATGGGGTAATAAGAAGCAAACACTTCTGAGGAGGAACAGGGTCAAAAGAGAGAATAGAATAAACGGGGAGGAGGGGCAGGATAGGATGAAGGGAAATATAGTTAGTTTTTCACAACATGACTACTATGGAAGTGTTTTGCATGACTACACATCTATAACCTATATCGAGTTGTTTACCTTCTCAATGAGGGTAGGAGGAAGAAGGGAGAAAATTTGGAATCCAAAGTTCTGAAAACAAATGTTAAAAAATTGTTTTCACGTGCAAGTTGGAAATAAGATATACAGGCAATGAGGTATAGAAATCTATCCTGCGTTACAGGAAAATAAAAGGGGAAGGGGATAAGAGAAGAGGGGGAGATAGAAGGGAGGGCAGATTGAGGGAAGGGGTATTGAGAATGCATGCCATCTTGGGGTGGGGGGAGGAATGAGATGGGGAGAAAATTTGGAGCTCAAAATCATATACCACAGCTTGTTCAGCCATTCCCCAATTGATGGGCATCCCCTCAATTTTCCATGTAAAAAGTACATTTTACAACCTTGTGAGATATGTGCTATAATTAGCCTCATTTTACACTTGGGGGAACTGAGGCAAGAGGTAGCTAAGTGACTTACCCAGGGTCACACAGCTAGTATATATTTGAGACCAGATTCAAACTTAGGTCCCCTTGACTCTAGGCCCAGTGCTGTATCCACTGTACCACCAGCTGCCTCTAGTATGCTGCCTAGTTTTGCTAAACTGGTCTTTTTCTTTTTTCTTATTTCTAAACCTTCATTACAAGGGATAGAAGAAGGCTGATTTTTTTGGAAATGAATATGATATATAGGAAAAAATCCTTCAGAACTAAGAAAAAATTAAAAAATTATAGTCATAAAAAAGTTCTCATTGGTTATTATCAGTAGCCTTGCTTGTCATGGTCCTCAGTAGGGACCTGGAACAAAATCAAACCTCATGTTTTCACTCCTCAAATACTTGTAGAGTAGATGAAAGGCAGAGAGTACCAAGACTTTTGAAGAAATGTAAAATATAGATACTAGAAATAAGTTTATGACTTTTGTTCTTTGCTTTGGCCTAATTTTGGTAGAATGGTGTGAAAGATGTGCCATTTTATCAGGTGTTTTTAATACCTACTCTGTCCTTCGAAAGGGAAATAAAAGAACCCCCAAAATGACAAAATGATATCTACAAGCAGGAGGAATGAGAAGTGTGGCCAAAACTGCACAAAAGAGGGCATCTTATTAGATGAGACTTAAAAATAGATATTTGAAAGAGGAGATTCTTAAAGGCAGCTGGGGCTAGAGATATGAACAGTAGAATGAATTTGCAAAGAGAGAGGAGGGAGACAGCAAAAAGAGACAGGTGGACTAAACTGACTGTGTGTGTGTGTGTGGGAGGGGTGTATGTAAGAACCTAGGAAATCACTATTGTTTTACGTTTGGGAGTCAGAAATATTCCTTTTTGAGAATGTTTTGAGAGACTAATAAATATAAAGTTGATATACTGAGCAAAATGCAGAAATGAAGTGCCGGTGTGTATTCTGTATTTCAGATGAAGAGGTTGTAGCTGGATTGTAGATAGTTGGAATTGCACTTAAGTTTCCAAACCCCTAGAGTACCTGTGCACTACTCTTATCTTACTAGGGAGCTCTTGATGGTCATGAAAGTGATTAGAGAAAAAGTTATTTGCAAATTTGAATCAGCATTTACTAAATAAGAAATATGTGCTTTCCAAAGTTCTCTATATTTTAGCTTTTATCCAAAAAAAATTTTCTTAAAAAATATTTTCCCATGAGTCTTGGAGTCAGGAGGACCTGAGTTCAAATCTGTATTCAGACATTTACTAACTATGAGACCCTGGGCAGGTCACTTAACCTAGATTGCCTCCAAATAAATACATACAACATACATACATACATTCATAAACAATCCTTAAAATTAAACATAACAAAGAACCATAGAGGGAGAGATGACTTAGGTATTTAACTCCTCTTCTGTCACCTCAAATAAACTAGTAAAACATCACCAAGTAGAGTAAATTCAATGATAACAGTAAGAAGAAAAATTGAAAAAATTAAATACAGGGTAATTCTTACAAAACAAAAAACCCAAAACACAGCAAAAAATCAAAACCTGAACACAAGCTTGTTAGTTTCCTCCTCATTTTTTGTTCTACACACACACACACACACACACACACACACAGAGCTGTGCTTGTGCAGAGGAGGTGGCCTCATGTTCCAATTGGTAGCTTCAGTTTTAGGCACTAACTTAAGGAGTCAACCCCATGATAGTGTCTCAAGGGGATCTTCAATCACTGAACATATTGAGCCCCATCAATCAGATTAGCCCCAAGAAAGGAGCTGGCTGTGCAGGTGTGAGAAGCCCAGGGAGGAAGATTGTGAAGGAAAGAGGAACCTAGAAATCCAGGGTTGTTTATGACTATTTAGTTTAGCATAGGGAAAAAAAAACAGGTAGTAGAAGATTGAGAAAGGTGGTAAAGTGGTTCTTAGGGCAGATTCATGTATTTGAAAATATGTTAACAAAATGAAAAGGAGAGCACTCTATCAAGAAGACTAGAAAATAAAAGGAAAGTAAAATCAAGTTATCAAAATGAGCAAGGTAAGAAAAAAAAGAAATAAAAAAGAATGATTAAAACTGTATATATTATGTGCTAGCAAACTCAAGAATTTAAAGGAAACAGGTGATTACCTACAAAAAATATAGAATGACATAATGAATGGAACATGAATTAGGGATCTTAATCCAATCTTAGAAAATAAATTTGAAGAAGTCATAGAAGACCTAGCAGGAAAAAAGCCCTTAGTCCAGATAGGTTCACAGTTAAATTTTATCCAATATGTAAAGAGCAATTGATACTTATGCTACATAACTTATTTTCAAAAACTGAGAAATGAAATTTTCTTCTAAACTACTTTTGTGACACAAACACAAAGAAAGAAAACTATAGATTAAAATCATTAATGAATACGGATCCAAAATTTTAAATGAAATCCTAACAAAAAGATTGAAGTAATTAAAAAAAAATTACCTATCCTGTAAGCAAGTTTGATTCTTTTTAAGGATGCAAGGATGGCTTAACATTAGAAAATGATCCTTTTTGTTTTAAGAAAAACTAACAAATTATATTAAGCCCCCAACCAACAAAATTCATATTTATATCAGTAGATGAATAAGAATAAAAAGACTTTGGAAAAATACAATACTCAATCTAAGAACCCTAAAAGGCATAGGCATAGAAAGCTACTTTTCAGTATGATAAGAAATATGTATGTATAGGAAAACCTAAAGCTAGCCTTATTTGTGATTAAGAAACACCAGAAAATTTCCAGAAAACAGGAGTCTTTAAAGCTAGCCTTCTTTTCATTATTACTCAATACAGTCCTAGAAGTTGCCAAATCTAATAACCTTTTCTCAATCCTCCTCCCTTTTTTTTTTTTTTTAATTTTTAACCTCTCTCCAGCTTTTGAAATGATCAGTTCCTCTCTTCTCCTTGACAATCTCTTCTCTGTAGGTTTTTGGGATACTACTCTCCTGGTTTTCCTCCTACCTGTGTGACCACTCCTCAGTTTTCATGCCCATTAGTTGTGGATGTCCCTTAGGACTATCCTGGACCTTCTTTTCTTCTGCCTCTATACTATTTCACTTTGTGATCTCATTAGGTCCCATGGTTTCATCTCTATGCAGATGACTGTCAGAGATGTATTTGTCCAGTCCTAATCCTTTTCCTTACCTTCAGTCTCATCGTTTGGACGTCTCAAACTGGCTATCAGATATCTTAAACTTAACATGTCAAAAACTGAACGCATTATCTTTTCCCTCCTGACCTTCCTGTCTCCTATCTTCTCTATTACTGTTGAGAGTACCATCATGCTTCCAGTTACTCAGGCTTGCAACCTAGGTGTTTTACTTGATGTCTTACTCTTACTTCTCATATCTAATCCTGACATTTTGTAAATCCTGCCATTTCTATTTTTATAGTATTTCTTGTGTAAACCCCCTTCTCTCCTCTGACATTGCCACTGTCTGGACAGGCATTACTCCTCCCACACCTGGACTATTACAACAGCTTCCTGTCACAAATCTTTTTTCATTTCAGTCCATTATCCACTCAGCCATCAAATTCTTCTTCCTGAAGGAAAAGTCTAACCAACTTATCTCCCCCATTCATTTATTTCTAGTGATTCCTTCTTGCCTCCCAGATAACTATGAAATCTGTTTGTCTTTTAAAGCCCTTCATAACCTTACTCCTTTCCACTTTCCAGGTCTCTTTCACCTTACACTTCTCCCCCTCACAAACACATGCCTCTGGACGTTATCTTAGTAGCTTAAATGTCCATAGCTCTTTTAAAAAATTTTTAATTAATTAATTTGTTTAGTCTTCAACAATCACTTCTATAAGCTTTTGCGTTTTAAATTTTCTCCCCGTACCTCCCCAAGATGGCATGCAATCTGATATAGACTTTACATATACATTCCTATTAAACATATTTTCACATTAGTCATGTTGTAAAGGAGAATTAGAACCAATAGGAGGAACCACCAGAAAGAAGAAACAAAATAAAACAGAAGGAAAAAAAAGAGCAAATAGTATGCTTCAAACTGCATTCAAACTCCATGGTTCTTTCTCTGGATGTGGATAGCATTTTCTATCCTGAAACTTTTGGAGATGTCTTAGATCCTTGAATTGCTGAGAAGAGCTAAGTTTATCGAAGTTAGTCGTTGCACAATGTGCTGTTACCGTGTACGACGTTCTCCTGATTCTGCTCACTTCACTCAGCATCAGTCCATACAAGTCTTTCCAGGCTTTTCTGGAGTCTGCTTGCTCATCATTTCTTATAACACCATAGTATTCCATTACATTCATATACTACAACTTGTTCAGCCATTCCCTAATTTATGGGCATCCCCTCAATTTCCAATTCTTTGCTACCACAGAAAGAGCTGCTATAAATATTTTTGTACATGTGGGTCTTTTTCCCATTTTTATAATCTCTTTGGGATACAGCCCTAGAAGTAGTATTACTGGGTCAAACGGTATGCACAGTTTTATAGCTTTGGGCATAGTTCCAAATTGCTCTCCAAAATGGTTGGATCAGTTCACATCTCCACCAACAATGCATTAGTGTTCCATTTTCCCACATCTTCTCCAGCATTTATCATTTTCCTGTTTTGTCATGTTAGCCAATCTGATAGGTGTGATGTGGTACCTCGGAGTCATTTTGATTTGCATTTGTCTAATCAATAGTGATTTAGAGCATTTTTTCATATGACTATAGATAGCTTTAATTTCTTCATCTGAAAACTGCCTGTTCATATCCTTTGACCATTTATCAGTTGGGGAATGAATGTCCATACCTCTTGACCCAGATATTCCACTGCTAGGTATATGCTCTCCAGGACGTCAATGGGAGGTGGGGGGAGCCCCATATATACACCAAAATATTTATAGCATCACTTTCTATAGCAAAAACTGGAAGCAAAGTAGGTGCCTATCAATTGGGAAATGGCTAAATATATAACATAAATATAATGGAATGTTACTATGATGTAAGATATGGCAGGCATGATAAATATAAAGAATGTGGAAAAGATTTATTTAAATCATAAACAGATGCAAAGTGAAGTAGAGACTGAAACAATGTATATGGATTAGACTAACAACCAAACAATTGAAATTGGATGTTGTGAAAATATGAAACATGTTTGGTCGCAAAGAAGAGATAGAAAAAGACATGTACTCTCTCATTTGCACAGGTATGTGTGTGTGTGGGGGGGGCAATGTAACATTGCATATAGCATCGTATTTTTTTTTCAATGTGTTGATTATTTTGCTATTTTGTTCTCTTCCTCCTCTTTAAAAATAAACTTTAATTGTTATAAGGAATAGCTTTTAGGTAAGATGTAGAGAAGGAAATAGAGGGAAATGTAGGTGATATAAAAAAATATATATATGCATATATATATAAATCCATTAACAAAAGAAAATCCTTACATTTACTCTGTGCTACACACTGTGTGGGTTACAAAGATGATTTGGATATGGCCCTTATCTTTAAGAATCTTACAGTCTACCCAAGCAACCTGGAATAAATGCCCTAAGAGAGTTATAAATGAAATGCTATGGGAATTCGTATTGGGGAAAGATCATGTTCAGCTGAAGTAAGAGGTGAAAATGAGCTATAATATGACTTTTTCCCACTCATTTGTTTTATGTTCTTGGAGAAGTCATTCAAATCAAGATTCAGCTTGTAATAGATAGAGCTCTGGACAGGCAGTCACAAAGACCCAGGTCACCATTCTGCCTCAGGCAGTTCGTAGCTGTGTGACCCTTTGCCTCTCTGTGCCTCAATTTCTCATCTGCAAGAGGAGGGAGTTTGACTTGATAGCAACCAAGTTCTCTTCTAGATTTTAGTATGATTCTATGAAATGTCTTTGTTTCTTTCTAATTTTAAGCATATTAAAATAGTAAGCTGTAGTCCAAGGCACTTGTTTTTGCATGTGAGAGGTAATAGAATTGATGCCACTTTTGCACAAGTATACTCTTAATACTTTAACATAGATTCCATGAAAATTTCCAGAGCGGGATCAAAAGTTTAATTCATTTGCAGTTATGAGGTCATGGGATGAAAACTCAGGTTAGAGAGATTAGCTTTTGAAAAGAGTAGACACTTCTTCCTCCAAGAGTACTAACTAAGGAGAGCGTGGGTCAGATACAAAAAAAAATTTTTAAGTTACATCACAAGCATGGAAGTATTAGTAAGCTGATGAAGTAAAAGTACAATTGATGGTCATTGGAGTTAAGTGGGTTGAAGAATTGTGAGATCAGTTTGGCATTATAGAGAATTTTTTTTAATACTTTTTCTTATTTGATATGATAAATTTGATAAATACCAACAAAGCAATCCAATCAAATCAGATAAAACATTTCTTAAGTACCTACTTTGTGCCAGACACTGTGCTAAGATCTGAGGATATAATCAATGAAAAGAAAGGCAGTGCCTCAAAGAGGAAAGGGGAGACAACACACAAAAGAGACAGGAAGGTAATGGAGGGTAGGGGGGAGGTTGGAAGGGAGACCATGGGGTATATCTCACTGGAACATATTGTTCTGAAGTGTTGAAATTAGGCAGAACAATAAAAGCAGAGTGGAGTGAGCAAAAAAGTTCATATTCTGCCATCTATAAAGGAAAACATTGGGAGGAGGTTGGTGCTCCATGAGAGGTCATGTCCATAGAGACCTGAGTGTGTGGCATGGTGATGAGATTAGAAGTGATGAAATGGGAGGTGCATCTTGTTCAATGGAGTTGGAACCAGGCAGAAAAGCAGATACAGAGTAGAGTGAGTATTGTTATATAAAAGAATAGAAAAAAGACTTTTATATGAAATCATGACTCCCTGTTATGTACAGTTCACTTTTTTAAAAGTATGTAAGTCAATCCAACACTTTAGTTTCTAAGTTGTCCTACTTTTCTGCCTTCCTCTGGCCTTCTGTTGTCTTCTCTGCATTTAAAAAATGCTTAATGATCCACTTTTTTTTGTATCACTATTGCTACTCTTCTTTTCCCTCTCAATTCTCGCCTGCCACCCAAATAAAAGAAGATCTTGTCCTAAATAAGCAGAGTCAAGTAAACTAGATACAACTTTGGACATGTCTGAAAATGTATGTTTTATTCTGTACCTTGACTTTATCCTCCCTCTGTCAAAAGGTATAGCATGCTTCATTAGTCTCCTGGAATCATTGTTAGTCATTGCATTCATCAGAATTCTTAAATTGTTCAAAGTTGTTTTTCTTTGAGGCAGCTGGGTATGCAGTAGAGTGTTAGGTTGGAGTCAGGAAGACTTACCTTCCTGAGTTCAGATCTGGCCTCAGACACTTACTAGCTGTGTGACCCCAGGCAACTCACTTCACCCTGTTTGCCTCAGTTCCTCATCTGAAAAATGGTAAAATGAGCTGGAAGAGGAAATTTTTGCCAAGAAAACTCCAAATGGGGTCATGATGAATTAAAGAGTCAGATGTGACTGAAATTACTCAACAACAACAGCAGCACTTATCTCCTGGGGCTTTTGTGAGGACCAAGTGAGATAATGTCTATCAAGTGCTAATCTCATGCTTGGCATATAATAAGCACTTAATAAATGCTTGTTTCCTTCCTTCATTTCTTTGCAATGTTGTAGTTGTATAGACTGAAACAACAAGCTGTATAAATTGTTCTCTTGGTTCTGTTTACTGCACTATGCATAAATTCATAGAAATTGCCACAGATTTCTCTGAATCCATTC
Organism: Phascolarctos cinereus; assembly: GCF_003287225.1. Taxonomy (NCBI): domain Eukaryota; kingdom Metazoa; phylum Chordata; class Mammalia; order Diprotodontia; family Phascolarctidae; genus Phascolarctos; species Phascolarctos cinereus. Next base: position 555,408,792 of record NW_027555847.1, read on the forward strand.
CTTTCATGATTTTTTACAGCGCAGAAATATTTCATTATATTCATTTGTTCATCTGTTTCCCATTAGATGGATACCACCTTAGTTTTCAGTTCTTTGCTGCAACAAATAGTTCTGCTAAGCAATTTTTGTACATATAGGACCTTTCTCTGTTTTATTTGGTCTCTTTAATGTATAGGCCTGCTAGTGTGATATTACCAGGTCCAAGAGTCATAAATTTCTTTATATGATTTTTATATAATTTTTATATAATTTTGGATGTGGTAAATATAAGATGTAGAACTGAATCTGTATATATACTGAAAGTATCTGACATATACAGAAAGTTTCTTTAATAGTAGTAATGATAGCTAACATGTACATATTGCTTACTATGTTCATGGCACTGTGGAGAGTGCTTTAGAAATATCTCATATGATCCTCACAACAACCCTGGAATATAGGTGCTATTTTGCAAATGAGGAAACAAAGGTAAGCAGAGGTTAAGTAACTTGCCCAGGGTCACACAGGTAGTAGGTGTCTGACACTGGGTATGGGATGTAGCCATCTAGCTATCCTTGCTTTGGGAGTAAGTTTCTAATATCAGTTTATTTATTTATCACTTAACTCTTTCTTATAAAGCAGAAGGCAAAACATCTTCCTTGAACTTTTGTTTATCTAAATTCTGACTAGGGAGGAATTTACTGTAAAGTCATATGTAATACACAAATGTTCCAATCTGAAAGAAGTCTTAATATTCATCAAGGCAATTCATTCTGGCTTTGATTTCAGTTTTTCCAAATGAAAGGGTTTAGGTAAATAGAATTTCTTATCCATCCAGTCTTTATCAATGAGCTTAGTTTTAGTTTAGTTTAGTTTTGGTTTTTTGTTTGTTTTTTAGTTTGAGCATGCTATAGCAATGAGAGGTTGCTGGAGAGTTTTATATCTTTTTTGTTCTCTTGATGCAGGTTTTTGCCTTTGATTACTGCTTTTGGTCTATGGATGAATCGAACACTACAAAATATGCTGGTAAGTTTTTTTTTCTTTTGGGTTTGCCAGTTTTTTTCTGCTTTCATTTTGGGTCCTGACTACTTTTTTTTAAGGGTAGGTTGTTTGTAATAAAAATTAAATATGCTCAATAAAAAGAATTTATTTCTATTACTTTAAATTTTCTTCCAATCTTTACTTATCCATTTTTATATAGTTGTGAGTACAAATTATAACCCTCAGTCCTATCGTTCTCATAAGTACTTGCTCATGAGTACTTCATGGTGTTCTTTTTTCATTCAAAATATTTTAAGATACATCCTTTCAAATTTCTGTATAGTATATCATAACACCGTCAATCAACAAGTTTTTAAAGCACTTGTTATGTGCCAGGCACTGTGATAAGCATTGGGAATACAAATACAAGGAAAAAGAAAAGAAAGTCTTTACCCTCAAGGAGCTTATATTTTCATTGAAGAAGACAGCATATAAAAGGAAGCTAAAAAGTGTAAGTGGAGGGAGGTACTGAGTGGAGGCATGTTGGAGAAAGAAATCTGGAGAAAACTGAATGGGGATAGAAAGGAATATACTTTTTTCTCAGCAGTTCATGGCACATACACAAAAATTGACCATGTACTAGGGCATAAAAACCTCACAATCCAATGCAGAAAGGCAGAAATATTAAATGCATCCTTTTCAGATCATGATGCAATAAAAATTATATGTAATAAAGGGCCATGGAAAGATAGACTAAAAAATAATTGGAAACTAAATAATCTAATCCTAAAAAATGATTGGGTCAAACAACAAATCATAGAAACAATCAATAATTTCATTCAAGAGAATGACAATAATGAGACAACATACCAAAACTTATGGGATGCAGCAAAAGCAGTTCTTAGGGGAAGTTTTATATCTCTAAATGCTTACATAAATAAAATAGAAAAAGAGAGATTAATGAATTGGGCATACAACTAAAAAAACTAGAAAAAGAACAACTTAAAAATCCTCAACTAAACACTAAATTAGAAATATTGAAAACCAAAGGAAAAATTAATAAAATTGAAATTAAGAAAACTATTGAACTAATAAATAAAACTAAGAGCTGGTTTTATGAAAAAACCAATAAAATAGATAAACCTTTGGTTAATTTAATTAAAAAAAGAAAGAAGAAAACCAAATTACTAGTATCAAGAATGAAAAGGGAGAAGCTACCACCAAGGAAGAGGAAATTAAAACAATAATTAGGAATTATTTTGCCCAACTATATGCCAACAAATTTGACAATCTTAGTGAAATGGATACATATTTACAAAAATATAAATTGCCCAGATTAACCGAAGAGGAAGTAAAATACTTAAATAACCCCATCTCAGAAAAAGAAATTGAACAAGCCATTGATGAACTCCTAGGAAAAAATCTCCAGGGCCAGATGGATTTACATGCGAATTCTATCAAACATTTAAAGAACAATTAATTCCAATACTATATAGACTATTTGGGAAAATAGGTGAAGGAGTCTTACCAAATTCTTTTTATGATACAAATATGGTGTTGATACCTAAACCAGGAAGAGTCAAAATAGAGAAAGAAAATTATAGACCAATTTCTCTAATGAATATAGATGCAAAAATTTTAAACAAAATACTAGCAAATAGATTGCAGCAACTTATCACAAGAATAATACACTATGACCAGGTAGGATTTATACCAGGAATGCAGGGTTGGTTCAATATTAGGGAAAACTATCAGCATCATTGAGCATATCAACACCAAAACCAACAGAAACCACATGATCATCTAATAGATGCAGAAAAAGTTTTTGATAAAATACAACACCCATTCCTGTTAAAAACACTAGAAAGCATAGGTATAAATGGAGTCTTCCTTAAAATAATAAATAGCATATATCTAAAACCTTCAGCAAGCATTATATGTAATGGGGACAGGCTAGAAGCATTTCCAATAAGATCGGGGTGAAACAAGGATGTCCATTATCACCACTGTTATTCAATATTGTACTGGAAACGTTAGCTTTAGCAATAAGAGAAGAAAAAGAAATGAAGGCATTAGAATAGGCAAAGAAGAAACAAAGCTATCACTCTTTGCAGATGACATGATGATATACTTAGAGAATCCTAGAGAATCAAGTAAAAAACTACTTGAAATAATAAACAACTTTAGCAAAGTTGCAGGCTATAAAATAAACCCACAAATCATCAGCATTTCTATATATTACCAACAAAGCCCAACAGCAAGAGATAGAAAGAGAAATCCCATTTAAACTTACTGTAGACATTATAAAATATTTAGGAGTCTACCTCCCAAAACAAACCCAGGAACTCTATGAACACAATTACAAAACACTTTTCACACAAATAAAATCAGATCTAAATAATTGGAAAAACATCAGTTGCTCATGGGTAGGCCGAGCCAATATAATAAAAATGACAATCCTACCTAAGCTAATTTACTTATTCAATGCCATACCAATCAAACTACCAAAAATTATTTTATAGAGTTAGAAAAAATAATAACAAGATTCATTTGGAAAAACAAAAGGTCCAGAATATCAAAGGAACTAATGAAAAGAAATGCAGGGGAAGGTGGCCTAGCAATTCCAGATCTTAAATTGTATTATAAAGCAGCAATCATCAAAACTGCTTGGTACTGGCTAAGAAATAGGGAGGTGGATCAGTGGAATAGGTTAAATATGCAAGACACAGTAGTCAATGACTATAGTAATCTATTTTTTGATAAACCCAAAGAGCCCAGCTTCTGGGATAAGAACCCACTCTTTGAAAAAAACTGCTGGGAAAACTGGAAAAGAGTGTGGCAGAAACTAGGCATAGACTCAAATCTCACACCATATACCAAAATAAAGTCAAAATGGGTTCATGACTTAGATACTTATGGTATCGTAAGTAAACTGGGAGAACAAGGAATAGTTTACCTGTCAGATCTATGGAGAACAGAAGAATTCATGACCAAACAGGAGATAGAGAACATTATGAAAGCAAAATGGATAATTTTGATTACATTAAATTGAAAAGTTTTTGTACAAACAAAGCCAATGCAACTAAGATTAGAAGGAAGGTAGAAAATTGGGAAAGAATTTTTACAACCAGTCTCTCTGATAAAGGCCTCATTTCTAAAATATATAGAGAATTAAGACAAATTTATAAGAACACAAGCCATTCCCCAATTGATAAATGGTCAAAGGATATGAACAGACAGTTCTCAGATGAAGAAATTAAAGCCATCTATAGTCTATGAAAAAATGCTCTAAATCGTTATTGATTAGAGAAATGCAAATCACAACAACTCTGAGGTACCACATCACACCTATCAGATTGGCCAACATGACAAAACAGGGAAATGATAAATGTTGGAGAAGATGTGGGAAAATTGGAACGCTAATACATTGTTGGTGGAGTTGTGAAATGATCCAGCAGTTTTGGAGAACAATTTGGAGCTATGCCCAAAGGGCTACAAAAATGTGCATACCCTTTGATCTAGCAATAGCACTTCTAGGGCTATATCCCAAAGAGATCAAACAAATGGGAAAAGGACCCACATGTACAAAAATATTCATAGCAGCTCTTTTTGTGGTGGCAAAGAATTGGAAATTGAGAGGATGCCCATCAATTGGGGAATGGCTGAGCAAGTTGTGATATATGAATGTAATGGAATACTGTGGTGCTATAAGAAATGATGAACAGGCTGACTTCAGAAAAACCTGGGAAGACTTATATGGTCTGATGCTGAGTGAAGTGAGCAGAACCAAGAGGGCTTTGTACACAATAACAGCCACGTCATGCAATGACTAAGATTGTTAAACTGAACCCTTCTCAGCATTACAAGGATCTAAGACATCTCCAGAGGCCTTGGGATGGAACATGCTGTCCACATCCAAAGAAAGAACTATGGAAGTTGAATCGCTATCACTTATTTTTACCTTCTGTTGAGTTTTGTTTCATGTTTCTGATGGGTCCTCCTATGGGTTTCAATTTTTACTTACAACTTCACTAATGTGAAAATAAGTTTAATAAGAATGTAAATATAGAGCCTGTATCACATTGTGGGCCATCTTGGGGAATGTGGGGGGAAGGAAGGGGAAGAAAAACTTTCAACTCAAAAGCATATGGAAGTGATTGTTGATAAATCAAAATAAATGAATAAATTTTTTAAAAAACAGCTACAAACAAAGCCTCAAAGAAAAATGCTAATTGGACCCAAGCCCAACAGGAATTCCTGGAAGAGTTAATGAAAGAGATGAGTGATGAAGGAAAAGTTGGGAAAAGAAATGAAAGTGGTGCCAGAAAAAAAAGCTTGGTAAAAGAGACACAAAATATAATGAAGAAAATAACACCTTACAAAAACAGAATTGACCTAATCATAAAAGAGGCAAAAAACATTCACTGAAAGAAAAGAATTCCTTTAAAATCAGAATAGGCCAAATGGAAAAGGAGGTACAAAATCTCACTGAAGAAAACAATTCCTTAAAAATTAGAATTGGGCAAATGGAAGCTGATGACTCCATGAGACATCAAGATATGATAAAACAAGTCAAAAGGATGAAATAATAGAAGAAAATATGAAATGTCTCATTGAAAAAACAACTGACCTGGAAAATAGATCAAGGAGAGGTAATTTAAGAATCATTGGACTACCTGAAAGCCATGATTAGAGAAAGAACATAGACATCATACTTCAAGAAACTATCAAGGAAAACTGCTCCTATTGTCTTAAATCCAGAAGATAAAATAGAAATTAAAAGAATCAATCAGTCACTTCCTTGAAAGAGATCCCGAAATGAAAAGTCCCAGGAATATTATAGAATATCATATATAAGTTATATCTATAAATTCCAGAGCTCCCAGGTCAAAGAGAAAATACTTCAAGCAAAATGATATCCACATCCAGAGAAAGAACTACAGGGTGTGAATGCAGATCAAAGCATATGATTTTCACTTTTTTTGTTTTGTTTTGTCTTTCTCATGGTTTTTCCCTTTTGTTCTCATTCTTCTTTCACAATATGACTAGTGTGGAAATGTGTTTAATATGATTGTACATGTATAGCCTATATCAGATTGTTTATTATCTTGGGGAGAGGAGGGAGGGAGGAAGAAAAAAATTTGGGACTCAAAATCTTATAAAAGTGAATATTGAAAACTAAAAAAGAATTTTTTTAAACAATGAATAAACAGCTCCCCAAAAAAGAGAAGAGAAAATGCTTTAAGCAGCTAGAAAGAAATAATTCAAATATTATAGAAACACAGTCAAGATCACACAAAATGTAACAGGTTCCACATTAAGGGAGCAGAGAACTTGGAATATGATATTCTGGAAGGCAAGGGAGTTAAGATTATAACCAAGAATACCTCCCCAGAAAAACTGAGTATAATCCTTCAGGGGGAAAAATGAATATTTAATTAAATAGAGGACTTTCCAAAATGAATAGAAAATTTGACATTCAGACATAAGACTCGGAGGTATTTAAAGGTAAATGTGAAAGAATAATCATAAGGATCTCAATAAAGTTAAATTGTTTACATTCATATATGGGAAGATGATACATGTAACTCCTAAGAACTTTATCATTATTAGGGTGGTTAAAAGACAGAAGGCATGAGTGTGAGTCATGTTGGAATAATCTCCCAAAAGAATAAAAATGAAGGGATGAGAAAGAAGGATGCACTGGGGGAATGTAGAGGGAAACTTTTCTTGTACAAATGGGACACACAAGGAAGAGCTTTTACAGTGGAGAGGGAAACTTGGGAAGTGGCAGGCAATGCTTGAGCATCACTTTAATCAGAATTGGTTCAAAGAGGGAAGAATATACATACATATTCAGTTGCATGTAACAGCCCATAGGGAAATAGGAGGGGAAGGGGATCAGAGAAAGGGAAGGGGATGATAAACTTGGGGACAAGTTAAGGGAAGCAGTGGTTAGAAGCAAAATAGACTTTTGAGGAGAGATAGGATAAAAAGAGAGAGAAGAAGCAAAAGAAATTAGGATTGAGGGAAATACACAGTAATCATAACTGTGAATGTAAATGGAGTTAGCTCACCCATAAAATGGAAGCAGATAACAGAATGGATTAGAAACCAGAATCCAACAATGCGTTGTTTACAAGAGACACACACAGAGTTAAAATACAGGGCTAGAGCAGAATTTAACGTGCTTCAGCCGAAGTAAAAAATTCAGGGATAGTAATCATGATCTCAGACAAAGCAAAAGCAAAAAGAGACCTAATTAAAGTAAAAATCAGAGAAACTACATTTTGCTAAAAGGTACTATAGACAATGAAGTAATATCAGAAATTTTTATAGCAAGTTTCTCAGATAAAGCCCTCATTTTGCAAATATATACTCAGTATAGAACTGAGTCAAATGTATAAAAGTAAGAGCCATTCCCCAACTAATAAATGGCCAAAGGATATGAATAGGCAGTTTTCAGAAGAAAAAATTAAAACTATAATCATAAAAAATGCTCTAAATCACTATTGATTAGAGAAATGCAAATCAAAAGAACTCTGAGGTACAGCCTTAAACACCTATCAAAAATATAAAATGCTGGAGGTGATGATGGAAAAATAATGAATTGTCGGTGGAGTAGTAAATTGGTCCAACCATTCTGGAGAGCAATTTGGAACTAGGCCCAAAGAGCTATTAAACTGTGTATAGCCTTTGACCTAGAAATATCACTCTTAGTTCTATATCCCAAAGAGATCAAAGATAAAGGAAAAGGACCTATATGTATGGAAATATTTTTAGCAGCTCCTTTTGTGGTGGCGAAGAATTAGAAATTGAGGGGATGCTTTTTAGTTTGGGAATAGCAATGAAGTTATGGCATATGACTCTGATGGAGTACTATTGTCCTATGGGAAGTGATAAGGGAGGTAATTCCAGAAAAACATGGCAAGACCTATATAAAGTGATGTAAAGTGAAGTGAGAACTGGGATATAATTCTGCACAGTATGGCAATGTTGTAATGATGATCAATTGTGAAAGACTTGGCTACTTTGATCAAGATGATGATCAAAGACAGTTCCTAAGGACTTATGAGGAAAAAATGCTGTCTGGCTCCAGAGAGAGAACTGATGAACTCCGAGGGCAAATTGAAGTATAATTTTCTCTTTCTTTATCTTGCTTTTTTTTTTTCAAAATATGGCTAATGTGGAAATGTTTTACATGACTTTACATGTGTAATTGGTATCATATTGGTTATATTTTCAGTAAGTAGAGGAGGGAGGGAGGCAGAGAATTTGGAACTCAAAATGCAAAAAGAAAAGAAGGCCCAAAATAAATAAACAACAGTTTTTTAAAAAAGATGAAATAGAGGTGCCAAGAGTAACTGACCAATCAGAGGAAGAGGCTACAGGGACAGAGAGTCACCCATCAGAGTAAGAAGGCTGCTTAGGTAGAGTGATTTTCCTAGATGAAAAGACTGGTCAGTCATGGTAGAAAAAAGAAACGCAAAAAGATAGAAGCAGAGCCCAGAGAAGAATGGAAGGAATGAACACCTAACTCCTTCTTCCAATTAAGGTATTTTTCATTATTTATGTAGAGTTTCTCTTCACAGTAGTCTTTTGATGTCTAGCCTTTTAGGTAACCACCAAAAATAAGATTTCATTTCGTTACCAGTTTGTTAGTTTTTTTCTGGGATTCTTAAAGGAATTTATCACCTGCCAACCACTAGTGTGACCCTGAGCAAATCACTTAGTTTTCTGAGCCTCAGTTTCCTCATCTGTTAAATCAGAAAGTAGATTACATCTAAAGTCCCTTCTAGTTTTAAATCCATTGAATCACCAAGTCAAAGAATAACCTGTTGGATAGGAAATAGGCACATAGGTCTTTTTTTCTTTTAAAGTTAAGTTAGATTTGAAATTCTTGAGTAGCTAGCTAATGTTGACATAGGCACTTTTTCCAAAGATAGCCAAAAAAACCTGTTTCCCTTCTCAATCCTTATTTTGGAAGTATTTAACTCCATTTCTTCACTAATCTTCTAAACAAGTTATCACTAACATTTGTACACATCACAGTAGTCAAGTATTAGGCCTCCGTTTGTTTGGAATCAACCATACTTTAATTCAAGAAGTAAGCTTTTGTTTTTATGAAGCAAGTTAAGATTTGGAGGAATTTTTTTTGTCTTTTTGTCATTTGACTGATTCCATTTCAATATTTTCACTCAATGAATATTTGCTAGTCATTACCTGCAGTGATGGATGTTGAAGTGTGTAAAAGACAGATATTTTAAGGTATCTGAAAATCTAATATGATTTTTAATATTAAACTTTATTTTTAATGAAAAGAAATTTACAAGTGTATTCCTCAGTGTTGAAGAGCAGGATTTTTGTTTGGGGGATGGGAGGCTATAGCTAATGCTACTGGAAAGATAGTTTCTTTACTAGAGACTTAGTACATAACATGAATTCTGGGGAAAATGTCTTTTTCCCAAGTTTAAGAGGGCTTTGATTTAAAAAAGAAGAAGAAGAAATGGTAGGAAGGAAAAATGGTCAGCCATAATTGTTATATCAGACACTATTGAAGTCAACAGGTATATCATGAAAAGCTAGGAGTATCCAGATCCAAAGATATTTTGACAATCTGAGCTAGCGGTGGTTTAGAGGTACTTATATAAATAACTAAGAAGGGGAAATGGCAATAACACTGCCTCAGATGTGTGCATGTATGTGTCTAACATATATGAAATGATGCATGGAGTGTGTGTGCAGTGAACAAACAGACTGAAGGTTTTAATGCTAGGAATTAAATATGACTTCTTAAATAACATTGAAAGTCATTGGGACAGGAGAGCAACAGAAGATTGTTCTTTGTCCCTAAGAAATGGATCTTATAAAAGCTATAACAGGAGCACTGTATATCAATCAGCAAGCATTTATCAAGTTCTTACATGTAGTAGACACTCTGCTAAGTGCTTGGAATTGAAAGAAGTGTAAGAAAGTTTTTTCTTTCAAGGTTTCATTAGATATATAATTGTGAAGCCTATGAATATGAAGGCAAAGCACACTGGAGAGCTTGAGAGTGAGTATAAGAAAAGAGGGAGAAGTAGAAGTGATATCATTGTGAGAGCATCCTATGTATCAACCAGCCACTTGAAGGAAATGGACACTTTCCCAATAAATTTCTTTTTTAAACTGAAATATGTTTGTGCCAGGGATTTCAGCTACCCATATATCTGCTGGAGATTTTTTCCCCCATTGAAAGCAGAGCTTTTAGTGAATTCTTGACTTGCTTTGCTAAAGTTTCCACATGTAGGAAGGGAACAGAATTAATAAGGATAACTTCTTCTGGATTTAATCCTGACCAACAAAGAGGAAGTGATTGTTGAATTGAAAATGACAGTAACCTTCAGAAAAATTGCCCATGCCATCTTGGAGTTCATGATAGTCAAGACAGGGAAGATTTTGGCATATTTAAACATAGACTCTAATCCTTAGGAGAGCATATTTCAAAAAGTTCGGATAAAAGATAGACCTTGCTTGATATTCCAAAATGAAAAACAGCTCAAGAGAATAAGATACTATTAAAAAAAATTCCAACTCAGTAATAGATGATTCCAAAGAAGAATAAAAGGGGACAGCATGCAAAGAGACAGCATGCAGTGTGACTGCTCAGAGAGCTGTCTCATAATAGCATACATTAAAAGAACATGTTGGGGCAGCTAGGTGCCTCAGTGGACAGAACACCAGCCATGGAGTCAGGAGGACCTGATTTCAAATCTGGCCTCAGACAGTTATTAGCTGTGTGATCCCAGGCAAGTCATTTAACCCCATTTGCTTCCAAATATAAATATGTGTATATATATATATATATTTTTTTTTTCTTGCCGTAACTCTTTTCCTCTATAAGATAAGAGTAAGGGGAATTCTTGTAAACTTCTGAGGTACTCACAAGTAAAGGCTAATTTCAATATTTGCATATTAATCTCAGTAATTTACAAGTAATAATATTTAGCAGTGGGCCCTCTTTGGGGGGTATCTCTTTATCACTTTTAAACAGTGCTGGTAGTGAGAAAGTTTGGGTTTGTTCTGGACTTGGCAGGCTTACCAGGTCCAAGAAGGGAAATATTTAGTGTAGAAAGTCAGATTTGGGACATGACTCAACACAAACAAGAAAAGAAGGAGGAGTGCCTGGTTCAGACTAGGTTTTGACAAGCCCCACAACTCACTAACCATTGTAATTATCTAATGGAGTCATAGGTCTTGAAAAGTGTGAATATGGCACATATAAGGCAACAGAATTTGAGGAATAACTTGTGGAGAGGTAGGTCTAAGTAAAATGACTAAAAAACTATCATTCCGAAAACCAAGACAATTTTTTTTTGTTAAAACTGACTCAGTGACATCAGGGTTCCTATTACAACCAACTGTAGAATCTTGCTAATGAGAAGGCAGGTCAATGGAACCTAAGAAAATGACCCCCATCCTGCTGAGTCTACCAGGGTTTGGATGCAATAAGTGAAGATGGACCCGCAGGACCATTTTCCAGACTTGCTTCCAAATCCTATCAATGTTTCAGTACTTCTGTATCATATTTTCCAAACTGCATGTGGTGATTCACTCAGAAAACTCGTTCAGCCTATTAACAGACCCGAGGGTGGTTGGGGTCACGTGCTGACCATGAGTCTGTGGTACTTGCCCTTTGGGGACCTGGCTGGCTGATTTGCTGAGGCTAGGAGACTTCAAGTCCACTTTCTCCCCCACCCCACCCCATGCATGGGTTTTGGGGTCAAGTATTGAATGAAGAAAATAAAATCGCACCTAGGTTAAATTCTTCTTGGCCGACTGAAACATTCTTGGAGTTGCTAAGAAGAGTGTTTTCATACTGATTAGCCACACAACAAAGCAGTTGTTTGAAAGTGTAAGTATTCTTAATGTTCTTCCCTTTTGGAGTATCTGCTTACAGAGGATTCAGTTGCTGAACTGCACCTTTTTTTCTTTGATAAAGTAGGTTTAACATCATCTCTACACTGTGGTACATATCACTTACATCTTTTAGAGCAGAATTAAAGCAGACATGAAACCTCACGTGGCCATTTAACATTATATGGTGCTTTTGGCAAGAAAAAGAATCTTAACAGTACTCTTTGTGGCCTTATTAAAAGTCAGATCACTTCATCATTTTTTTTGTTTGTTTTTTAAGTGCAGGTTTGTTATTTCAGTATGAAAAATTTTCACAGCTTTGCTGTAAAGGTTAAACTATGAGCCCTGGAAGTGGGGGAGGGGGAAGCACACATAATTTTTATTACTGTATCATCCACATGATTTCATCCAACCTCCCTACAAGTGACATCCTCTCTGCTTCATATAGATAGCTAGGTGGTACAGTGGATTGAGCCCAGGGCTTGGAATCCAGCTTCAAACACTTAATAGCTGTGTGACCCTAGGCAAGTCACTTAACCTCTTTTTCCCTCAGTTCCTTCAGCTATAAAATGGGGCTAATAGCACCTACCTCACTACATAATATTTATTCCCTTCCTTTCTCCCTTTCTAGCTAGTACAATGAACCATAAAAGCCACTAATGAATTATTTATATATGTCAGGGAGTGTTGTGATATGATTGGTCTTTTTATTTGTGTAATTGTGTGATGCATAGTACTTGAAGCATTAGAAGACTATCCTGCTGAAGGACTGCTTTTATCTTTCCTGTTTTGTGAATAATGGACACAGTGGGATTTTAACTAATGTCTGTGGGCATCACTGGCATGCCAAAAGTATGGGTATATGCCCATATATACACACAAGTAATTTTCTCTGTGTATATAAGTACATGGCAGCATGTTATATGTAGCATATGGCAGAGGGTTGCTATCACCAACAAATGCCTTAAGGGTCTAATTCCATAGCCTGCCTATCCTTGAACTAGATGATAATTATCACCTTTGAAAAATCTGCTAGGAGTACTATGACTGGCTAAAATGCTATATTCAGTTCCAAAGAATCCTTGAAAATATTGAAGCCTCTGGAAATAACTTATTCAAATTTACAGATTGGGAAACAATCTGAGAGAGACCAAGTTACTTATCCAAATTCACACAAGTAGGTGGTAGCAAAACCAGGTTTATAATCCACAACTCCTGATCCCAAGTCCAGTGCTTTTTTCTACCACAATACCATCTCTCCTAAAGTAGAACTAACCATTAGCCTAGCATACTTTGTCTTCAATGAAAAATCTCCCTACCAAAAACTTTTGCTATTTTTTTCTTATTCTATTAAACAACAATATAGAAATAGTCAAGATGACAGAGTAATAGGAAGTACAGAGAGCTCCCTCCCCAAATTCTTCCAAGCAGACCTAGAAAATGTACCAGATCAAATCCTGATAAGGAAATCCAAGAAGAAAAATCACAATAAGTCATTTGTGCAGCCTAGGTTGGCATTGGGAGACAGATCTGTAGACACTGGGAACAGGGTCTGGCCAAGAGTATAATAGGGGGAGTATTCCAGTACCCAAGGACTGTGCCTGAAGGTAAGACGTGGTCTTATCATCTGGGGGTAACCTTTTTCAGGGTATAACAGGTATGAACTGGCAACTCTGTTACCTGCTACCCAATCAGCTTTCCAGCTGGCTGATAATCATTGAGTATAGCATCCACTGTCCCTGAGAGCCTGGAATAACACAATATTCATATGCTCCAGAAAGTAGCAACAGAACCAGCCCAAGTTTTCCCTCCAGAAGTGTTCAGAGCCTGACCCTAACCTTAAACAATGACATATAATAAAGAATCATATATTTTTCACTACCAGATATCAAATTTGGAGTCCTGGTCACCACTTCTTTTTTAATCATGTGTACAGTCTATTTTCCTTTCTCATTTTTTCTCTCCCTCAGAAGAGTTCTGGGAGCAGCCCTGGGAGTCTCCACTAATGTATTATCAATGATGCCATTATTCTTTAAGGCTGATAAAAAGGCTGGGTCATTTTCAGGAAATAGCTACTTCTCCGCTTCTACTTCCTGGTATTTCCTATCAATGAATTAATGCTTTCATCTTCGAGTTTTTCCATTCACAATTAAAACTGATGACTGTTATTTGAGTTTTATTTGTTTTTTAAAAAACAGTAATCACAAAACTTAAAGGAATTTAATATTAAAACCAATGATGCAACCTAGAAGAAAATACCCACTTAAAAACAAGGCAACGTGTAATTTTTATATGCTATCATAGAACAATTAGCTGTCTTAGGAATTTTATGAGGTCTTGTTATACCTCATGTAGTCAGTATGTATTCTAACATAAGGTTCAGAAATAATGTGTACATGTACAATTACTTTGAAAAAATAAAAGTTACAAACAAAAATCAAGAAACATGTAAGCTAAGTTCCCATGGAAATTGACATAATATATATGTAACACAACATAATGTTGGCCTTCATTTCATCTATAATAGAAACAAGCAAATTTACCACATATCAATATCATGTTAGACTTAATTTTTTCTATTACCTAAGATTTATGGCATTCTACATTTTTGCATTTGATTTCTTCCCTTTTTTCTGTGCTTAAGACAATCTACAAGTAGGAGTAAACTTGAAATTTTATTTCTGAAAGTATAATAATATTGTGCAAAATAAGATGGTACATAGTTATAACAGGATAATTTAAAGTTAAAACACTATACAACATATATTGTGTTATATGGTATATGTATATACATATATATATGCATATTATATAACTTAATAAATCACATCATTCCATCTCATTCTTTTACAGATGAAGAAACTGAGACCCAAATATGTGAAATAATTTCCTCAAGGTCATTTGAGTAGCCCTTTGCAGATCTAAATCTGTGATCTAAATCTAAATCACTCCCTCATGAAACAGCCCATTGCTAATTATTATTTTTTTTGGTACAATTTCCTTCCTAAGCTCTATGAATCTAAACTTGTGCCTCTGTAAAACACATTGAATATAATACATTCCCTTAGGTTATCTACAAATGCTGAGCACCTTAGCAAGATATATAGTATATAAAAGTCAAGCAATATTCTCTGAGTTTAATAAAAGAGCTATACGCCTTCATGATTCACTGATCAGATTTCTCTTGATGTGCTCTATGGCTGCCATTTTTCTGGCTTCAAGGACTGTACACAGTTTAAGTCACAGACTTAATTCCTGGCTCAAAATATGCTGCGGTGTGGCAATAACTTGGCCCTTTCCTTTCTGAATTCTAGCTAAAAATCATTCTCCTTGTTCCCATCCCATTCATCTTATGGAGTTGGCAGCATACTATAACTCTGTTTTCCTTGCTTCTCCACTATACAATCAATCAATAAAGAAAGAAGGAAGGGAGGAAATAATTAAGTAAGTAAAAATAAAAAGAGCCTTCCTGTCACTTTCAAAATTGTCTTCAGGAGGAACTATGCTTCAAAGATTAATTGCCTACCACACTCACCCTAGAGATTATTGCTGTGTCATGTAAACTCTGATGTTGAGTCAAGATATGCCAGAGTTGTTCACTTACTCTTTATTTATATGTATAGTTTTGGATAAAACATCTAAATGAAATTATTTTAAAGAAATTCACAAATGTTTTTCCCTATATTACTGAATTGATAAATCCAAAATTAAAAATAGGTTCTGAGCCAAACTGGTCATATTTTTAATCTCTGGTATATTCTGTCAACATCATTTGGGGGGGGGAAGAAGGAAGAGGGGGAACTTTAAATTTTTGCTATTGTTTATTTAAGCCAGCACCTACTACCAAGTACAGTGGATAAAGGGCTGGGCCTGGAGTCAGGAGTTTTAATCCAGCCTCAGTCTCACTAACTAACTCTGTGACACTGGGCAAGTCACTTAGCTCTTTTTGCCTCAGTTTCCTCATCTGTAAGTTGGGGACAATAATAGGTAGGAGCACCTACCTCCCAGAGTTATTGTGAGATCAAATGAGAGAATATTTATAAAGAGCTTAGCAGAGTGTCTGACACCTAGTAAGCACTTAACAAATGTTTATTACTTTCTGCCTACCATATACACACTTCTCCTGTGCCCCCCCCGCCACGCGACACACACAGACACACACACACACACACGCCCATGGGTGTGCTGGTAAATGTTTAGCAACCAGCTCTCCAGAGGAAAATATAAATAATGTATACACAACATACTTTAAAAAATTATATTTTATTTTTCTCCAGTTACATGTAAAGACAATTTTTCATATTCATTTAAAAAAATTTTTGAGCTCCAAATTTTCTCTCTCTTCCTCATCTTCCTTTTCCCTGAGACAATAAGTAGTTTGATATAGGTTATACATGTTCAGTCATGCAAAGCATTATCAGATTAGTCATGTTGTGAAAGAAGACACAGACCCAAAGGACAAAAGAAAAACATGAAAAAATACAGAAAGTGAAAAACAGTCTGCATTCAGACTATCAGTTCTTTCTCTGGAGGTGAATGCAACACACTTTTAAATTTAATATGTATCATTAACACTTCCCATAATTTCCTTAATTCTAGACAATATCAGGCTCTAATTTATAGCATATCCCAATTTTTGAGTTGTAAATGCTCACATGCATGTCATTCCCCTTCCCATCCCAACACCCCACTCAGTAAACTCTGTTGACTATCATCTCCTGGGTCAAATAGAAAATAATCTGTTTGGTATTCAAAGCCCTTCATAACCCAAC
This sequence comes from Phascolarctos cinereus, assembly GCF_003287225.1. Classification (NCBI taxonomy): domain Eukaryota; kingdom Metazoa; phylum Chordata; class Mammalia; order Diprotodontia; family Phascolarctidae; genus Phascolarctos; species Phascolarctos cinereus. The sequence continues at coordinate 555,425,420 of NW_027555847.1, forward strand.
CTACCCCTTACCTTCTCAGTCTCTTCATACCTCATAATCCCTTCTTCAGTTCGGTGACACTGGACTCTTTGCACTTCCTCCAACAAGACACTCCATCTTTCAGCCCTGGGGCATTTTCTCTGTCTCTTTCCCATGCCTGGAATGTTCTCTCTTCTCTCTACCTACTGGCTTCGCTGGCTTCCTTCAGATCTCTACTAAAACCCCAAGTTCTACTGGAAGCTCTTTTTAGACCCCTTAATTCTAGTGCTTTCCCCTCTATTAATTATTTCCTCTCTATCCTGTATATAACTTGTTTGTACATATTTGCTTGCTTGTTGTTCTTCCATGCCCCCTAATTAGACTGTCAACTTTTTGAGTACAGGGACTGCCTTTTGCCTTTCTTTATATTCCCAGTGCTTAGCACAATATCTGGCACATAGTAGGTATTTAATAAATGTTTATTGACTGATTGATTTTGACACATGCTGACTGTTTAACATTGGGCGTATTTCTTAACATATCAGTGCTCTCTGATGGCGGTTCTCTAAGACTGAAGTTGCAGAATAATTACTAATTTGCAATTAAGAGACAGTTTCTTCAGTGGAGGATCACCACGCCAGTGAAAACGCCTGTACAGCTGAAGAAAAACAAAACAAAACAAAAAACCCACAGCAAACCAAAACACATGCCTAAACAAACAATAACAAAACTGGCCATCCCAGGTTCCTTTCCATCTTTATTTCTCCAATTTTGCTGCTTCCAGGGATAGGAGCCTTGGCATAGGGGGAAGACTGTCTTGGTTACCTTTTTCCCAGTAGGCAAATAGTAAGTAGCTTGGAGTCCATTAGTTGTCTCAGTTGGGAGGGGTTATGCACCAGTAAGGCAGCCCAAGGGTATTAGTTTTTAAAAGAGCTATATCAAACATGACTCAAGGTTGAATAACTCAGACCTAAGACTGTGCTTACAAAAATGTCAAACCATGAAGTTCTCTCCATACAGTTTTGACAGTATGAGTAACTGTATTAGGGCCTTGGTTAAGCTCTGTCCACATAGCTACAGAAAGGCTAATAATAAAAAATCCCATGAAGGAAATTAGCATTATGGTCACGGTTATTAACAAGTAAGGCCAGAGTCGCTTTGTGGCTTCATTGTAGCTGGGCACTGTGGGAGCTCGCATCTGTAAAATGGCCATGGGCCACAGAACCCAGGCCAAAGAAAGGCATCTCTTCTAATTTTTTGGCATCTGCTGTGCTGAAAAAGCTGTAGGCCTATTGGCCCTGCCAGTGATCTGGCTTTGCTCAGTTTGTCTGGGGGTAGAAACAAATACTCATAGATCCTTCTGTTATTAACAAAATTAGTCCCTGCAGGACTTCCCGAATTGTGTCTCACAAGCTAGTGTATTTCTTTCCCACCCTCACGCCATCCACTGCAGAATTTCATTCTATCTGCATTCATCCATACAGCTGGAAACATTTAGGGTGGAGATATTGTATCTTTTATAATGCCCACCCATGAATTGTTTAAACCCTTAAAATGTCAAGTGTGTTCCTAGCTCTCTCACTCCTCCAATATAAATTGCCTCTTTTGTGGGTCTGCTTCCACAAGTAGCTGGCAGAAGTCACTATTCCCTATGTCCTGGAAGTTTTATAAGAAACCATCAGACTTCTGGGCCAATTGGGATCCCATCATGAAAGGACAAGTAGTTTTGATATTTAATACCTTTTTATTATCACAGGGTATAAAGCAGAGTAGGCAAGATTTATGGGTCACAAATTAAGCTTAAAGAGATATAAAGCTCAAAGCAGGGTCAAGTATCTGGGCAACAGTGTAATGTTTTTCTTTTGTTACTTATATACAGTATCAGTCTGCTAAGGATTATTCAGATTGGAAAGGTAGCCTGACATAACCAGCGTGAAGAATAAGGGGAAATTCATAGAAAAAATGAGACCTTTAAGTCATGTATTAATCCATGATTTTACATGGTTTTGTTATTGTGACTTGTATATCTTTCTGATATCTTCAGTCTTAGGATTTTTTATCAGTCATTGTGAGGAAAAAAAGTAGTTTGATTTCCATGAGATAAAGAAAATCTGACATTTATTGGCATCTCTTCTCCCCCCCCAAATTTAATCTCATTTGAGTTTTGAGAAAAGAGTGTAGAAACAGTTTTCTCAGCAAAAAGGTATGTGTTTGGCACACCTTGTTACAGAGAATGATTCATAGTGTTTGTCTCAGCCTGTTTGAATTTGGAAGTAGTTAGTACCTCTAAGGTAAGAGAATAATGACCTCAGTGATTCTGTCTGAAACTTTTTAAAGTCCTCTAAGAAGCAGCATTTCTGTTTCTTTCCCTTTTTTCTTTCAAACAAGGTTTGATTTTACTATTTTTAAATATGTGTTTATTCTAAATTTGCCATGCATAATGCTATATACATTTCAGATTTTATTCATCTACTTATAAACTGTACTGGGACTTCTATCCATGGCATTTAGGCAGTTAGACTAAGATCACAGAAACAAGGTAGAAAGGGATGCACTCCAAGGTGTGTTAACCATATGATTTGTAAGATTGGTGCCTCTAAATATTGTAGTACATACTGAGACATGTAGTATTTAACTGAAAAATGGAAACTATGTAGCGCATGCTGAAAAGTGAAAGGAAGAACTAGTCTACTGTCCTCGTTTACAGATGAGGAAACAGGCTACAGAAGTGTAGTGGCTTTCCTTCTGTGGATTAAAGTTTTTCCACATACTGCGAATTTTTTGTTAAAAACCTATGTCAAGGAGTGGCTAGGTGGCGCCCACCCTGGATTCAGAAAGACCTGAGTTCAAATCCAGCCTCAGACATGTAACACTTACTAGCTGTGTGACCCTAGGCAAGTCACTTAACCCCATTGCCTAACTAAAAAACAAAAACAAAAAACCTATGTCAAAACTCCTTTTATGCTTATAAGCTTTAAAAAAAAAGTTGAATATCACACAGTTAACAAATATGCCCCATTATCTTTGGAAGCTGGCTTAGATGTTATAGGATCATATATTTAGAGCTAGAAGGAAGCTTAGGAAATATCTACTTCACCACCCTCATTTTACAAATGTGCAAAATGAAACCCAGAGAGTTTAAATGACTTCCCTGATAGGAAGTGACAGAGGAAAGATTTGAACCCAAGTTCTCTGACTCCAAATTCCAAAAGAATAGATTATTAAGATTATTTTTTAAGATGTTCAGTTGTTTGTTGTTGTTGAGTTTTATTTCAGTCATGTCTGACTCTTCATGACCCCATTTGGGATTTCCTTGGCAAAGATATTAGAGTGGTTTGCCATTTCCTTCTCCAGATAATTTTACAGATGTGGAAATTAAGGCAAACAGGGTTACATGACTTGCCCAGGGCCACACAGCTAGTAAGTATCTGAGGCCAGATTTGAACTCCAGAAGATGAGTCTTCCTGATTCCAGGCTTGGCACTCTATCCACTATGCCACCTAGCTGCCCAGTTGCTACTTGACTATTTATTTTAGATATTTAATTTTTCTTTGTGTTTCTGCTCCAGTAGCAGTTTCTAGAGTTCTAGTTCCTGCACTTCTACCCAGTACCATAACAGCTTCATAGAATGACATAAATATGCTTGTCAGCACTGGTTTTTATTTGGACATTCAATCAAGCAAGCATTTATTGAACTCCAGTTATGTGCCAGGCACACTATGTTAATCACTGAAGATACAAAGACAAATGAAATAATCCCTCCTCTCAAAGAGTTTACATTCTAGTGAGGACAACATGTATATATATATAAGAATTTATACAAAATCAATATGAAGTGGTTTGGGGAGGGAAGGCACTAGTAACTGGGGAGAGGAGAAGACAATCTGATGAGATTATAGAAAGTGGGCAGTGAATATTATAATTTCTATGAAAACAATAAGGGGAAAAGATACTAATTCTTGGCTGTAGATTGGATATATTGGGTGGAGAATACTATTAAGTCAAAAATTACTTCAAACTTATAAACGTGGGGGCCTGAGAGCATGTTGGTGCCATTAACTACATTAATGTTATTTGGGGAAAGAACAATTTATGGGATCTAATATAAATAACACTAGAGTTCTGGGGAGAGATTAAAAACAGTAGTGATAGATATTTGGAAGTCATCTACACAGAGGCCATAATTGAAGCCATAGGAATAGATGAGATCACTAAGAGAGAGGGTATAGAAAGAGAAGAGAAAACGGATGGTTGTTTTTAGAGCCTCAGGAAACACCTACATTTAAGGAAGGGATGACCATGAAGAGCTAGCAAGAAGCAGAAGAAGCGATCAAAGGCAGGAGAGGAGAACCTCAAGAAAACAAAATATGGAAGCCAAGAAAATGAAGCCATCAGAGAGGAGGTAGTCCACACCTTCATGTATAACAAGGAAGTCAAGGAGACTGAGCATCTAAAGGCCTTTGAATTTGGTGGTAAGGAAGTCCTAAATGACTTTAGGGAAGATTGATTCACTAGATTTCTGTGGAAGGAAACCAGATTGCTAGAGTGAGTGAGTAGTGAAAAACTGGAGGCTGCAAGTATTATAGTATTCTTTATAGAAGTCTGTGACCAAAAATGGGCAGAAAGTCACGGAAAGTAGCTTGAGGAAGTAGCAGAGTTGAAGGTAAAGTTTTGTTTGGGGGGTGAGGTTTAGATTAGAGGAAAACTGAGACTCTTTGTACCTTGAGAAGTAGCTTGTAGAGTAGGAGAGATTGAAGATGTATGAGTGGGGCATGGTTGATGGAGCCAGGTTATGAAGGAAGTAAGAAGGGATAGGATTAAAAGTACAAGTAGAAAATGTAAGGAAAAGAAATTTCTTCCACTTTGACTAGGGGAAGGTATCTGCAAATGATTGCTTGAGGGCCAAATCTGACTCACCTCCTGGGTTTGTTTTTTTTGTTTTTTTGTAAGGTCAGGAAGTTAAGAATGATGTGTTGTTGTTTTTTATACAAAGAAACTTTATTTTAAAATGCAAAAGTCATTATTAGCTTGCAGGTCATACAAAAACAGAGGGCAAGATACAATTTGCAAGTTTGCTTGACCTAGACTAGAAGGAAGAAGGGAATATTCTTTCAACAAATATTTATTGAGTATCTAGTGTGTGCACTAATGCTAAATCCTGGGAGAGATACAAAATTTGTATAGTTATCCCTTCTATATCACAACTTTCCCCATCACAGTTTTGACATATCACATTGGCATAAGAAATTAAATGGGAATTTTTTGGGAGTTTTGCGGAAGCCACAGACAACCCATAAAGGCCAGCAGATGACACAAATACTTAACTCAAATTTTATAATAAGGTGCTGTAAACACTCCATAAAAGAAAAAGAAAAAAAGAATCAGACTTCTGTGCTACAAAGGGAGAGCCAAAAAAATTTAATGTGTGCTATGTCCCTAACCCCATCAATGTGGAAGGGATAACCATATAAAATATAAACTAGTTCCTGGCCACACTGAATTTTCAGTCTGGTGGAAGAACATGACATTAACAAAGACAAATAGAATATACATATTAAGTACCTGCATTAGAGAGTTCTTAAGTGCTGAGTAATGTCTATGGAGAAAGGTACATATCAACAAGAGGATTGATGAGGGTTTAGACAAGGCATCCTTGAGTAGGTTACATTTGAGTTGAGTTTGATGGCATAGCTAGAAATTCAGCAGTTGAAAAGGATGAGGAAAGATTATTCCCAAGCATAGAAAACTATAAGAACATAGGCATTGAAGTGGGAAAATGTTGTAATTGTTAACAGAAAGTAGTACAGTTTAATTAAAGCATAGAGTATATATAGTAAGGTAATAATATGAGGCAAAGCTGGAAACCTAGGGTGGATAATAGAGAGCCTCAATGCTAGACAAAGGAATTTGAATGTCATTTGGTAAAGAAAAGGAAACCACATGCAGTTTTTTTTCCTGAGGAGAAAAAAAACCATACCTTAATCTATGTTTAAAATAGATTGAATGGGAAGAGAGTAGAGTTGGGCAGTAAAATAAAATGATTGCAAGGTGGGTACTAATGGGGACCTGACCTCAAAATGGAGGTTCTGGGAAGAACTCACCAATCAGAAGAGGAAATTGTAGGGGTGGAGAGATCTTGTAAGTTGATAAGGCAACTGGAGCATAGAAGAGAATTCTGGAGGGTCAGGTGTGGAGCCAAGAAAGGGAAGAGGGGAAAACAGTGAGTTTTATTTTTGACATGTTGGGTTTAAAGTACTGTGGAAAGTATAGGTATAGGTGACCTGTAGGCAACTTGAGATATGGACATGGAGCTTAGAAACTGTATAGTTTGGTTCAAGGCAGAAATGTAGAAATGGGAGTTAGCTGCACAGAAGTGATGTAGTAGAAATGAATGAGATCGCCAGAAAAGAAAATGCAGGTGAATGGATAAGGACATGGAAATGATTAAGTGATTAGATCAAAAGTGAACAAACTGCAGCACACCTCATGGGCCAAATACTGTAGCAACTAAGAATAGTTTGCCAACCCCTGGATTAGAGTGGATTTGAAAGAGTTGCTGTTGAATGGCCCTAATCTTCTCAGGAAGATAGAAGGCTTTTTATTGTTTCCTTTAAAGATAGTATTCGAAATTGTTTAATAGAACATGAAACAAAGATATATATTTACTGAAATGAACTTGTCAAGTGAATTCATATTCTCATAGCCTCATTGAACTACTCCACTACCTTTTCCTATCAGTGTTTTTCTGTACACTGTCATGGGCAAGCCTTCTAGCAAATATTACCTCTGATACAGAAGAATGTCTTCTGCAAAGGAAAGAACCATCTTCTGTTTGTATAACAGTTTATGCAATCATTAATATAAACTCTATAGATTCACCCATGCTATTTAGTTTATCTCTCTGTTTCACCATGCCAAGATGTTGTTGTAGATATGCATTAACAAATGGTAGATTATTCCTGTGTTGACATATCTGCTCTGGGTCTGGTGATTTATTTATTTAGCTAAGTCTATTTTACTCTTCTGTAGTACTTTAGTATTTCACAAAGGTGTTAAAAATCTATAGCTGTCCTTGGCAAAAAGTGTAAACTCAAGCAAAATTTATCTCTTTATCAGTCTTAAGAGTTTTAAAAATACATATTCTAGTAGACTCTGTTGAAGGCAGGAATTTTAAAATAAACGGTACATTCATTGGGCTGAGAATAAATCAACCAATGGCCATTTATTAAGAACTTACTGTGTGACAGGCACCATGCAAGGTAATATGGATACAAACACAAAAATGAGAATCTTGCTGTCAGGCAACTTCCGTTCTGTCTAAGGAGACACACACATAAGTATATACAAAATAAATGGAAGATAATTTTGTAGGGGAGGCACTAGTAGCTGGGGAGATCAGAAAAAAGCCTTATGTTGGAGGTGGCATTTGGACTGAAGACAGAAACACAAAGAGCAATGGATGGAAACTGAAGAGTAGCAAGTTTATACTTGATTTAAGGAAAAACTTCCTAGTAGAGCTCTCTAAAAGCAGAATGGACTACTTTGGGATTCCATGATTTGCATTGATGTAACATTACCAGGAGAATGGTAGTGTTAAAAGAAGTGTTCTGTGGCAGTGGACAGCTTGGAATTATTGAGACTGATGCACCATTTCCCAAATGTGATCTCCTATTCAATTTGGGACCCAGCTCAATGTACATCTACTGTAACCCCTTTCTTATGTTTACATACATACTGACAAATGAACTCAAGGGATTGCCAATCCAACTGCGTGTCATAGTTTGGACAATAAACATTTCTAATTTGTTTTTCTGGTTCTTCTGCATTAATCATGGATCTCATTGAGAAAGTGCCATACTGATTGATCCATTAATTAGATTATTTACAGCATACAAATTAGAATTTATTATTTATTCATTAAGACATACGTTTCTTGAATTCTTTTCAGCAGCTTTTTGATGTCCACCAGTTCATGTTCCTGTATGTATTTGAAATGAGTAAAGTTGCACATGTTTAAATCTAAATCTGATTTAGACTTCTCATAGATTCAGTCATGTCTTTATAAATAATCTAAATTTACGTGGTTTAATTGCTTTAATACTCATTCTTAGCTAATTAATTTATATCAAAATGGAGAGGGCACAGAACTGCTGGTTTGGCATACAAAGTTCTCTGTTCAAATGTAAAAATTATAATAATTATTTAGGAGTTTTATTTAAATATCTTTCCATTATTTTCATCCTAGCCTGAGACTATTATTCTTCTCATCATTCAGGAAGCATCACAAGTTATTTGCTTTCGACAGAACAATTCTGTCAAAAATGTTCTCTCATTCTAACCTACTTAAGTATCAAGACTGGGCACTGCTCATGATTTGATACAGAAATATGTATTGATACTTGATGGTATTATTAATCCAAGTCATTTCTGTAACACTGTTCCTCTGTGTGCCTCTTTTACTGATTTAAGCAACTCATATTCCATCATCAGTCCTCTGTAATCATTTGTGGTCATTGAATTGATCATAGATCTTACACTTTTCAAAGTTGTTTGTTTTTATAGTGTTGTTATTGTATAAATTATTCTCTTGGTTCTGCTCTTTTTATTCATCAGTTTATAAAAATCCTTAAACTTATTCATTTTTGTAATGCTGATAGTACAGTATAAATTATTCCTTTGTTTTTCTCTCTTTACTCTGCATCTGTTCATATGTCTTTCCATGTCTCTTTGGCATCATTTATTTCCTCATTTCTTGCACCATTGTAAATACCACATTCACAAATACCACAGCTTATTCATTCATTCATCAACTGATGGGCATCCCCTCAGTTTCTACTTTTTTGCAGTTACAAAAAGAGTTGCTATAATATTTTTGTACATAAAGGATCTTTTATTCTTTCTTTGATTTCTTCGGAGTATCGTTCCAGATTGCTTTTCAGAATGATTGTACCCCTTTACAGGTCCATTAAGTGCATTATTGTGCCTATTTTCCCACAGCCCTTTTAACATTCAGTCAGTGAATAAACATTTATTAAGTGCTTCCTATGTGCCAGGCCTTTATAATTTTCCTTTTTTTTTTGGTCATCTTTGCCACATTGGTAGGTATAAAGCAGAACCTCAGAATTGTTTTTAATTTTCATTTCTTTAATTAGTAGTTATTTAGAGCACTTGTTTTTAATATGGCTATAGAAAGCCCAAGTTTCTTCCCTTGAGAGCTGACTGTTCACATCCTTAGACCATTTGCCAAATGGGGAATATCTTTTATTCTTATAAATTTGAAACAATTCTCTATATTTCTTGGAAATGAGACCTTTATTGCAGTATTTTCCCCAGTTGTTTCCCTCTTAATTAGAGCTTTGTGTGACTTGGTTGTACAAAAACCTTTTAATTTTATATAATCAAAATTATCCATTTTATCTCCTGTGATCCTCTCTATCCTTTATTTGGTCATGAACTTTTTTTTTCTATCCATATCGTCTACTAGAAGTTGTTCCCAACTCTTCCCTCCCTTAAGTATTTCCTATTTGTCGTATATATTGCTTGTTTATGTATATTTGTTAGCTTATTATTTCCTCCATTAGATCATGAGACTTTTGAGGGCAGAGATTGTTTTTTGCCTCTTTTTGTATCCCTAGTACTTAGCACATAGTAAGCATTTAATATTCATTAATTTTCTCACTGAGTGATGGATACTAATGAAATCATAGGTTATTGAAGCAACTGTTTTTATCAAAGGTGCACTCATAGCAGATATACATATTGTTGCTGTCTCCCTACACTCCGAAACCCCTCTTTCACAACTCTATCCTACTTCTATTATGTAGCTAGGTGGCCCAGTGGATAGAGCACTGGTCTTGGAGTCAGGAAAGCCTAGGTTCAAATCCTGTCTCAGAAACTAACTATATAACTCTTGGCAAGTCACTTAGCTTCTCTCTGCCTCAGTTGTATCATCTGTAAAATGGGGATAGTAATAACACCTATCTCAGAGGGTTGTTGTGAGGCTCAAATGAGATTACATATAACAAGCCCTTTATTGGGTGTCTCAGGATTTTGTGATACCTTTTATAAATGCTAGCTATTATTAACAACATCAGGAGCTTGTTATCCCATGGCTCAAACCACCATGGTATATAGCCTGTAGTATAGTCTTACCACTAGATTGCCTCTGTTTCTGTCTCTTTAATCCTCATCCTAAAACTCAACACCTTCCTCTTCACGATTATGAATTTCCACAAGGTAAATAACTTACTGCTGGACAATGCTACCCTACCTTCCTTACTCCTTCAGCTCTTCTTCTTGAACAAGGAATACCCTTCCATTGTTTTATTCTAGCTATTGATGTTATCTTAACAAATCTCAGTGATGACCATGAAGTCGTGTTTGTGGGTCCCAAGTTAAACATTTCTAGTTCACTTATTAGTTTGGGTCCATCGTTTGGTTTATAGATATCAGAAACATTATAATTTTTTCTCCTTTCCAATAATTATCCCCAGGAGATCACTGAACACCTCTACTGCTATTCTTCCTATCAGCATTTCTGTGTGGACATTTCTATAACTTTTCTTGTACATGTATTTCACATTGTTCAAAAGTAGTGTTTTTTCTTTGTAGTAAGAAATGTTTTCACTTCTGTATGTAAAAGAACATTGCTCATGTTTTCAGGGGATTGATTGTTAACTAATTGCTTAATCTTTTTGACAGGTCAAGAAGTAGTTTTCAAATGCCTTGGAGAAGGAATTCTTGAAAAAGCCTTTCAGGGATACAATGCTTGTATTTTTGCCTACGGGCAGACAGGTAAGAATTTTTATTTCATAATCAAGTATAGTAAGTATTTAATTTTCAACAGTGTGAAAAATACAGCATCATCAGTAAATGCTACAAATCAGAGGTTGATTTATTATTTTGTTGATTATAGCTAGATTTAAGAAAGTGATAGAGAAAATATTAATAATGAAGATTAAACTCCAGAGAGTTTCTGGACTTAAGTAAATGATGGAGAAAATGGCAGTAATGCAGATTAAACTTAAAAATACATCGTGAAATTTTTTTGGGGGGGGGTGTGGAGAGCCAGTTGTCAAACATTTACTGGCATACTCCTGATTAGAAGGGACCTCAAATGTCATCTTGCCCAATACCTTCATTTTACAAATGAAGAAATTGAGGTCCACAAAGTACTCTAGAAAGGTGAACTGTTATTATTTACTTAAGTGGATCTGTAATATCATTGATGTGGGCGTTCCTTCCAATGGTATAGATTGCAACCAATCCATATCTGATTCTGTGCTACTCTTATCCATACCCTTCCATAGGTCCTCCCACACGAGAGTTCATATAATGTATTGGAGGCCTTCCTCAAGCTCTTGACGTTGTATGAACACCCAGCTGAGCTTGTTTGATGTCCATGCTTATCCATTGCTCTGGCAACATGGCCATTCCACCTCATTTTCCAACCATATAGCTCTAGTGATAACTTTTATGCTGCTCTTCTGCAAAATTCCCCATTATTATTACTGACAAAAAATGTATTTTGTTCTACACATTTTGCCACTTATCCTTTTAATTCATTCATGCAGGTGGTTAAATATAATGAAGTCCTGATTATTTGTATACAAATTAACCATGTTGGGAATTATTCAATTACAATTTGGGAGCCATCCCTCTCTGCTTGGAGTGATGGTTGATGGTGAGGGCCTTATTGATTGTATATCCCTCCTTTGGAACAATATCTCTACTGGATGTTTCAAATTATTCTCCTAGTATGTATTATACAGATAACCAAGATCTTATTGCAAAGAAAAGCATTTTAAATAAACATTTTCCAAAACCATTTTATGATAATAGATCTATATCAGGAAAGAACTGAGGTCATTTAGTCCAACCGTCTCATTTTACAGAAGAGGAAACTGAGGCCCAGAGAAGTTGAGTGATTTTCTTAGGTCACAATGGTAATAAGTAATAGAATCAGGATTTGAACTCAGGTCTTATTACTCCAAGTTCCATACTCTTTCCATTGTACTATGATGCTTCCCTTGACTTATAATGGAAAGGAGACTGTATAGGAGGAGTCAGGAAGCTTAGATTCTAGTTTTGTCTCTACCATTAACTGTATGTTGGCCATGAGTATTTAATAGCTATTAAAATGTTTTATCTAAATAACTTTACATATCTGCATCTGTAAAATAGGGGTAATTATACATTCCCTTCCTATCTCACATAGTTATTTTAAAGATCCAGTGAGGGGCAGCTAGGTGGCACAGTGGATAGAGCACCAGCCCTGGAGTCAAAGATCTGAGTTCAAATCCAGCCTCAGACCAAACACTTGACACTTAACTAGCTGTGTGACCCTGGGCAAGTCACTTAACACCAATTGCCTAAAAATAAAAAAATTAAAAATTAAAAAAAAATTGATTAAAGCCAATGAAATAAGAGATGTCAAGTCAGCCATTTATTAAACACCAATTCAGTGCTGGGCTCTATGCTAAGCTTCTACATAAGCTACATACAAGATAAACTGCACACAATCACAAAAAGAAGGCCCTAGTCATAAGGGAATTGGGGAAGGCTTCTTTTGACCTGTTATATCTCTCTCTCTCTCTCTCCCTCTCCCCCTCTCCCCCTCTCCCCCTCTCCCCCTCTCTCCCTCTCCCCCTCTCTCCCTCTCTCCCTCTCTCCCTCTCTCCCCACTTGGGGTTAAGTGACTTCCCCAGAGTCACATAGCTAGTGAGTGTTATGTGTCTGAGGCCGGATTTCAACTCAGGTCCTCCTGAATTCAGGGCTGGTGCTCTATCCACTGTGCCACCTAGCTGCCCCTGGAAGGCTTCTTTTGGAAGATGGGATTTTAGCTAAGACCTGAAAGAAGCCAGGAAATGGAGAGGAGGAAGGAGAAAATTTCAGATGCAGAGAATCGCCAGTGAAAATGCAAAGAGTTGGAAGATACTTTTAAGTGCACATAGCACTTCTCCCTTCAAAAAAGATGTTTGATCAATGTCTGATTAATGTTTAGGAATAAAAATCCATGCTAATTAGGCTCAGATTCTAAGCCCTGAAAGAAACTGGCCAGACCCAAAGGGTTGTAATAGTCTGGGGGCAAATGATAGTTTTTAATAAAATTGAGAATGTAACCTTCTGTCATCTTTTAGACACCTGATTCATCATCTGATATTGAGTATGAAAGCAATTGATGAGAGAGCCAGTAAAATGTTTTGATGGTACTAAGAAGTTTCTGAATCTATCTTTAAGTCTGCATGCAAAATTTTAAATCTCTAATTTAAAGCTTTTTGTTATTCAGTCATTTTAGTTGTGTCCAACTCTTCATGACCCCATTTGGGGTTTTCTTGGCAAAGGTACTAGAGAGGTTTGCTATTTCCTTTTCCAGCTCATTTTACAGATGAGGAAACCGAGGCAAACAGAGTACCCAAGACCACACAGCTAGTTAAGTATCTGAGGCCAGATTTGAACTCAGGAAGATGAGTCTTCTTGACTCCGGGCCTGGTACTCTATCCACTGCCCCTGTTAGCTGCCCCAATTTAAAACTATAAGATATAAAATTCATGATAGTCAATAAACATTCATTTCATGATAGTCAGTAAACATTTGTTAAGTGTCAGAAATGGTGCTAAGCACCAGTGATATAAAAAAAGGCAAAATACAGTCCCTGCCTTCCAGGAGCTCATAGTTTGGGAGTGTAGAGTTCAGAGTTTTCTTTCATTCTCCAAATACATAGAGAATTATAAAGTACTCAAGTACTGTTCTAACAGGGGAATTACTTTATAGTTCATTGTTTGCTCTTCTGAAACGAAGCATGTTTTGCTTTTTTTGGTCTTCCTGTAAATCTCTTTTATAAAATAATCAGGAAACAATGTATTTTTTTCCTAAAAATTTCTTCTTATCCATTCTGTGATTTATAAAAATATTATAGCTGTTTTATAGCCTGTTAAATGGTACAAGTTTCTGTCCCTGGTTCCTTACATTCATCCTAATTATTTTTTTTCCCCAAAAGAAAAGTAGAAACCTGCTTCCCTAGAGTAGAGTGAATACTAGTTCACCAATTCACAAGCATTTGTGAAGCACCTAGCCTCTACGTGCTCAGCACTGGGGGTATACAGAAGACAGAAATGAAATGGCCTTTGCCTCAAGGTTATATTCTATCAAAGAAAACAGCATGTTCTCTCATAAATATGTTCAGAGTATATACAAAGTAACCTAAGGCAATTTGGGGAAGGGGCAAACAGGAGTCAATAGCAGATAAGGGAAATAGGAAAGGTCTCACGTAGAATGTGGTTTTTGAGGTGAGTTTTGAAGGAGACTACTAGCGTATGCAAAAGTGTGGAGATGGGCAATGAATTGTCAGCCAGTTTGCATGGAGAAGAGTAATCAAATATACTTATCATCCACATTGGGTTTTCTGAGGAATGTGCCATTTTGTTCCTTAAAAATGAAAATCATATATTAAATACCCACACTCACACATATAGAACATATGAGTATATTTAGAATATTCATATTTTTCATTTTTTCCCTTCTCCATCTTTACCTCTCTCCGATTGCTTTTCTCTAGGTTCAGGAAAATCCTTCTCAATGATGGGCAATGCTGAGCAGCTGGGCTTAATTCCACGGCTTTGTTGTGCTTTATTTCAAAGAATCTCTTTGGAGCAAAATGAATCACAGATCTTTAAAGTTGAAGTGTCATACATGGAAATCTATAATGAGAAAGTTCGGGATCTTTTAGACCCCAAAGGGTAAGTCAGTGGTTGAAATTAGACATTTTAAAGTCCTGTGATGGAGATAATATATTAAAATAATCTTGATGTTTAAAAAGAAGCTTCAAGATAGTTTAAGCTATATATTACAACTCTGGTTCCTGCTAATTTGAATTTGATACTATCTGATTATAACTGTTTCTTGTGTCTGCCATGTATCAACCTCCAGGACATTCTCTTATCATTGTCAATGACTTGAGCCCATAGCTTACAATCGTCTTTCTCTCTGATCCCTGCCATCCTCCTTGTCTATTCCAGTATTCATTTTTACAGCCCTTCTGACAGTCTGGTCTCATAATTCCTTAACTCATCTGACTTCTGCATGTACTCTGACACTTAGTAGGGTGGTCACTTATTCAACACCTCCCAGCCACACATAAATATTCATTGTTTCCTGACCAGTTTCTGCCTCTTATCTCCCCTATGTATCTCTCATGCCTGAAAACAAAACAAAACTCCCTATCTTCCTCTTTTGAAGTCTTTCCTTTTCTTAAAGGTCCATTTCAGGTGCCTACCTCCTTAATGAAGCCTTTCTTGATTTCTATTAACTAGATGGTGATTCCTCCGTTTATCTCTTATCCCATTTTATTTGAACTCTCTAAAGCACTTAGCATATTCCAACTTGTAATAAAGTCATTTGTGTACATGTCTTAATTCCCCTGCTATAGGGTAAACTGAAGAACTGTGTCATGTTTCATCATTGCATCTCTGAATGTAGTAAAGTGCCTTTTACTCATAAAGTTTTGAATGAGTGTTTATTCAGCTAATTTATTGAGATATCATAGGCTGCTCAAAACTCATCAGTGTCTAGTAGGTTTACATTAGATTGTTTATATGCCACTTGCTAAGAATTTTAATGTCCTAAGTGTTACAATGACCATTACTTTTTCTTGAAATTGACTATAATCAAAGAACTTTTTTCTTGGAGAGTCATCTGAAAGGGAACTCTGGACCTTGCATTAAAATAGAAAATAGTTCTGCAACTGAGGTGATCAATAGAGAAATTGAACTTGCATAATCTAGGCAGTTCTCTTAATATATTGTGAACAGATTCTTTTTATGTTAGAAATAAACCATATTTCTTTACCATCATTTACTTTTAACAGTGAAGATTGCGTTATGCTAGCCATAAAAATAAAAACTCTTGGATATTGGTGATATTTAATCACCGTCATGGATAACAGTGAAATTGAGCAGCCGCTGGAAAAACTTAGACTTACTTTTCTAAGTTCTGTGGATCTATACCAAAAAGATTCCCTGCTGCATAAATCTAGACTGAAAATTGAATATGCTTGCTATAAGACAATTCTCTGTAAGATGAGTATAACTCTTCTTCTTTGTGAAAATATGAGAAATGACATAACATCTCATTGAAACTTAAAATTGTTTAATTTTCAAGTTATTCTCACATGCTCAAAAATGGTTTATAGATTTGAAAGGTGATAAAGAGTAGATGCTGTGAAAAAGAACACAATATAGCCAATAGGATTCTACCCTTTGCTTTACGTCTTAACTATTGACTTGCTGTTGAAAAGGCCCAATAAATCAGCCTTACCTGGTCAATCCTCATTGGAACTAATTTTGTATTTGGTTATATACCACCTTTCTGTATTGTACCAAAGTATTGTTTCATCATATGCCCAATGCCTGTTTAACCCATGTGAATTCACCTGGCTGACCCAGAGTGATAGCTACCCCTTGGCCAGTAGCCTGTGAGGACTGAGATTGGGTTTAACCCCTTGCTCAGCATTTTGTATTCCTCAGTTTAGCAACTGGATTGTAAGGGAAGAATTCCCCCTTTAAGTTAGGTTCTCTTCAAATAATAAAATAATGACATTTTGAGTCAATTTTTTAAAAAGCAGTGAAGGTACTAATGAAGACTAAAAAGACATTAAACTTACATCTGGAAGATAAGAGTCGTGAACATCTGGATAGAGCACTGGCCCTGAAGTCAGGAGTACCTGAGTTCAAAATCCGGCCTCAGACCAAACACTTGACACTTACTAGCTGTGTGACCCTGAGCAAGTCACTTAACCCCAACTGCCTAAAAAAAAAAATTGTGAACATGTGTCATCACTGTCATCACATTTTAAGAAAAAGTTTTGTACCTCTATTTGCTGCTTAGAGCTAACATTCAAAGAAGGTTAGGCTCCTAATGAGAAGGAATTAAAAGCCAGCAAAATGAAGGGATTTTCAAGGGTAATTTTGATTGTTAATAATTTCACCTTTCAACCTGATTGTAGAACCTCATTCCTTTGTTAGGTTCTACTCCATTATAGCTAATTTCTCACCACACGTTCAGTTAGGTGGATAAGGTTATCTATGATTTCATCAGTCTAAGTGCTTCTTTGAAGGCATTCATGGACACTTTTCATTGGTTTAATGACATAGTCACCAAAAGAATTTATTATCTGGTGATCAACCTTATCTCTGATGATGAACTTCTTTGGATTTAGCTAGGTTGGCCCTCAGATGACAAGTATACAGTCTGTTTATTGGCAAGGTTGCACACAGACCTTTCCCAGATTAATAGGAACTGCCAGAGCTCTCTTCACTGTGATGAGGCATCAAAGAAAGACTTTATAAGTAAGCTAATATAATCTCATAAGAAATAAATTTATCTTGCAATCATTTTTGCCTGTTCTGCCTCTCCCAAGCCTCTGTGGTACTAATGACCTCCATTAGTTATAAGATAGAAAAATAAAGGATTCTAGATATCCAACTTGAGTGGCCTGATAGTGGTAATAAGTATTTAGTGGGATGCCTTGCACAAACTCAGTAAATATTTGCTATTTTGATTTGTGATAAAGAACCTAGTGATAAGAATCTATGGGTTCAGTCTTCTCAGTATGTGAAATAAAGGAATTGGAGGAGGCAGTTGCCAGTACCAGGGTGTAAGGAAGTCTGAAGCCCACAAAGTCTCCACAAATATGCTATAAGTATCTGACCCTTTTTGAGAAACCTTCACTGGGCCAAAGGCCCCGTGATGATGGATTTTAGCTACTTATGTCCTTACCTAATTTTCATTGCTGATCTGTGGGGAGAAGGAACTCGAGGACCTGCTTTAATGTGGACATACCACAAAGTAGTGGAAAGATTACTGTATGTGGGGTCAGAAGACCTGGGTTCTACATCTGTAAGATGATGACTTCCAAATTAGTGTCTTTAACTCAGGACTTGTGCTCTAGTCCTAAATTTCCAGATGCCTGCAGGATATGGCTAGTTGAATATCCCATCATTACCTTGAATTCAGTGTAACTAAAACTTATCATTCCGCCCCACCCCTTGAAAAAAGCCATTTAGTCATTTAGTAGTCCCTTCACTTCTCTGCATCTCAATTTGTTTTCTCATCTGCAAAATGAAGGGATGTGCTGAGATGACCTCCAAGGTCCAGCTTTCAAATTCGGAGATTCTACTTAGTCAAATTATCTTTTTATGCATCTGTTGCCACTGAGCACTAAGCACATTGAGTTCTATCTGGTCATTTTTCTTAGTTCCCTTTCTGTTATCTTGTCCATATTTGGTATTTTGAATTTTTTAGTGTTCTTTCAATGAAGCAAATTAGTATGTCAAATATTTCAGCAACACTGTTTTTTTGCTTTGGTAAGGGAAATGTATTTTTAAAGCAAAAATAGAGGTAAAGATTTGAAAATATTCTTGATTTAGAATGCTATTTTAGTAAGCCAAAATAAAATATATTGTGTCAGTTCTTTAGAATATATTATGTTGATTCTTTTTTTATAATTAACTTTTTTTGTAACTAACTTTTTAATAATTAACTTTTCTAATTTTTTGTAACTACCACTCTAATTTGGGGATGCTTTAAGAAAGAAGCAGTAGTGAAGTTTGCAAGTGCAAAATGCTATCTCTTCTTTTTTTTTTCCATCCTGAAGGAGCAGGCAGTCCCTTAAAGTCCGAGAGCATAAAGTCTTGGGGCCCTATGTAGATGGCCTATCTCAGCTGGCTGTTACTAGCTTTGAGGTAAGTATAAGCATTTATAAGAAACTACCAGTGTTGGCAAGGAGGGCAACTCGATCAGAGAATATTGGCTACTAGTGCTACTGCAGCTCATGTGCAGAATATTGACTCCAGTTCAACACACAGTTCATTCTGCAAATACGCAATATATTGCCTACCAATTATGCAAATTTCATGATAAGATAGAAGTTTCAATGTTTTGCAGTTGCTGAACACTTAAGATATCATTTATTACTCTATTAAACTGCTTTCTCTAAGCTTATTAATGACTTCCTACTAGACAAATCAAGTAGTCTTTTCTCAAAATTCATTCTCCATGGTTTCCCTACTGTGTTTGATACTATGAATAATCCACTCTTTCGTTCCTGAAATTGTCTCTTCCATTGGCTTCCCTATCATATTATCGTGGTTCTTTGTCCATACCCACTTCTTCTCTATCCCTCTTTCATTGCCTTCTTCGTCTCACCCTTCATTTTCAATGTCCCCAGAGGTCTAATCTTTGATGCTTTGTTCTCATCCTTCTATATTCATCTTAATGTTCATCCATTGCCATAACTTTAACTAGCATCTGTAGGATGATGCCTTCCAAATTAGTGTCTTTAACTTAGGACTTGTGCTCTAGTCCTGTATTTCCAGATGCCTGCAGGATATGACTACTTGCATATCCCATCGTTGCCTTGAATTCAGTATAACTAAAGCTTATCATTCCATCCCCACCCCTTGAAAAAAACCAACCAACCAACCAACACCTGGGTTTCCTTTCCAGAACCATTTTTGTCAGTGATATCACCATTCTCCTTTAGACACCAATACTTGTTCCCTTCTTCCTTCTCAGCATCAGTGGAATAATGTCACTTCTTTCAAAATATGTCCTTTTCTGCCTGAAATGTCACAGTAGGCTTCTGATTGTTCTCTGCTTCCAATATTTTTCTGCTTCTAGTTTGACGTGGACTGCTATCACATTAGTCTCTTAAAGCACTACTTTCATCATATCAGTCTCTTTCAGAGCTCACAGTGGCAGCATAGTATAGTAGTAAGAACCTTAGACAGAGAGTTGGGAGAGACCTGGGTTCAAATCTTGCCTGTAGCACTTACCGGCTGTGTGACCCTGGGCAAATCATTCACCTCCCTGATTTGGGGTTTTGTGTGTGTGTGTGTGTGTGTGTGTGTGTGTGTGTGTGTGTGTGTGTGTGTGAAATGAGGATAATAATGCAACAGTGCCCATGGCCATTTTCTGCCCTGATGCTGCTGCTGCTCCTGCTGCTCCATCTTTCACACTAGACTACAGACAGTCCTTAAAAGATAAGCCACTCACATATATACTCCTAGGGACCATGTATCCTAATTTTCGCCATGTCCATTTTCACCCTAGTTCTACATAAATGGGAAAGTTAAGAATTAGAAAATATCTGTTTTTCACCAGGAAGATTGAATAATTAATTCTGCATCTTTCTAACAAGATTCACTAGATAATTATTTATTGGGAGTATTACAATAAAATCAGAAATGAACAATCTGAATCCCTAAGAAATGAGTTTTTTGTTTGTTTCTTAGCATATAGACCCAATAGGATCTGATACAACATTGTCTTTTAATTTCTATAAAGAAAAGTGAATGAACATATCAGAAGTAAAGCCATATTAACTATAAATTCTGAAAAGATAATTTAAGAGGAAGCACAGTCACCATGATATCTACTTTGAAAATTTATTCAAACATTAAAGGAACTTTTAAGTGGCCACTATATTTAAGGTATTGACCTTCTTGCTGAAGTATGCAATTTTCCCACTCTAGAAAATTCTCAGAAGTCCAAAATATTTTTTAAAAAATAACTCTACATATTTTACTTTATAAGAAAGAAAAGTATTTTGTCCTTTTTAATAGCTAGGTCTCTTCTATAACACTTCTACAAAATAAGGCCTTTAACATTTTAAGTTTCATTTAATATGTTAATTGGCCTGCATTTTTAAATTATGGATGTACCTCATGTGAGAAGGAAAGTGCATTCTTTAAAAATCAGGGGTTAATTGAATATGTCTAGTTCTAATCTAAGTTTAAGTGAAATTGTACTTGCTATTTAAAAGAACACTAGAATGAATCTGTTTTTTAAAATAATCACTCTCTAACTTACCTTCAAAAGTTGGATTTTCATCTAACTACTCTTAAAGCAATACATACCTGTATTCTACTTTTGTCAATTTCTTTGACACTTCTTGACAGACTAAAACTTACCTGGTGAAACTCAGAGATTGTTAGAGCTGGATGAAAACTTGGAAATTATCTCATCCAACTTACCCAACTTGCCCAGAACCATATAGATGCCACCTGGCTGGGAATAGACTTGAACCCAGGGCTCTTTGCTCTAAGTCCACTGCTTGCTCTGTCTTACCATGTTGCTTCCTAAATTCATCTCTTATCAATGAATTAAGACATTATTTTCTACTAACTCTCCAGAAAAAGAAAAACATTTGATAAAGTGGATGGATCTTTCTCCTTTCATTTTCATCCCTGTTTTGATACAACTCAACACAGTTTCAGAGAACGCATTAGCTGAATCAGCAACATAGGGATAAAGATTGAATATAATTATCTTTGGGAGTGAAACATTGTCTCAGAGTGAGGTAATCACTTTAGCCAATTAAATGATTATAGCACTAGGCTAGTGATGCCCAGATCAGAAGCACAATCCATTCATCACCTTCTGTAATTAATCTTCTTAAATGAATGTATGTTGGGCTGATACAAAGACACTAAAACTGAGCACATTGAGAAGCAGCTCTAAACAGAAATGGAGCCCCAGTGCTTAGAATGATGGACTTTAGGAATTCGTTGTTAATTGCATCCTGGAACATATTCAGAGAAACTTGAAAAACATAAGCATGTAATTGATAAGAAAAGAACTGATGAGAAAGGTATATTCTGAACATGAAAATTTTGAAAAAATTTTGCGCAGTGAAGAGAATCAAACAAGATGGGGATAAAAGTTGAACCATGTTTTGACTAGAGCTGAGGAAAGGGAGTACTTCTAGAAAGGAGATATGTTAATGGTATGGCAGAAGGAATATTGATGTTCAGGCTTATAGTATTCTCTTTTCTTTAGGACCCTTTCTTTGTGTTTCTGCCCTAGGATATTGAGTCATTGATGTCTGAGGGAAACAAATCTCGAACAGTGGCGGCAACTAACATGAATGAAGAAAGCAGTCGCTCCCATGCTGTCTTCAACATTATAGTCACACAAACATTGTATGACTTGCAATCTGGTGTAAGTGGGAGTAATGAATCTGCAGAGACAATGGGATGCTGTATGAGTGAAATAACTCATAGCATGGTCAGGGGCTGGGGATTCATATTGCATGTCTTCCTCTGACTTTGATGCATGACTTTGTTAAGACAGTTGACCTCATATTGCCCTTATTTAACCCAAGGTTTTAAAATCAAGACCAGCAAAAAGCCTGAAGGGCTCAGTCCCTTGGAGGGCATGGCAATAATGTTATATAACTAGCAGATGGAATGGAATGGGAATCACTTCTGCGATAGGCCCTAGATGTTTGTCATACAAAGAATTAAGGAAATCTATGGGAAAACTACAAAATGTAGCCCAAATTGTCATTTTTCTAAAGAAAGAGCATATTTACTTTACTTTTCAAGAGGCCTCATAATATACAACCAAGAACATCCCACTGGCAGTAACCCTCAGGTTTCCAAGTAAAGGTTTGCTTTTTTATTTTATGATAGGACATAAGAAAAACATTTCCGGATAGGTTTCTCAATCTTCTTCCCCAATTTGAATTGTTGTGGGGCAGGGATTTTTATTACATATACAAATCCCTCAGATTTTCTTGTGGGTACCCTGGAAAATTAAGGGCATGATGAAATGACCTATTTTTGCACCAGTCTAAAATCTGATTCTGTTGTTAATTCCTTCCCCAAATACCCAATGTATAGATTTAAAGGCTGGCTTCTTTGGGAATATTTTTTTTTCCTTTTGAGTAGGGGCAGAGGCACAGCTTTCTTTTTTAATCTGGCACAGGCATAGGTGCTACCGAGTTGTTATTTTCAGTGTGCTTTTTTGCATTGACATTTATTGCCTGCTTCCTGTTTCCATCAACTAGAATTCGGGAGAGAAAGTCAGTAAGGTCAGCCTGGTAGACTTGGCTGGAAGTGAAAGAGTGTCTAAAACAGGAGCCGCTGGGGAGCGTCTGAAAGAAGGCAGCAACATAAACAAGTAAGAGAGCTGTTGCAAGAACACCTTTCATGAGTCCAGACTCCCAGCTGAGTATGATGTTTTGCTGCCAGTATGCCTTGGGGCCCTTCTTGTCAAGGGTTGGATGGTTCTAATGTGGCTTATCCCAAAGACTGTATAACCTTGGTTAGCAGCTTGACTGGTAGAAAAAAAAACAAAAACAAAACACTATGTCTACCTTGGGGATATACATGAAGGCTTCCCTGGGGCTGGAGACAGTGGTTGAGAGAGGGAGAAAAAAAGAAAAATGTGTGATAACTTTTTAGAAGTATATATTTACGTGTGCATTACTTTACACAATAGAGCTATTCCTGAGAAGTTGTGTGTAAAACGGAATCATGTTTTAAATGCAGTAGAGGAGCTTACTCTTAATAAAAAGAAAAAAGAATCCATTTATTAAGTACTTACTGTATACTAGACATTGAGTTGGGTGTTAGGGTTGCAAAAACAAAAGTGAAACAGAATCTAAGTTGTCTTATTATGGGATTTGTTTGAACATGCATATATACAATTTTCTAGAAAGTTATCTGCTATTTGGTACCTGTGTGATCTTTGGGCAATTTCTAGGGCTGAGAGAATCAGGGACTTGCTTGTAAATTATATATTTGTAGAGGTTTCTCAGATCTCAAAAGCACTAACTTCCTTAGTTCCTTATATTACCGGTACAAATGTTCCAAAGTAAAGTCAGTATTTAAAGATTTATGTTGGGCACATTGTGATTTTAATTAGCAGTGATTTGTAAACAGAAGAGAGATATTCTGTCACTGACAGGTCTGCACGGCCTTTTTCAGAGGGAAAGATAGGTTCTTTGGGGGAGTTCATCTAACAGACATAACAAAGGATTTTTTCCCTCTTGTTTCATGACAAGACATTAAAAAACTCCAGTTGGCCGAATAGCACTGTTCTATTATGAGCAGAAAAGTAGAAAGGCAGAAGGTGAGGGGGAATTAAAGGAGCCAAGATTGCTGCCTTTCGCTAGGCTTGGGCTCTTCTAAAGATTTTGCCTTCAGACTCAGTGCTTCATGTGACCTTTCCAGCCTTGTCTCCTACCACTCCCCTCCATTCCTTGTGCTTTATACGCCAGCCTAACTTGTCCCCTTGTGGTCCCCGACCCTTTCCTCTACCATTCACGCTGTTTACTCTTCCTGGAATGTCTTTCTCTCTGCCCGTTTTTGCCCTGCTGAATTACCATCCATTTTCCAAAGCCTAACTCAAATGCTACATAACCCTAGAAGCTTTTGTTGTCCCCACACTCCTGACTGTTAGCTACCTTTTCTCTTTTGTACCTCACAGAGTACTTGGCCTGCACTTTTATGAACTTGCCTTGTATTCTTTTATGTTATCCCCTTATCTAGCTGTAAATACCTTGAGGCAGCTAGGTGGCCCAGGGAGTAGAATGCTGTACCTGGAGTCTGGAAGAGCTGCATTCAAATCCTACCTCATGTACTAGCTGTGTGACTTGGGGCAGGTCACTTAACCTTAATCCATCTCAGCTTCCTTACCTATAAAATGAGGATAATAATAGCACCTACCTCCCAGGCTTATCGTGAGGATAAAATGAGAGAATATTTGTTAAGTGCCTAGCATATAGTAGGTGCTTAATAGATGTGTGATACTTTCCTCCCTCCCTCCCTGTCTTCCTTCCTTCCTTCCACACAGGGCCTATAACTATACAAAATGTTGCTTCTGCCCCATCACCTAGCAAAGTGTTTTGTGTATAACAAGTGTACATTATTTTTGCGTTAGACTGATCCTAGTAAGAAATACATGCATATGCAGGGTATATACATATTATGGGTTAATAAATAATCTATCCAGATTCACATGGCTTGGAAGTAGTGAGTCTGAGGAGTCAAACCTGGATCTTCCGAGTCCTAGTCTAGCGGGTTTTCCCTTGTACTACCTCCCTAAAACTTTGATCTTTGAGAACAAGGATTACCATAAAATCAGTTAAGGTGCACATTTGTTAAGTATATGCTATATGCCTTGCGCAGTGCTAAGTGCTGGCAATATAAAGGCAAAAAATCCAGTCTACTTTCAAAGAGCTCATAGTCTAATGGGAAAGGAGGGAGAGAGGAAACAAGGAAGGTAGGTTGAGTGCCTACTATGTGCCAGGCATCATGCTAAGCACTTTACAAATATCATTTCATTTGATCTTCCTAACAACCTTGCGGAGATGGGGTGCTATTATTCCTGTTTTTTGTTTTTGTTTTTTTTACAGTTGAAAGAAACTGAGTCAGATAAAGGTTAAGTGACTTGCCTAGGGTCACACAGCTAGGAAATATCTAGGGAAGATTTGAACTCTCTTGACTCCAGGCCCAGTATTCTATCCACTGCTCCACTTAGCTGCGTCTAGGGAAGGAAAGATGCAACCAACTATATACAAAAAAATTAATATACAGAATAAATTAAAGATAATATTAGAATGAATGCTATTAGCATCAAGGGATATTGGGAAAGACTTCTTGTGAAAGGTGGGGTTTTACTTAGGACCTGAAGGAATTCAGCAAAGCCAAGAAGTAGAGAAGGGAGAGAATCCCAGCTACTGGGGACAGCCAGTGAAAATTCACGGAGCTGGGAGATGGGAGTGTCTGATTCGAAGAATAGCAGGGAGGCCAATATCATTGGATCTCAGAGTACATAGAGGGGAGGTTAAGGTATAAGAAGACTAGAAAGGTAGGAAGGTTTTGAAGGGCTTTGAAAGCCAAACAGAGGACTTTATATTTGATCCTGGATGTAACAGAGAGCCCCTGGAGTTTATTGTGGGTCATGACTTATTTAGATCTGTGCTTAAGAAAGATCTGATGGGCCAGGTCACCTGGCTTCTGTGATGGATGAGAAGTGCAAGGCCTGTTGTGCAGCCTCTCTCTACCTCAGGAGGGTAATAACTTTAAATCTGCCTGCTGCTTCTCTCCATCGCTGAGGGTTGGAAAAGGGAACTTGTATTCTGCTCACCTGAACCTGGCAGATCTTATGCTTAAGAAAGATTTGATAGCTGAGTGGAGGGTGTACTAAAGCAGAGAGAGAATTGTGGTAGAGAAACCAACCAGAAGGCTATTTTCATAGTCCAAATGTGGGGGGATGAGGGCCTATACTAGGCTGATGGCAATGTCAGAGGAGAGAAAGGATTTACTTGAGAGATGTTATGAAGGCAAGAGATTGAATATGGCCATGGAGAGAGGAGGGAGGATGTGAGAGAGAGTGAGGAATTGAAGATGACACCTAGTGTGTGAGGCTGAGTGATTGGGAGGATGGTGGTGCCCTTAACAATAGGAGGGGTTTAGGAAGAGGGGAAGGTTTTGGGAAATGATAATGAGTTCAGTTTTGGCCATGTTGAGTTTAGGATGTCTGCAGGACGTGTATTTTTGAGATGTCCAAGCAGCATTTGAAAATATGAGACTGGAGGTCAGGAGAGAGGTTAGTTCAGTGCTCTGAAGAATAGTTCACGTTTGTAGAGTACTTTATAATTTACAAAGCCCTTTATATTTATTTGGGCTTCACAAGTACTCTTGGAGCTGAGGAATGAAAGCTGGAGTTCATAGATATTAAGTTTCTTGCTTAATGTCATTAAACGAATTGTGGTGTTAGCAGGACTGGAACCCACATATTCTGTTTCTGATTCCATTGTGATCTCCACAGTGGCACAATGGCTCTCCGTAGTAGTTATATAAGTACCAGCAACATGGTGTTAGAAAGCCCAAGAAATGCCAGGAAGGCTTATAAATTTCCTAATCTCAGTTTCTTAGTTGTAAAAATTGTCACATAGTTCCATAATAGTTTTTAATGGAGAGGTGGATAATTTGAACCTTAAAACCTACACCTGGAAAACCCAGTTGTGTATTCCAAATCCTGTAATTATGTGTATGTAGAAAGAAATCTTCAGCAGATTTCCTAAATTTTTTAATTCCTTCTAATTCCTAATTCAGCTTCTTTTATCATAGGATTAATAATCCTCTTAGCAAGACCTTCCAGTGACCTGACAGAGATGTTAATGTTTCTTTAATGGATTATGGACCTAGAATCTTCAACTCTCTTCAAGCCCTTAAGAACCTTTAAAGCATTTTTTCTTTTTCTTCTTCTTAAGGCATAAAGACTTTACATGATTGTACACTGTTGTAGAATGGCTCCTGTGATGGATGAGAGGTGCTAGGCCAGTTGTACAGCCTCTCTCTACCTCAGGAGGGTAAAATCCCACCTGCTGCTCCTCTCCATTGCTGAAGATTGGAAAAGGGAACTTTCATTCTGCTCACCTGAACCTGGCAGATAACTGAATGCATTGCAGGGCTGCTCTGAACAATCCATTTAGAGTCTGTAGCACTCTAATGCCTCCAGGAGTGTAGTTGGAAGCCGCTTGTGTTATTCTCTCCAGAAACATCAAGGCCAAGAATAAAAGTTGGCCTATAACTGATAACATAGTAAGGTAGTTTCCCAAATGTGTAGGGTCTTTCTGTCTACTGGTATCTGAGGATACAGTGCGTGTGCCTAACTTTGCCCTCCTTTTTTCTTACTTGTTCCCTCTCTGGGGCTCTGGTTTATTTCCTCTCAGAAGCCTCCCTTAAGTGGGTGTTGCTTGAGTAACCAAACACTGATTGGTGTCTGGAAAGGGTGAACAAGGAGCTTTTCTTCCCATTGTTTTTGTGCAGGTGTCCCTGTAAGCCCTCACCACAACTAGTACAATGAGAAAGATCCAAATGTTTGGAAACTTAAGCTGGGAAAACACCCCTGCATTTATCACTGCAAGCTAGGGAGTGGTGAACAGAGGCTAGGCTTTGGGAAGTCAGATGGCTTTTTCCTTAGTTAGGGAGGTGAGAAGACTGGATGTTCACATTTTATCTCCAAACCACAGTGCCTGGAAAAATAATGAATAAGGAATTTCTCCTTTTAAAATATCAAAAGTGTATTTGAAAGGAGATGATGTAGGTCATTCAATCAACAGTAAACAGGTATTTATTAAGCTTACTATATGTTTACTATGTTCTAGACATTGTAATATGTGCTTGAGATATAAACAAAAAAATTAAAAAACACAGTCACTGTTCTCAAAGAGCTCATGTTCTAAATAGGGGAGATAGCATGTAAATAACTAGATAGACACAAGAGATATACAGAGGAATGGTTACACAAATTATGGTACATGGACATAATGGAATATTACTGTGCTGTCAGGCACGACAAATAGGATAAATTCAGATCTGTATGAACTGATTTCAGAGTTAAGTAAGTAGAGCCAATAAAACAATATACACAAGAACTAGGATTCAAATGGAAAGGACAACTACATGCCAAAAAATCAAAAGTGAATATAACAAAATTATAAAGATCAATAAGGACTTGAATGAAGTGATATGAGAAGACACCCCCAAGTCACCCCTTCGTGGAGGTGGAAGGTCCACACATGTTTACACATTGCACATGTTTTTAGACTTTTTCAATGTATCAATAAGTTGTACTGATTTTTTTTTTCCTTTCTGAAAAATACTTAATGGCTCTAATACTAAATTCTAGATATGAGGCTAAATACTAAATGACTCTCTGGGAGACAAAAGGAAGGGATAGTAGGGAAAACTATGTTGATGTAAGAAAGAAAATATCAATAAAAATTTATTTTAAAAAAGATGTACAGAGTAGAATGGAAGGTAATCTGAAAGGGGAAGCACTGGGAGGTACAGGGACCGTGAAAGGCTTCTTTGCAGATGGTTGGCTTCAAACTGAGTCTTGCCAGGGAGTCTAGTAGGCAGAATGGAAGAGGGAGAACGTTCCATGCATGAGAGACAGCCAATGAAAAGGCACCAAAAACCAAGGATGAGAGTGTCACATACAAGGAACAGCAAGGAGACCCACCAGAAAGTTATTGCAGTAGTGCAGGTGTAAGGTAATGGGAGTCTGCACAAGAATGGTGGCTATGTAAGTGAAGAGAAGGGGACTCATACAAGGAATGTTCATTCCTTCGTTTCCCATCCAGCTGCATTTCTTCGGATTTCTTTATCATGCCCCAAGAGCCTCTTTATCTGGCAAGATCCCATCAGTCCTGGTACTTATGTCTCATCAGTACTTCTGCCCTTGGGGTCCCTCTGATTGGAGGGCAAAGTGGAGAAACCCCCATTTAAGGAAAGAGCCTAGGCCAGCCATCTTTTAAT
The DNA here is from genome assembly GCF_003287225.1 of Phascolarctos cinereus. Classification (NCBI taxonomy): domain Eukaryota; kingdom Metazoa; phylum Chordata; class Mammalia; order Diprotodontia; family Phascolarctidae; genus Phascolarctos; species Phascolarctos cinereus. The sequence continues at coordinate 555,454,495 of NW_027555847.1, forward strand.
TTCCCACCAGGATACACTTTTAGACTTCTCCCATTAGCCCCTGTGTTTGCCTTATTGAACTTTATTAACTATGGGAATGTTTGTTGTCTTTTAAAATCTAGTCTCATTTGCCTAAATTCCTTCATTCATTTTTGCTATCTACCAATTCTGGAACCAGCTGCCAGTATTTACAAATATCATTCTGTGATGTTTCCCATATAGCTCTTTCCATAATTTCCCAGTTAGTCATAACTCTAGCCCTTCCCATAACTTCCCAGTTAGTCAGCAACCCATCTCATTGTAGTAGTATTAGAAGAGAGTATGACATTAAATTACCTTAGAGGCCTCAATCCTTAAGCCACAGAACCTGGATGAAGTTTAGTGGACATAGAATGTTGAAGGCCCTAAAACCCCATCATCAAGCTTCTCATACTGCTCATATTTCTCATTTTGACTACATATCTCTCAACAGTTTAAGCCCAGTTGGAAATAGGATGGGTGTGGGTTTTTTTTTCTTAAGTATTTGTGCATTAACAAGTAAAAGGGTGTGGTTTTAATTAATGGCACTTCTCCATAACATAGCAAGTTATGTAGCAAAGTAGACAGACACTAAAGCCATATAATTATTTTAGTTCAACCACACCCCCCTACCCTGCTACTTGAAAAGCACTTATACAATGATTACACTGTATCATCATTTTTCTTTTTCTTTTCGTAAAGAACACTAATTTAGTTTTTATTACATTGCTTAGCAATTATGATTGGGCTCCAGAAATTCTCTTTTTCCTTTCCATGACAATAAATTAAAAATAAGTCAGTACTTGTTAAAGGGCAGAGAGTAAAGGCACATTGCAGTAAGTATGCAGAATTCTTCTCTTCACAAAATGGATTCTTTTTTATTCTTTTCCTTCTTCAAAATCACTGTTAATATAGGTGACAGTGGGGTGCAGTAGAATTAGTGCTCTGAAATTTCAGTCAGAGGAACTAGTTTAGAATACAGGCTCTGCTTTTTATTACCTGTGTGACCGTAGGCAAATCCCTGAACTTTGGGCTTTAACTTCCTCATCTGTAAAATGAGGAAGGACTCTTGTAGCTCTAGATTTGATCTAATGTGCAATAAGCTACAAACTGTGGAAATCTTGTATTTTCTGTACCTTCAGGCCAATTGTGCTACTGAAAACTAGGCTTCTTCAACTGATTTCAGTTGTATTTGGACCTGAGAAGATATATAGCAGTAAGAACAACTATTTTTAGTTAAGTAGTTTTGCTTCAAAGGTAGTTGTATTTTCCCCAGAGCTTAGCACAGTGCTCTTCACACAGCAGGGGCTTAATAAATGTTTATTGAATGAAGAAGCAAATCAGTGAAAATATGCTGTATTCCATATTCAAACAGAAATTGTTTCTTTAATTATCTATTGACATCTATCTTGGTTCTATACTTCACATGCATTGCATGTAGTTTGACTTTTATAATGATACCCTTTGAGAAAAGGGAATGGTTTCATTTGCATGTTAAATCTGTCAAAAAGCAGTATACCCTATCTGTGTCTCTATGTAGTAACAGCTTTTAGTTACTGTAATATTGACTCACTCCTTGAATTATCTCTGTATATTCAGTTTTTAGTTTTCTTTCGGGTGGTGTATTTTGTGGGAAATAAATTTTCTCTTCCCTTTGAGTTTGGTGCAAGAGGATTGCAAGTTAAAATGAGAGGTTTAGATAAAATGATCCCTAATGGCCCTTCTAACTCTGAAGTTTAGTTTTCTGGAACAAAATAGGTTCTTGAAGAACCCATCTTAGATCCCAGCTTCGCCCTGGCCTTAGTGATTATCTTCTGGGCACAGATTCTGTCTTGTCATCTTCCTGAATTCACCATCTTCATTTTATTCTGAATATTCCCTATGAAAGATGTTATTTGTATATAGCTAATAAATTTGATGTTGGATTTATTTACCCTAGAAAATGGAAGAGACAGTCACATAGGACAGAAGTAGACATCCTCTTCTTTTCCCTCACTCCTTTGTGATCCAAACTATTATTTTTGGCAGCATTTTTTGTCTATAGGGTCTTAAGAGAATGAATTTTTCCCAAGAGCCACGTAGCTCTTTCTCTTTGACACGGAAATTTGTAGTTATTCTCTTCCCTGTGTCAGCATCTCCACAGGGGCTTTTATGTATCACCTGAGGCATAGATAGTTTCTTCCTGTGTGGCTTGGTAAGTTTGCACAACTTTATTAATTCTTCATTGAATGCAGTTGTCAACGTGGAATCCGAAGTTCTCTGCACAGCCATGGGAGGTGTGGTTGAAGAACTCTTTGCAAGTTACCCTGTTGTATTAAAGGTAGAAGGTCAGAGACCCAAACTGTTTAGGTTCAGCGTAAGCAGCTTATGTTGAAAGCGTTAACCAAGAGCTGCAGAACATTCTATTGTGTGACTTGTGCCATAGTTTAGTTTTCTAAAACCCATAGTATAGTCGTTTTTGCACAGCATGACCTCTTAGAAAGGTCATTGATCCAGTATGTAAATGGGATTACTTTGTTCGTTTTCCTTGTTTCTTAACAAGCTATTACTGAATTGATAAACTTTAATTGAATTACTGAATCAATTTGTTCTTTTATATATTTTTTTCTTTTTTGTTATTCTCACCTTTACCTAGAAGGGTTAATTTTATTTTATTTGTGCTCCCTCTAGGTCACTCACAACCCTGGGATTGGTTATATCATCCCTGGCTGACCAAGCAGCTGGAAAGGGTAAAAACAAATTCGTGCCTTACCGGGACTCAGTCCTCACTTGGCTTCTCAAGGTAATGCCTGGTTGTACATGTTCTTCCATTTCACATGTGCTAAGGAGATAGTATGGCATAATAAGCAGCAATACCTGGGTTCAAGTGTTGGCTCTGACACATACTGACTCATGTGACCCTCTGTAAGTCACTTAACCTCTCATTCATTGTCCCACGTAACTCTTTAAGATTATGATTTGAAGAATAGGTATCAATTTACATTGATTAATGAAATTTCCTCCTCAAAGTTGTTTCTACCAATGAAATCATAGATCTGGTTAAAAAAAATGAGGACATTTCTCCAGTGTTTTGGAAAGGACCCTGGAATAGGTGTCAAGAGGCCTACTTTCTGTTCCTCTTTTGTAATTAACTGCATCTTTTTGGACCTCAGCTTACTCATTTGTAAAATGGATTAGAATGGATAAACCTGTAAGGTGTTTGCATTCCAGGTTGTCTTTAATTTTGTCAATGCTAGTACTCCCTCCAGTAATTAAGACCGTAACCCTTCTATAATTGTCTTCAGGAGTTGCTGTGGCACAGAAATGCATGATCTTGCAACCAAACTGTTGCTCAGTATCTCCACATCTAACTAAGCTGGTCCTCAGATGATGGACATTCAGTCAGTCTCTGGGCCTTCTTTCCAAATTGGCATGATCTACAGTTAGGTAGTACAGTGGATAGAACACTAGGCTTGAAATCAGGAAGTCCATCTTCCTGAATTCAAATCTGGTCTTAGACAGTAGCCTTCTGACCCTGGGCAAGTCATTTAACCCTGTTTGCCTCAGTTTCCTCATCTGTCAAATGAGCTGTAGAAGGAAATGGCAAATCACTCCAGTATCTTTGCCAAGAAAACCCCAAATGGGGTTACCAAGAGTCAGAAATGACTGAATAGTAGCAGCAAAGCTTACACTTTGCTGGCCTTACCTTAGAGATCCCAGAGTCACTTCCAGACTACAATGAGAAATTGGAGTAACACTTTAATGAAGGTCTTCTCACATACTCTGCTCTGAAAAAAGTGTGCATGTCATTTACAGACAACATCTACAATGTACGTTTTGTTGATTCCTGGTCGTATAGGAAGACATACCTTTTATGATATTTTTTCCCATTTTGCTTTTTTCTTTCCTTTGGTTGGCATGATTCATTTTAGGCAAGCATAATTCAATAGACAGATATCCTTACTTCAGAGTCATTGTGGCATACTGAAAAGAATAATCTGAAGACCTGGGTACATTTTAACTTCTGACTCTTGGTTTCCTCAACTGCAAAATAGAAATAATTCTTTCATTACTTCATAGAGTTGGTGTGAGGAAAGTACTTTATAACTGTAAAACATTATGTAAATGTTAATATTTATTACTAGACACAGAGGTCAGATTACATCATGTTTATAGAAATCATTTGTGAACTAACTATACAGAAAAATCATAGCATTTTTTCTGGTCACCTTTATGTAGAATGAAATCATATTTCTATTAAAAAAAAGTTTTAGGAGCAGCTAGGTGGCACAGTGGATAGAGCTCTGGCCTTGTAGTCAGGAGGAACTGAGTTCAAATCTGGCCTGACACTTACTGACACTTACTAGCGATGTTACCCTGGGCAAGTCACTTAACCCCGATTGCCTCACTTAAAAAAAAATTTTTTTTTAATTTTAAATTCTACTCTGTAGCAGTTTCCTAATATAGTTGTGTTGGTGACCATTTGCTGAAGGAGAATTTTTTTCTTCTGTCTCCTGTATGTTACTTATTTCTCCATTCTATACTACTACATCAGTAAGCACAGTAACTGATAGGCTTTTGGTTATAGACAAGCCTGTTTTTTTTTTAAACTGTATTAAACTTTTACTCTTCTTAGGTTATCCAGACTTTAGGGCTCTTCACTGTTAGGAGCAGAGTTTGCACTAATTCATTTTTTTTAATTTACTAATTACATATTATACAAAAAGATATAAATTTGTTCTTCTTGTATGTTCCCAAAACTCTGTAAAATATGTTTTGCAGGACAACTTGGGAGGCAATAGTCAAACCTCCATGATAGCCACCATTAGCCCAGCAGCAGACAACTATGAAGAGACACTCTCTACATTAAGATACGCAGACAGAGCCAAGAGAATAGTCAATCATGCTGTGGTCAATGAAGATCCTAATGCAAGAGTCATCAGAGAACTGCGTGAGGAAGTAGAGAAATTGAAAGAGCAGCTGTCACAGGCTGAGGTAAAAACTATCCCAATACATATATTTTCGTTTAAATTATATGGTACTTTGCTCCTTTCAAAGCACTTACACTTTCTCATTACATATAATCAAAAAACCTAGATTCATGGTTTGCCATTAACTAACTTAAGTAAGTCATTTAACCTCTGAAAGCCTCAGTTTCCTTATCTGTAGAATGAGAATAACAATATCTCCTCTGCTTACCTGATAAGAGTGTTGTCAGGATCAAATGAAAATTTTGTAAAACAAGCATTTATCATGTACAAGGCATTTTGCTAGGCCATAGATATTTTTACCTTTTCCATAACTAATTGTTGACAGAGAACAAAACTGATTCTTTTACATTTTATCATTTCTGCCTGATCCTGCCATCTTTTAGTGGGGGCTATGTTAAGCAATGAAGCAATCCAAAAGGAGGCAAGAGAAGGTGGGGGGAGATGCAGATAGAGAAGAAAGTAGCCTTTATATGCTACTAGTTCAGGGAATCAGTTCCAGAATCATCAGGAACTGGCTGCAATGGATACAACTATGAAGCAATGAGACTAGCTCTCCAAGCCATTTGTGTATATTTGTGAAAATACCTTGAGCACTCTAGGAGAAAGAAGCTATTAAAATTCAAGACGTTACTAATACTGCCTTTAAAGTTATGGTGAGGAGTCATTCTTTGTGCTAGACAAGCACATTTTGCTAGGTTGAAAAAATATTCAAGGAAATCTTTGATTTTATAATTTGTTCCATTTACTTTGTGCTTATCTTTGGAGCACGGGAGTGTGGGCTTGCTGATTAGGAGAGTGTGGCTGGATGCTATTGAGTGATGAGAGAATGACAATAAAAGTCCCTTGGATCCTTCTTTCTTGAATATTTGTAGCACAGTAGTCTTCCCAGTGGAGTTCAATGAAGGGCTCTTTTGTTTCTATTAAACAGGTAAATTATAGAAAAATGCTTTTGGTTTTCTGTCCTTGCAGATGCTTTTCATGTAAAATCATCCATTTGGAAAGCAATTAAACAGTCCTCTTCTGTGTGTTTGGGATTTATTTACTTTTTTAAATGCATCAAATGTAATTTTATTATTGCAGTTAGCAAGAGTGGAAAATGTGTCAGGAAAAATCCAAGTCCTGGATGGACTTTGTAGATCTTCCCAGCTGTAGGAAAATAAGTGAAATGATTCTGGAATTTGTTTGCAGATGAAATTTCTAGTTGTTTTCTCCTTTTCTTTGAATCTGTGCTATGGTCAGACAGAGTCTCAGCTGAGAAAGCATAACTTGCTCTGCCAGAGCTGGCAGATCTGCCAGATTCCTGCATCAAAATCTGAGGGTAGAAAATGGAAGAGACACTATTGTAAGCCCACCTAAACTTTTCATAGTTTGCCTTTCTGTGTCCAATATTAGATTCCCAAGTGTGTTCCTAGTGCCACTGAGGTCATCAGCATCTCTGAAGGAATTTAGCTGCCCTTATGAAGCAACTGGGACCGAGACACACTTGGATTAGCCTCTAAAGCTAAGGCACTTCATTTAGCTGTTTTTCTTCCTAGCCCTGTGGTCTTGGCTGTTGGCTGCCCTTTTTACTCTGCAGAGAGTCATGTTACTGCAGGGTGTCAGAAAGCATATTGCTGTCAAATGAAATGAAACATTTTAAAAAGAAAAACCTGCGTCTGTCTAGCTCCAGTCCCCCTGGGTATTCTCCTTGAACAAATTCAGAGGCAAATTACTGCCGTGTTCACCAGATGTCCTGCTTCCAAGTGAGTAATAAATTGCCTAAATTGATTACCAACAGTAAAGAAAAGTAATAATAAAGGACCCAGATTGTATTCTGCAAATAAATTAGGAGAAATTTCATCTTTCCTAGTAGGTTAATTTAATTGAAATGCCTTCATTGGTGACATATGGTGATGTCTGTCATCAGTGGAAAAAAGTAACATTGATTAAGTGGCCTTTTTGCTACTGGTTTCTTTGTTATTTGTAGAGAAGAGTTTAAAAAATTTTTTTCCTTATATTCAAAATAAGCACAAGAGTAACTATAGCATTAAAATTAAACTCATTACAGTTCCTGAGGCTCCCCACCCCTTAAAAGAATCAAGAAAATATTGATTACACCATCCATATTTTCTTATATCTCATGTGGTTAAATTACTACCCACATGCTGTTGGTAATAACCCTGAAAAGGACTGTCTTTTTACTTAATACAAAATGATGGGGAGATTTATCAGATAAAATGTTGGGGTGTTTTGTTTTTTACTTCTTAAGGCTATGAAGGCTCCAGAACTGAAGGAAAAATTAGAAGAATCTGAAAAGCTAATAAAAGAACTAACTGTAACCTGGGAGGAGAAACTAAGGAAAACTGAAGAAATTGCCCAGGTAGCTTGATATGGAATATTGTGATTCTTGCGTCTTTATTGCTTGGAATGTGTTATCACTAAAAAGTATTAAAAGGCGTATTTCTACTTAAGACTCAGCTGAATATATAAAAAGTAGTTTAGACATCAATTTCTTATACCTGATATTTTGTTCTTTTATTATTTATTTGAACTGTATGCTTGTGTCTCTATATTTATTAGTGTGGTTAGGGGCCAGCAAAAGGTGTATGAGCATAATACATGAACTATCTGAAATGCCAGTACATTTAAACAAAGGTCTACTCTGTTGCTTCAGAAAATATAGCAAAATGCAAGATGAGGTAGTTTAAATTTGAATTTTGCTATTAGCAGGATAATCCTGACATATAGCATTAATATAGTTTTCTCTGCTTCAAGTGATAAAACAATAATATATGCAAAGTGCTTTGGAAATTTTAAAGCATTATTATAAATTTAGAAGCTGCTATTATGATTCTTATTTTGTGAGCTTCTGAAGAAATGGAATTTGACAAGTTTACCTTGAAGAATTCAAGAAAGATAGATATCACCAAGGGCTAAATTTCCATTTATCTGTAGACGGGCACTTAAAGATGTACACTTTCACAGACGTTTTTCAGTCACATTGATGCTTAAGCATCTGACCGCACCAATCAAGTAGAGCCCAAAGGAGTATCTGGGATCCAGTCCAATCTTTAGCTTCTTATGTTTCTAATGTGTCTATGTGATGGCTTTGTACTCAGCAAGAATGACTTAAACTTTTCATTTGCACGTCTTGTTACTAAGGCAACAAACTGGATGAGTTACTCACTTTTGTCTGGTTTTGTCCACAGGAAAGGCAAAGGCAGCTTGAAAGTATGGGAATTTCCCTTGAGACTTCTGGCATCAAGGTGGGGGATGACAAATGCTATTTGGTGAACCTGAATGCTGACCCTGCTCTCAATGAACTTCTTGTCTATTATTTAAAGGTAAGAGGACACATATAAATCTAAATTCCTGACCTATCTATGTGGAAGGCCCTGTCCTCTCTGTATCTTTTGCCCTATTTTGGCCTTCATTTAATTAAAAGAATTAATAATATAATGAATTCTAAAGTTATCCCTTCTATAGATGATCTTCACTGTATTGTCACAAGCCATCATTCATTAATTTATTCTTGAAATGTTTATTTATTAAGTGCCTTCTGTGGTCAAGGCACAGTACTAAGCAACACATCTTTGAGACAATTATTTCCTGACTATACTTTATTGAATTAACTGAATAAGAAAAAGATAATGATTTATATATCATTTCCATTTTGGTGAACTATCTTCGAATCCCAGTGTGCTTTAGTTTAAAATAATGAAACTTTAAGCTATAAATAAATGCTCGATAAACAAAGCAAAACAAAACAAAAAAACTAGAATCTTATAGCTTTTTGCTTCCTTTTGGCAACCTTAATATAAACTCAGAAAAGAGACTCATTTTTCTTCTTCTAGACATGACCTTCTGGCTCATGACCTCATGAGCTCATGATTGAAATTGCAAATTGCATCCAGTCACTACTCTTGTCACAGGGGCTAATGTTACCAAATGTTTCCCCTGTAGTTCAGGGCAAGAGGAGGAATGAGACTGTTGCGCTGTCTCCCCCATACCAAGAGCCTTCTTCTTTCTCATTACCATCTCCTGGGTTTCCTGACTTCCTTCAAGTCTCAGCTAAAGTCCCAAATTCTACAAATAGTTTTTCCCAGTTCTCCTTAATCTTAGTGCCTTCACTCCGGGATTACCCCCACATTGTCTTCTCTCTCATGGTAGGCATAAATGTTATCTGCATTGTTCTGGTGTTGCACAGAGGTCTATGAAAAAGAAGTGAGCCCTTTCTGAAAATTTTGTTTGCTGAGATCAGAAGTTAAACTTAGCCTAGTCTGCTAACACTTTGGAGGACTTATTATTACAATTCTGAATCAATAGTACTTACTTGTAGCGTTATAAAAAGGCAGAGGTATAGTTTTTGTTCTCAGTTTGAAGGAAGGAAGGCCATATGCATTTACTGAGCATCTACTATGTGCCAGACACTGTGCTAAGCACTTTATAAATATCTCATTTGATCCTTATGATATCCCTGATATCTCCATTTTACAATTGAGGAAACTAATTCAAACTGAGATTAAGTGATTTGCCAAGAGTCACACAGCTAATAAGTATCTAAGACTGGATTTGAACTCAGATCTTCCTGACTCAAGACCCAGTGCTTTATCCACTGTGGCACCTAAATTGAGAAATAAATAAGATGGAACAGTGATGGTCTCTGAAGATGAGTCCTCTTCGAGTTGAGAGTCATAACAGTCACCTCCTAATTAGTTTATCCTGCCTCCAAATTCCTTCCCTTTCAACTCTTTTTCTAATAATTACCAAATTCATTTTCCTAAAACACTATAGCCATGTCACTGCACTCAAAAATTTCAGTTGAATGAAATATAAACTTCTCAGCTTGACATTGAAAATCCTTCATAATGTGGTTTCCACCTACCTTTCCAATCTTATTTCCTGTTACTCTCCCTCATGCATTCTGTACCCCAGTAAATATAGCCCTATTTGCTGTTCTCCAAATAAAACTATCCATCTCCTGCTTACCTGACTTTACGTAAGTGGTGTCTCCTCACTGCCTCATTCTGGGCTGGAATGTACCCCTTCTTTACCTCTGCCTCTTGGAATCCATAACCTACTTCAGATCACAGTTCATGTGCCACCTTCTACATGAGACCTTTCCTGATCCCTCTAGTTATTAGCAGTCTCTCCCTCTTGAAATTATTTCATATCATTATATTTACTTTTCTTGTAGAAATGTTGTAGTCTCTCTAATAAAATGGGAGTTTCCTGAAAGTATGAACCATTTCATTTTTTGGTGTCTCCTGTACTTAGTTTGGGTATTTTGTACATATCAAGTACTTAATAAATGCTATTTGAATTGAATTGTAATGAATTGAATTGCACCATCATCCAACAAACAAACATCTACTCTGTCCCTGGTCCTGAGCAAGGTGATGGAAATAGAAGACAAAATTCAAATAGCCCCTGTCTTCAAAGAGATTACATTCTATTGGTAGTAAACAACACATATATAGGAGGTCAGTATAGAATGTGTTTGCAGTAAATGCAAAATAATTATCTGGGAAAAAAGCACTAGGAATAGGCTCCATGTATGAGATGCTTCTTGAGTTTAGCCTTAAAGGAAGGTAATGATTGTGAAAAGCAAAGGTGAAAAGGGGAGTATATTTCAGCTATGGAGGAGAAGCCTATACAATAGTAAAAGCACTTAAAATGGAATATTAGTACAGAGAACAGCAAGGAATCCAGTTTGGCTAGAATGCAGAGAGTGTAAATGAAAGTAATGTAAACTAAGCCTGGAAAGATAGGTTAGAATCAGATTATGATGAGCTTTAAATGTCTGATTTAAGAGTATGTGTTTTCTTCTGGAAGCAAAAGAAAGCCACTGAAGCTTATAGATCAGGGGGCTTTGGGAATATTACTTTAGCAGCTGTGTGGAGGAAGGATTAGATAGGGGAGAGACAGGTGACAAGGAGACCAAGTAGGAGCTACTGCGAAAGTCCAAATGGGAAGTGATGACAACCTGAACTAGCGCCTTTGCTCTGTGAGTGAGGAGAAGGAGATGGATACAAAAAGTGTTGTATAAGTCATGTTAAAAAAGACCTGGGTGAGGGAGAATGAGGAACCAAATGGAGAATTTAGGAAGAGGCGGTGATTTGGGACAGAAATAATGAGTTCTGCTTTCAAAATATAGAATTTGAGATACCCATGAGGCATTCATTTGGAAATACCTAATAGGCAGCTGGAGATCAATAGTACTAGTTAAATAGATTGGCGAATCCTCTGCATAGGGATGCTAGTCAAATCTGTGGGAATTGATGAAGTCATAAAAGGAGAGCATCAGGAAAAAAAAGAAAAGGACCCTAGAATACACCCAATAGTTGGAGAGATGTGGATGATGATCTAGCAAATGAACAGGAGCAGTGGCCAGATAGATGGGAAGAGAACCAGGAGAGAGCAGTGTCATAAAAACCAAGGGAGAAGACAGTGTCCAGGAGGGAGGGGGGGAATGGTCAGCTACCTTATGGTTACGTATGCCTAAGTAGTAAGTAGTGTACCATGTGCTTCCAGTGCCTTTATATGTAATGCTGATAAAGGAGCCTTAGCTATTTTTGTCATGTTATAATTTAATACATTTTGACTTCATATGACACTAATTTTAAATTGGTTAATCAGCATTGACCAACTTTAACTTATATAAATTTACAACTTTAATGTATTGTCAACATAAAGTATTTTATTTTAGTGTACACAAAACCTGATATCTGAGGTCTGCTTCATTTAGTGATATTTGTATACATTCAAAAAAGTTGGGATACCTTGTGATTGGTAAGATATTGGTAGGCTTGACTTGCAGTATCTTTAATAATCTCTTACCAGGATCACACCAGAGTTGGTGCAGATACCTCTCAGGACATACAACTCTTTGGCATAGGAATTCAGCCTGAGCACTGTGAGATTGACATTGCACCAGATGGAGATGTTTCTCTCACTCCAAAAGAAAATGCAAGGTAAGGAAATTATAGTATGACTTGACATACATATTGTTCTTTATTATTAAAAGTTGGGGAACATTTCTGGGGTTTTTTTTATATTAGAGTCCCCACAGGGTGAAATTATATACATCATTGAATTTCAGCCCCCTTTACCTCCTGCCTCTCTTACCTTCATTCCCACTCCGCATTTGATCAGTCCTACCCATCCTTCAAATCTTGCTCAAATGAAATCACATCCCAGAAAACTTTCCCAGTCCTTTAATGGACATCAATCTATCCTTTTTCTGAGTTTCCATAAGTCCTTTTACTTCTATTTTCTATTCACATTTTTTCTATCATTTTAATTATTTATATGCTTCTAATTACTTGCACTAGACTACAAATTTCAAGAGAGTAGGAATAATGTCATCTTTGTATCCTCTGCAGCACCTAACACAAGGTTGGTGCTTAAAATTTATTTGTAGAATAAATGGATATTAGTGAATTTTCGTTAGAACCTTGGCATTTGTGATTTGTAATAGGTTACCTAGTGAGTAATGAGCTCACTCCCAGTGTAAAATAGTGTATTTTAAGGCATTTATTGACTTTTCCTTTTAAAGTATACAAAAGTAATGCGTAAATACATTCATTAGCCAAGTTAGTTAATCATTAATTAACAATCAGAAAGTATTTATTAATTATCTACTATGTGCCAAGCTAGGTGGTGAGGTAGATAAACTTTTTGGCCTGGAGTTAGAAAAACCTGAGTTCAAATCCAGCCTCAGACCCTTAGTAGCTGTGTAATCCTGGGCAAGTCACTTAACCCTGTTTGCCTCAGCTCCTCATCTGTAAAATGAGCTGGAGATGGAAATGGCAAGTCACTGTAGTATCTCTGTTAAGAAAACCCTAAATAGGGTCATGGAGAATCAGACACAACTGAAATGACTGAAAAATGAAAATGTACCAAGCAGTGTTCTAGGTATTTGAGATTCAAAAACAATGAATAAAACATTTCCTACACAAAAAGAAAGAAATAACAGGGGAGAAAACAAGTCCATATATAAAGAGAACAAATATAAAGTAATTATCTATAAGGTAATTTGGGAGTGGGGATAGTTAGATGTTGCAGTGTATAGAGTGCTGGGCCTGGAGTCAGGAGGACCTGAGTTCAAATCCAACCTCAGACACTTACTAGCTGTGTGATCCTGGGCAGTCGCTTAACCCTGTTTGCCTCAGTTTCCTTATCTGTAAAATGAGCTAGGGAAGGAAATGGCAAAGCTATCCAGTATCTTTGCCACAGAAACCCCAAGAAGAGGTTACAAAGAGTTGGACACAACTGAAACAACTAAATCACAACAACAACAATTTGGGAGTGAGCTCATTAGCTATGGGGAAGGGAGACGGGAAGGACAATTATATAGAAGGTAGTATTTGAGTTGCATCTTGAAGGAAGAGAGATTCAGTGGGGAGGATGTAACGAGGGAGTACATTACACGTATAGGAGATGGCACGTGCAAAGTTATGGAAATGACACATGGAGTATCAAGGTAACGAATAGAAAATAGCCCAGTTTTCCTGGAATGAAGAATAATGTCCAAGGAGGCAGGAAAGAAAAGTTACAGGGTAAGGTTGTGAAGGACTTTTAAATCCAGAGAAGTTTGTATTTGATCCCAAACACAATAGAGAGCCACTGGAGTGTATTGAATAGGGGAAGGATATGGTCAGATTTGTGTTTAAGGAAAATCATTTTGGCAGTAGTGTGTAGCATGGGTTGCAGTGATGAGAGATTAGAGGCAAGGAAATCTATTAGGAGGCCATTGTGATCTATTTACAAATTACATGTGTCACTGAAAGCTCTAAATGGGTATCAATCAATGTTGGCCATTCATTCTTTCATTCACAAATGTTTAAATGTGTTCTCTGCACAAAACACTGTGCTAGGATTTGGAAAAGATACAAAATTTAGATAAGACTCTCTTGGAGCTTCTGTTCTAGGAGGAAGGTAAAATATAAAGACAATAGTAATATGAAACAGTACTTGATAAGTGTATTAGAGAGTCACAACACAAAAAGCTATGTGAAGTACCAGGGGCAGGCAGAAATAAATGGGAATGAGAGAGATGGAACAGGAAACTTCACCAAGTGGCATTTGAGTTGGACTTGAAAGGAAGGGTAGGAATTTAACAGATGAAGGAGGAAAATAAGATCATTCTAAGCAAAGGGGTTAATTCAATTCACCAAACATTATTTACTTTTTATGTGTCTAAGGTCCAGTACTGAACATACAAAGTAAAAGAGAGACAGAGAGATAGAGAGACAGACACACACACACACGCAGAGAGAGAGAGAGAGAGAAAATCTGTGATCTTTATAAGCTTACTTTCTGTTGAGAGGATATAATATGTACACAGATAAGCAGATGCGAGAAATTTAAGGAAGGAGAGATCACTAGTAAGTAGGGGAGAATCAGGAGAGATTATGTGTAGGAATCAGCATCTGAAATGAAGCTTACAAGAAATTAGAGATTCTAAGAGGCAGGGGGAAGAAGTCAGCACGTGCCAGATGTGTAGGACAGTATGTACAAAGGTATGGAAATGGGCATTGGAGCATTGAATTCAGAATGTGATTAATAGGCCAGTTTGACCAGAGTGAGTGAAAGAGAATAATATGAAATAAGTCTGAAAACATAGGTGAGAGATTGTGAAGACCTTTAAATGCCAGGCTCTATTTTAGCCTCAGGCAGTAGAGGACTACGGAAGGTTTTTGAACAAGGTGAACAAAAGCATGGATGTGGAAATTGATGATAAAGGAAAAGATAAGCACATTTTTTGTAATACTTGTCACCATCCATTCAGCAAACTACATTCCGGCTTCTCTTTTTTCCAGAGTTCTGCAGACTAATAAAATAATAGAAAATTCCAAACAGATGGCACCCAGACTTATAGGGATAGAGTTACAAAATTCGTCATTTGGACTGGCAAGAATATGGGAGCATGTCAGTGGAAAAAACACATAGCAAACTATGTTTTATTGTATTTGTGACAGACCAAAAATATTAGAGGTTTCTGGGATTTTATCAGTCAAAGCAGTCACTGTAGCTGAAATATGTTGAAATACTACTACTACTACTGAATGATTTGTTTTCATGCAGGGCCCTAGTATTAATTGTACAATATTGTGCTTGTGATTTAATTGCAAATTTTGGAGTTCATAAGGGTCAGATTAGTGGAGAAGAATAACCTAATGGAAAATAAGAGCTCAGTTGTTCAGTTTCCTTCTTTTCCACTGTGGATATAGGAACCACAAGGTTGTTTCCTTTTTCACATTAAATAAAAGAATGAGCAAACAGCAAAATATATTTTCCCTTTTTTTAAAAAATTTAATCAACATCAGTAAACTCTTTTCAAGTGGTAGGAAACAGAGTTGTTATAAGGTCACAGTTATCAGGGATCAATTAGCATGGGATTAAAGGATCATAGATTTAGGAGGGAAGGGAGCTGAGACCATATAATCCAAACCCAGGACTTTAAAGATGATGAAACAGGATTGGAGAGTTTAAATGACCTGCCCAAAGCCACACTGGTAGCTAGTGACAGGTTTGGAATTAATTCTTTTCTCTCCAAATAAATGCAAAGCCTCTATGCGTTAATGATGCCCTTCATAGCAATCAGTGGGATTCAATAATCAGGGAGGGGAGTATGCACTTTACAAACTATTTCTCTGTGGGGTATTCAAGCAACTAAATTCATAGACCATTTACAATTGTCATTCAGCCAGTCAACTACCTTGTGCCAGGTAGTGTGCTAAGCACTGGGAATACAAAAAAAGAAGGAAGACAGAAGAAGGAAGAAGGAGAAAAGGAGGGAGGGAGGGGAGAGAGAGAAAGAGAGAGAAACAGAGAGAGAGAGAGAAGAAAAACAGTCCCTGCGCTCAAGGAGCTCACAGTCTAATGGGAAAGCCAACATGCAAACAGCTATTGCAAACGAGATACATACAAGAAGTCATGACAGATTTCTTGGAATTATGTGGAGCAAGTTTCTCTTTTCTAGTTATGCCTTGCTTCTAGTGTCTACAGTACAGAATTTAAATTTCAGGCAATTTTCAAGTCATGTTTAAGATACACCAAAGGTCCCTTTGGATGTTGGACTTATAATATTATTACCCACCTCATTCCTCCTAAGGGCTTCCTTTTTCTTTCTTTCAGGTCCTGTGTGAATGGAACACTTGTGTGTTGTGCCACTCAGCTGTGGCATGGAGATAGAATCCTATGGGGGAACAACCACTTTTTTAGGTAACATCACTGTGTTTTATTTGTTAGTGTTTTATTTTCATAAGCATTTTCATTGTCACTGATTTTAGATACTAACAAGTTGATTTTTAAAAAAATAGAATAAATCTACCCAAGAGGAAACGACGAGATTGGCTGAAAGATTTTGAAAAAGAAACTGGTCCACCAGAACATGATCTGGATGCGGCTAGTGAAGCTTCCTCAGAACCAGACTATAATTATGAGTTTGCACAAATGGAAGTTATTATGAAGACACTGAATAGCAATGGTAAGAACCCCACAAGTCAAGCGATGTTAGATATGAAGGTGCATTTCTCTAGGCACCTTTCTGTCTCACTCTGATAAAACAGATCTAGGTAGTGTTGAGTTTAAATGCAATTTTGAAATGCAAAATTCCTTATTTTTACTTCTTATTTTTAGTGTAGTCCTACTGGAGGCATCCCACGGTAATTTCAATCCTCTTATGTAACAGCAAAGACAGTGGTCACCTGTATGGGGGTAATGCCCCCATATAATGGACATAGCTAAGTTGACCCAAGCCCTGAAATATTGAATAGAATGCAATAGAACACCCAATTTTGTCTCATTGAACCCAAGTCATTACTGTACCATACTAAGCCCAGAAAGCTCTCATCTAATAATTTCAAATAATCTACTCAGGAGGCTAGAAATTTTAATAATCTTTTTCTAGAAATTTGGGAATTATAGCACAGTGAGGCTAAGATGGAACAAACTGCTAATATAAATAAACTCAGGGTACCTCTTACCAAAGGCCGGACAAGAAAGGCCAGAAAACTTACTGATCTTTTGTAAGGCTTTTGCTTCGCCAGCTTTTCTCAGACCTTTTGGGCAAGGATACACAAAGTATTTTTTCTTCAAAATTTTTTTTTTGATAACTTTTGCAAACCCTTTCTTCATATTGAAGTTCTCCCTTTCCCTTTGTCTGAAAGCCAGATTTTTTTTTAAATATCATGTATTTATTTGTCTTTATACATGTTGTTTTCCCCCTTAGAAAGTAAGCTCCCTGAGGGCCAGAGACTTTTTATTTTTTGTCTTTGTATCCCCATTCCCTAGCACAGTGCCTACTATACATCAGGCACTTAATAAATATGAACTGAATTAAAAATTTTTACTATATTCTAAATAGATTTTCTCCTGTGTCCCACAAAAATATTCTTTTACTGTTTCTCTTAATCTAGCTCTTGATCTCTGATTGTAGGAAAGTCAAGAAGCCTATAAGCAGACCAGGAAAATTCTCACAGTGCCTCACAGGGAGGGCTACCTTGTCTCCTCCCTCTTTTAAAACTGTAAAACTAAAGCAAATCCTCTAGACTACCAGAAAAATGCCTTCTGAGGGTAGCCAAGCCTTTCCTGCCAACCTAGTAATTAATTTTGATATGAGGACTCCCATGTACATCATGAAAGACCTCTAAGGATCCCTGGAATTTGCTTTGGGAAGCTCTGGGGCAAATATGAATGTGTAGGCTCTGCTTTTGGAGATAATACTTAAAAGTATAGTTTGTTAATTTGGATTTTCCTACTTCATTCTTTGTGTTGGTCTTGGTGGAATATGAACTAGCCAAAGGATGATTGTTCTGATCTGAGACAACAAATTGAGGTTCGAAGGCACACAAAAAACATCTTTTTATTTGACATCTATCCCTTCATTCTCTTTTAGGAGTAGCTTCATGGATCCCTACTTGAGGGGATAAGAAGTAAAAAAAGAAAAGTCATAAAAATGAACAAGAATTTTAAGTTTGTATTGAAAGAATGCAGTGAAAAATATTAAATAGAGAAGAAAGGAGACAGTCACAGTGCAGAGGAATCTATAATTTTCTTTCCTGAAAGGTGTTCAAGAACAAGATAGCTACCTGGAAGAGCTTGGGAAAGCAGTTCAAATTGAAGTTTAGTGACATCAAAATCTAATTAACGGGTCACTCAAGCAACATTTCAAAACAAGAAGTTCTTCCTTGGAAGCCTCAGGTTGTGCATGTTGGAACAGGGCAGGTTATGGGGTGTGAGCTCTGAGGTGGAGGAGTTCCTCCAGGTGGAGAAACACTCAGAGAGAGCTCATTATTAGTGTTCTAGCAAAGTTTATGCAATGCCATCTGTCTAAATCATATGAATTTTGTTCTCAGAATGTAGAATTATAATTAGCCCAAGTCAATAATTGGTTTACATGCCTTATCACAAGAAACATGTTGAACCCTGAGAATCCAGTTCTTTTGCTCCCCACTGTTTCCTAACTTCTATTCTGAAGACCAGATCACAGTAAGTGGTTGCTCTTGTGACTCATAGCATTAAAGAATCAGTTTTAGAGGTAGAAGAGTTTTTGAATAGTACCCTTTGACTTGTTCTTTCACATAGTATATCATGGAACATTTCTGTGTTGTGCCTTTTAGTTGTGGTACGAAGATAAAATCCTCTTGGGAACTAACAACTGCAATTATAGAAATGGGCCCCCTTCATTTTACATGTTAGGAAACTGAGGTTCAGTGACACTGATTTTGTATGCATAAAAATGAACTTAATATATGTTTTGTGATGGATTGATTGCCCAACATCGATCAATCTAGACTAGATTGTCTAGAGCAAGGCTAGAACTCCCTTATCTTAATACCAACTCAATCTCTCTTTCCATTTACTATTCTGTGGTACTGTTCTTCACTTTCTAAAATGTTTAAAAGTTCCTGTCATCTAATTAAAGACCAATACAAAATTGGGATCAAACATATTTAGAAATATAACTGAGAACAATGGTAAATTAAAGTTTAATATATAAATGCTCAATTTACATACTGCATTTTAGAAACAGTTCTGTTAATATAAATCAAACAGCCAGAAATAAAATGAAGGTTGAAGAGATGGTGGCCAGCTCCTTTCCTTCTACCCTGTCCTCTTATCCAAATAATTCCAAGACCCTGCCATCCCGATTTACTTTATACAGCTCTTTCAACCGTAGGCTGGTAGCCATGTTGGTACTCAGTGTATATCATATTGCCCTGTAAATTCCTTTTTCTTTTCTTTTTTTTTAAATTTTATTAATTTATTTGATTTATCAACAATCACTTCCATATGCTTTTGAGTTGAAAATTTTTCTCCCCCGTCCTCCCCCCCCCACTCTCCCCAAGACGGCACACAATCTGATATAGGCTTTACATTTACATACCCATTAAACATATTTTCACATTAGTGAAGTTGTAAGTAAAAATTAAAACCAATAGGAGGAACCATCAGAAAGATGAAACAAAACTCAACAGAAGGTAAAAATAAGTGATAGCAATTCGACTTCTATAGTTCTTTCTTTGGATGTGGACAGCATTTTCCATCCCGAGGCCTCTGGAGGTGTCTTAGATCCTCGTAATGCTGAGAAGGGTTCAGTTTAACAATCTTAGTCATTGCATAATGTGGCTGTTATTGTGTACAGAGTCCTCTTGGTTCTGCTCACTTCACTCAGCATCAGACCATATAAGTCTTTCCAGATTTTTCTGAAGTCAGCCTGTTCATCATTTCTTATAGCACAATAGTATTCCATTACATTCATATACTACAACTTACTCAGCCATTCCCTCCTTTTTATTTTCAAATATTGACCATATCTTTTACAAAGTAATACTCATTCTCCATTTACCCAAACCCTGGTGATAAATGAGTATCTCCTTTCTCCTAAACCTGACATGCTTATCCTTCAAGTTTTCTGTGGTGAAACTATTACTGTGTTTGTTAGTGGCTGGATGACACTCACTGTGGTTCAACTCTACCACCAGGTGGGTTCCCGATAAACCTGTCTTCCTGGTGGTCATCCCGGTGGTGGTCCTACCTGAAGATATTCTTCCCACTCATGTGGCTTCAGACTGAGCTCCTACACAAACGCTGGGATAAAGGTTTTATGTTGATCTGCCTTTGCACGGCAGAGCATGGCTATTTTTTTGGCATTGTTGTCTACTGATGCTTGAAATATGTGTCTTGGCAGAATTTAACCACTTTGATTAGGAGAAAGCTGGAAGCTATGTGTTGGAAAAGCTGCTCTGCATTCTAGATTGGGGGATTCTTTAAAAATGTTCCATCTCTTCCAGCCCCATTTTACTTATTACTCACTAAAGTTTTTGTTAAAAAAAAAACTAGTTTCTCTCAAAACTGGAAAATATTATTGGTGATGGTATGACCAGAACTCTTCTGAAGTCCTGGATGCCTCCTCATGCCATGGAGGTGACCTTAGATTCCTGATAGTCATGTCACCAGAGCACAAAGCTCTACAGGACCTACCAGGCTGGAAAGACTTTTGAGTACAGACCTGTCAACCGAGGTCCAGTCTGAATGAAAGAGACTTGGATGGAGAGCTTTGCCATAAGGTTTTGAATTTCATTGGCAGCAGCAGAGTATTAACTGGCAGATAAGAGTTGTGACTTTCCTTGATATTAGGGATGCCCACAAGGGCGACATCTACCAGTTTTTGAAATCTTGAGGTAGTCCTACAGCAGTTATTCTTGCAGAAAATCATAATGCATCAGTTCAAAAGACAGTGCCTATCCAAGTACTATGCTTTGATATTTGGTGGGCTCTTTGCAATAATAATGATTAATAGCAGCTTCATTTGAACTATATAAATAAATTATAATAAATTTTATACTTAATGTAGAGTAATGCCTTCTTTCCAGAGAATTCAGAACAGTAAACAATCACAAATTTACTATCCTATAAACCCTTGTAAAGGAAACAAGAGGTAATTGGGAGGTATTTCACCACTATCATTCTATCATTCTACAAATGGGTATACTGAGAGTAAATAAGTAACTTCATAAATACCAAGGTATAATTCTATTTCAGGAAACACAGTAAATATTAAAGAACTCTTTCTGGGGTCCTATACCTTCTCCCAGGATCTTGTACCTTCTCTTAGACTGCTGCTTCTATTAACTTTTTCCCTGAGTCTGATTCTTTAGTGGTTCTGGTTTGCTTAATTTTCCAGTGTAGATGTTTCCTTTCAATTCCTCTCCTCCCAAACTTTGCCACTGGTTGGACAAATAGCTCAGCTCAGGTAGGTACCATACCACTCTGAATGGAAGCCATTTTTCAGTTCTATCCTAGGACAAAACAAAAACTTTGAAAACAGAGTAGTACTATCTCTGAATAGTACTCATTGTCCCTCTTCCTGTGACACCTAGCACTTTGATACTGCAGCCAAAAGCTGTATAGACAGTCTTAATAACCTAGAAATGGCATTCAAGAGGAGTGGAATGAAAGGAAGGGGGTGAAGACAGTATATAATCTCCTGAGATATGATTTTATGCTGTATAAGAACAGGCTAGAGATTTTTTAGTCCTGTTATGGTATAACATAGTCACTGGAAAGATTTCCTATATAAAATAATCAGTACAATTGTAAAGACTGACCATTAATAAACTACTTTGCAAAAGAAAAACTTAAAGCACATACAAAAGATGGTATTTCCAGCCTTATGTCATCATCAAAACCAGAATAGAAGTCCAACCCCTGTAACTTACCATGAGTGAATTTATGGAGAGTACACATACTCTGTTCACTTGAACACTGCCCAAAGTACTTTTGTAATGTAAGGAAGAACATGCAGGCCATTGACTCCTTAATAATACTTATAATAATGTCATAAAATAATAAACACTAAACAAATAAAAATAAGGAAACATTCATAATATATTTATATTATTATATTAATTATATATAACATACCAATTGTGTAATAATTATAATAATAAAATATAAATAATACATTATAAAATAATAATAATTAACATATTATTAGTAGTAATATCTATCTAGGGCTTTATCATTTACAAAGTGGTTTACATACATTAGTTAGTTTTACTCTTTCAGCAACCCTTTGTGGTAGGAATCAGGCATTTTTATCTCCATTTTATACATAAGTAACCTGAGAATCAGAGAGATTAAGTGACTGGTCCACTGTTGCTGAGTAAATGGCAAAACTCAGACTTGAAGTCATTCTTTTTTTTTTTATTCATTATCAGAACATCATTGAAGAAACATTTTCTTTTTTTAAAACATTCAAGGAAATGGTTTTGTTTTAATAAAGTGGTAAATGGTTTCGTATGGTCATAAAAAAAGAAACATCTGACCATAGGGGAGTCTCTGAGGTTGTGTTGCATTCTGCTAAATCAAATGGGAGTTGGTTTTTTTTAAAGAATACTGAAACTCAACAAACAATAGACATAGCGTGAACTTCTATTCTGTATGCCTTTTGGTAATTTTTTGTGTGACTTGAACGATGTAATCCCCTATCATTTTTTTTAAAGTAAAAAAAGTCTGCTTCATTTTGTATTCAGACACCACCAGTTCCCCAGATCTGGGGCTGGATAGCATTTTTCATCATAAGTCCTTCAGAGTTATCTTGAATCATTTTATTGCCGAGAATAGCTAAGTCATTCACAGCTGATCGTTTTATAATATTGCTGTTACTTTGTACACAGTACATTTCACTTTGCATCAGCTCATGAAAGCCTTTCCCCGTTTTTCTGAGAGCATCCTGCTCATCATTTAAAAATTTTTTTTAAATTTTCAACATGTGTTTTTAAAACTTTGGGTTACAAATTTTCTCCCTTCCTCCCTCCCCACCCACCCTTATTGAAAAGGCAAGCATCTTGATACAGATTATAAATGTGTAGTCATGCAAAACACTTCCATAGTAGTCATGTTGTGAAAAGCTAAGTATATATCCTTTCATCCTATCCTACCCCCTATTTATTCTATTCTCTCTTTTGACCCTGTCCCTCCTCAGAAGTGTTTGCTTTTAATTATCCCCTCCCTCAATCTGCCCTCCCCTCTATCAGTCTCCGGCTGTCTTGTCCCCTTCTCCCCTTATTTTCCTGTCGGGTAAGATAGATTTCCATACCCAGTTGAATGTGTATGTTAGTCCCTCCTTAAGCCAAATCCTATGAGAATAAGATTCACTTGAATCTTCCTTATCACCTTCCCCCATTTCTCCTCCACTGTAAAAGCTTTTCTTGTCTGTTTCATGTGAGATAATTTACCCCATTCTACTCCCTTTCTCCCAGTATAATCCTCTTTGACCCCTGAATTTTATTTTCCAGGTATCACCCCTTCATTTTTCAACTCACCCTGTGGCCTCTATCTATCTATACATACATATAATTTTTTTCCCTCCCACTACCCTTACACTGACAAAGGACTCATGAGTTACAAATATCATCTTTCTCTGCAGGAAAGTAAACAGTTCAACCTTAGTAAGTCTCTCATGATTTCTCTTTCCTGTTTACCTCTTCCATGTTTCCACTTGAGGCTTGTATTTTTGAAAGTCAAATTTTATATTCAGCTCTGGTCTTTTCCTCAGGAATGCATGAAAGTCACCTATTTCATTGAATGACCATTTTTTACCCTAAAGGATTATACTCAGTTTTGCTGGGTAGGTGATTCTTGGTTGTAGTCCTATCTCCTTTGCCCTCAGGAATATCATACTACATGCCCTCTGGTCCCTTAATGTAGAAGCTGCTAAATCCCATGTTATCCTGATTGTGTTTCCACAATACTTGAATTGTTTCTTTCTGGCTGCTTACAATATTTTCTCCTTGACCTGGGAACTCTGGAATTTGGGTACAGTATTCCTAGGAGTTTTCCTTTGGGGATCTCTTTCAGGAGGTGATTGGTGGATTCTTTCAATTTCTATTTTGCCCTCTGGTTCTAAAATATCAGGGCAGTTTTCCTTGATAATTTCTTGAAAGATGATGTCTAGGCTCTTTTTTTGATCATCGCTTTCAGATAATCCAATAATTTTTAAGTTCTCTCTCCTGGATGTATTTTCCACATCAGTTGTTTTTCCAGTGAGATATTTCACGTTCTCTTCTATTTTTTCATTCTTTCAGATTAGTGTTACAATGCCTTGATTTCTCAAATTGTCACTAGCTTCCAATTGCTCCATTCTAATTTTTAAAGAAGTATTTTCTTCAGTAAGTTTTTGGACTTCTTTTTCCATTTGGCCAATTTTGCTTTTTAGGGCATTCTTTTTCCTCATTGGCTTTTTGGACCTCTTTTGCCATTTGGGTTAGGCTATTTTTTA
Organism: Phascolarctos cinereus; assembly: GCF_003287225.1. NCBI lineage: Eukaryota > Metazoa > Chordata > Mammalia > Diprotodontia > Phascolarctidae > Phascolarctos > Phascolarctos cinereus. Next base: position 555,478,735 of record NW_027555847.1, read on the forward strand.
AGGTGTTATTTTCTTCAGTATTTTTTTGGGTCTCCTTTAGCATCACTCTCAGTTTTTCCTCCATTTCTCTTACTGTCTTCTGAAAATCCTTTTTGAGCTCTTCCATGGTCTGGGATTTACAGGTCCCTAGAAATATCTCTGAAAACAGCTGCACAAAACCCCTGAAGCTTGAAACAGTACATTCTCCACACTGGAAACAGACCCCCTACCTTATCAAAGAGTTTATAACTCAAGTAATTGGCCGGGATCATGAGCAAGCAGCACAAAAAAACTCAGACTGTCTTATCTTACTTTGGTGACAAAGATCAAAACACACAACCAGAGGCCAAAGCTCCTACATCCAAAGCCTCCAAGAAGTCATTTTTTCTAACTAAATCTAGTCCTTTTCCCATCATACCACAGCTGTAAATGTATGAAGAAATAGAAGTGGTAGCAAGTTATGTTTCTTCTGGAAGTACTGGTCACCCCTTGTGTGAGCCTAGTCAATTCAGTTGCTTCTACACTGTGACAGAAAGTAAGCTTTAAATTTTAAAAAATTATTCCTTTGTTTTTAAATCCACTGATTAAATATGTGGTATGTTTCAGTTGCAGTATTTGTCTACATAGACATTCCTCAAATTCAAAAGCAAATTTTGTTCTAAACATTTATAAATTAAAACTCAAAACCTTTTTCTACAGAAATATAGCCCACAAAACTATTTGCAACTGAAATGCCACCAAATAGAGTATTTAATCACCTCCTCCAAAGGTAGGAAATGCAAACCAGAAACAAACCTAACTTAGAGAACAGAGAGCTCAGTTCTGGCTAAAATTATGCCTTGGTCTAAAAAAGGTGGTGTTGTTTCTTTTGTAGGAACAGGACAGGATAGAAATGGAATTTAGTATTCTAGCTCAGATTTTTACTGTGTGGCTCATTATAGTAAAATGCTTGTCATAAAAACTCTACTAACTTAGAATTTAATAATCCTACTTAGATTGAATTTAAGTCTGACTATGCTTTTTATGAGCAGATGGTTTGATAAACTGATTACTAGTATAAGCAATATAGTAAGGCACATGTTTAACCTACTTAAGTGAAAAAAACTGCGTTTAGAGGTTTTATTACAAATATCATTGGTATGCAAACAGATGCTACTGATTACAAATTAATCTGTTCTACTTTGAAAGCAGGCCTGATGTAGGACCCCTTAATAGCAACATTTGATTAGTACTTAGTCCAAAGAATTTTCTTTATTTGAAAATAAATAAATGTCCTTTTAAAAAAAAGTTGACTCTCTCTCCATGTGTATCAAAGGAGCAGACAGCCATCTTGCAAGATTGTAATAAAGGTAACCTTTGCTTTCCAAAAAAATAAAATAAAATAAAAATAAAAAAAGTTTTAAAAGTTGAGAAAAATATTGAACCTTAGACTCTCTGCTATTTCAGACAAACCTGCCCCAAATGATTCAGATACTACTAATGAACATTCTTATTCTATGCATAACACTGTGCTAAATACTAGGTGAAATTATATGATAGTTCCTGTCCTAAATGGAGCTTATAGCCCATTTGGGATATATGAAATATAAAACTAATTATAATACCATATATATAGATATAGATATAGATCATAGTATACATAATATAGTATATTTTACACATATAGTATATAAAAAGTATAGTATACATAAACTCATTATAATATTAATGTACATATAATATGCTAATATAAAACGATAAGACAAAATAATGAATGTAAGAATATATGAACACCAGGCAAGGTTCTTGTTGGTTGGATCAGGGAAGACTTCCTGAGGAACCAGCAGTAGAGTTTTGCTTTGAAGGGTAAGTAGGATTTAATTTAATTTATTGGAGATTTAATAAATAAAATTTAATTTATTAATTAAATGAAGAGGAGAGAGCCATTTCAGGCATAAAGAATAGCAGGAACAAAGACTCATAGGTAGGGAAGTATGGGAATATGTACAAAGGACAGTAGTTTGGCTTGAACATAGACTATCAGGTATGGTAAGTAGCATGAGATAAGATTAGACAGGGAGAGTGGCCCTATATTATAGACCACTGAATGCTAAAACCTCAATTTTACTTATAGACCATAAGGAGTCATCGAAGAGTTTTTAGAAAGAGTGACATGACCATATCTATATATAATTGAATTTATAGGCAGGAGCTGTTTCATTTTTGTCTTTGTATTCTCAGTTCCTAGTACATAGTAGGTGCTTAATAAATGTGTATTCAGTTGAATTGATGAGAAAAAATAAATTTGAGTGGAGTGAAAATATCCTTGGGAAACCTGTAAAATGTTAGCATTTTAAAATATGGCCAATGGGAGAATTTGTTTTCCTCAGCTATACATATTTATTATAAGGATTTTGTTTTTCTTTCTTTTTTCATGGGGGAAAGGGAAATACGGAAGGGAGAATATGAGTAAGGTAGCCAGAAAAAGAGAAAATCGACAACAAAAGAAATAAAGAAGGGTCATTGGAGCATTTTTAATGCCCAGAAGAGAACAGAAGGAAGCCCAAAGACTCGCAAGTAGCACAGTTTTGAAAGTTACATGCTGAATTATATATTTTAAAAGAATATTTTACTGGATATAATCATTAAAAAGAAGGCTGAGGTGGCCACACCTCTCTCAAAAAGCCAGCATTGAATCCCTTTATCTCTCCTATAAAATGGAGATTGGAATGAAATAAATTTGCTATTGCTGCTTGTGAAGATGAATGTAGGATGGTTCATGGGACCAATCAGTCAGTAAGCTTTTATTAAGAACCTTCTATGTGCCAGTGTCTATTCCAAGCACTTGGGAGAAAAAAAGGAAGCAAAAGACAGTCCCTACCCTCAAGGAGTTCACAATCAAATGGAGGAAACAAGCAAACAACTATGTACAAAAAAACTACATACAGGATAAGTGGAAAATAGAGGGAAGGCACTAGAATTAGGAGGGCTCATGAAAGGCTTCTTGTAGGAGTGGGATTTTAGTTGATTTTAGACACTAGTAGGTAGAGATGAGGAAGAGCGTTCCAGTCACAGGGAACGAGCCAGAGAACATCCTGGAGTTGGGAGATGTAGTGTCTTGTTCGTGGATCAGCAAGGAGGCCAGTGTCACTGGATTGAAGAGTATATGGAAGAGAATAAAGTGGAAGAAGAGAAGCATCTGTTTCTATTTTTGATGTGGGACGGAGGCCAATATGGACTCAGATAACAGCTCCTGCCCTTGGATATGCATAGCCAGTTTGTGTGTCCTGAGGCTGAGGAACTTGGACACTCAGTTCTCATGGTTTAGGTTCCAATATTGACCGCTTTCAGTGTGTGGAATGTTGCTTAGGTCACTTGAGTAGAGGCCTGCCAAACAGTACTGATGTTCATGATGGGGCACCAGAGTGTAGATGAAGATCTAATAAAAGGCAGAATGGGAACCAGTGTTCTGGGACTTTAGAAGGTAGCTTGGTTATAAAGCTGGAAAATTAAAGTCACCTTGAGAATGGCAGGCAGAAAATAGCTGGTGGCCTGGGGCCATTTATGTTCCAGAAGATGGACATGTTGGGTTACTGGCCAAAATGGAACTGGATTGGATTTCTCACCGTCTCCTTAGTGATACAGTGAGGAATAGATCTGAGGACCTTGCCAATCATCCAAATATTTCTATGGAGTAATATTTTGGCAATGAGGGCACAACTGCATCAAACGCCTAATTGTGTTTATGGCTGTAGGAGATAGTTGTCCACAAAGATTCAGGTCAAGTGAAGGGCAGCCAGTGTTTCAAGTCTCTAGCTTAATGTTAGCACCTTAGCCTCAGAAGGGGTGAAAAGAATTTTAAAGCAAGTCCTTAGGCAATATAATAAGTAATGATGAGCTGACGAAAGTGGATCATGATAAGGTGTATTGCATCACTTCAGTGACCCTAGCCTCAAACTTTTTTGTGAGAGATGGATCCTGTATCTTGCTCACAGACTGTCATTTTACCCACAGAGCCAGGTTAAACTATTTCTTATTAAACAGGACCAGGAGGTTTGGCTCTGGCGATAAGCTACTGTTATGAAAGCATGCCACCAAATATAACACTCTCCTATGTCCTCTATGACTGCTGTCCTTATTTGAGCAGGGCCATCACCTGATAGCGCAATGTCATCCTGAGTAGACTACTGAAGGCAATCTGAGTACAAGAAACCACTGAGGTTCCGATGAATCTGACTGTTCCAGAGTTAGAGGAAGCACTTAGACTGGACCTAATGAGTCTCAGTCATAAGAACTGCTATCAGTCATAATACTGCTGCTTTCACTGATATTACTACACCAAATACTTGGCTTTTCAAACAGCCAGAGCTGGCAAAATTAAAAAGTATCAAATAAACTACCAGCATCTGGTCTAAGAAGGCTACAGAAGTATAGTAACACAGTAGGGACTCTGGAAGGCTGGGACCTGGCCAATGGCCCTGTACCATCTAAACTGAAAATTAGTCAGAAGTATGAAAATCCTCTGAGAAAACTAATGAAGTGAGACTTGATAAGGCAGGGTAGAGATCTTTATATCAAGCACAGTAGTGGTGTAAGACTAACATATAGAGGAAATATAAATTAAAGAGGATGAATCTAGCAGGACATAAATATTTTTATCTTACTTTGAGAAGTGGGCAGTGGTTTTCCTTATGTAGGGTTAGTGTAAATGTTGTTTTAATTGCTTCTTTTTATTATGCAGATGTAAATGTTAATATTATATATATACACATATGTAGAGATTTAAATTTTATGTTACCATTTTTTTTACTGCTACTTATTCATTCAAAAAAGATAGTTCTGAGGTGAATTGTCATGCCATGGTAATATTTATATGTGTGTTTGAAAGAAAGGCAAACTGCATAATAGATATTCATTGTTCTATGTATGATTCTCCTTTTCTGTTCTACTGTATATATGGAAACACTTATTTTGCTTGCTGTTTGTTAAGATCAGAATTAAAAAAGAAGAAGAAAGGAAACTTGTTATGAGGCTATTTCAGTAGCCCCAGTAAGTGGTGGGTAGGTAATATGGTGCCTTAGTAGAATGGTAGCAATTGGAAACAAGGTGAGAGGTTGGATATGCAAGATAACTGTGGATAGGACTTTGGTAATTGATTGGATTAAAATAGAAAGGGAAGAATAAGAAATAACACTGAGGTTTTAAACATGGTTGCCTGGGAAAGTGCTAGTACCATTATTAGGAAATAATAAAGTCAGAAACAAGAGTAAGTTTTAGATATATTCAGTTGAAGTTGCTAGTGAATTATCCAGGGAAAGGTACGTGTATGTGTGTGTGTATATTATGGACCCTTTCTCAGAATAATGTTTTGAAAGATATAAAGTGAAATAGAGCATAGTGCAGCAAAGAGGCACAGTAGATAGAGTGCCAGATTTGGAGTTAGGAAGACTCATCTTCCTGAGTTCAAATCTGGCCCCAGACACTAGCTGTAGGATCCTAGGTAAGTCATTTAACCCAACTTTCCTTAGTTCTCTCGTCTGTAAAATGAGTTGGAGAAGGAAAAGGCAAACCTCTCCAGTATCTCTCCCAATAAAACCCCTAGTGGGGTCACAGAGTCAGACATGACTGAAAAAACTCAGTAACAAATACAAACCCTTTCTCAGAATAATATTTTAAAAGGTATAAAATAAAAAAGATAGGATTACAAAGGAAATATATTGAACTAAATATGTTATTTTATGCCTTCTAAGTTCATGAACCTCTTTTGTGCATCCCAAGATAAAAAATCCTTGATCTTGATCTAGGGGAAAGTGTTCTGTAACGACATTTGAAAATTTGAGTTTCGAGGTTGGAGCCTGGAGGCTAGCGCTTGAACTGTTGATTTGGGAATTTTCTGCATAGAGTTGATAGTTAAAACCTTGTAAATGAAAGTGATCCCTAAAAGAAAGGGTGTCCAAAGAAGAGAAAAGGGTCAAGGAAGACACTTGGGGTACAAACACTTTCAAGGGCTAGGATGAAAATGAGCCAGTAAAGGAAGCATAGAAGAGATGATTAGAGAAATCAGTCAGTCATAGGCCATAAACATTTACTAAGCACCTACTATGTGCTAGTCACTGTGCTAGGGATATAAAAAGAGGCAAAAGACAGTCCCTGCCCTCAAGGAGCTCACAATCTAATGGAATAAGAGGAAAACAAAAACAGTTTGGTTTCTCCAAAATCTAAGAGAACAGAAAGTATACAAGGAGGAATGGTTAGCCATATCATATGTTACAGAGGAATCAAGAAGGAAGAAGATTGAAAAAAAGGCATTAGAGTTAGAGGTTAGGAGGATGTTAATGATCTTTGACAGTATAATTTCATTAGAATGATAGAAGCAAACCCCTGGTTGCAAAGAGTTGAGAATAGACTTCATGAGAAGGAAGTGGTGCTATGAATTGTAGTGGTTTTCTTTTTTTAGAAGTTTGGATCTAAAGTGGACAGAGAGGTGATGGGAGCAGGATGAATGGAAGGAAAAGCTTTCCTTTTTTTTTAATTGAGGAAACTAATTATATTGATAGGAATATAGAAGGAACCAGAAGAGAAGGAGAAATTAAAGCTGTATAACAATGCAGGAATGATTACTGGATCAAGGACCTGGAGAAGATGGGGTCAGGAGAGGATGTTAGGAGCATAGGTAGAGAGATTAACCTTATCAAGAGGGAGAAGGATAATTCTTCTTTTCAGAGAGGAAGAAAGGAAAAGAGAATAAGTAATGAGCTGAGATTTTTCAAGGATTCGTTTTCAATGAACTCAATCTCAAATAAATGGAAGATTGCTGTAAATGTGGAGGAAGAGAGGAGGAAAATGTTTGGGGCAAATGGAAATGTTGCTCTGAGGAATGAGATAGGCTGTCAATAAGAATAAGGACTGAGGGTCTAGCTAACGCTATACAGCCTGTCACTTCAGGTGGTATATGATAAAAGATATGTTAAACACCATATATTTATAGTCTGTGAAATTTATTCAGTTTTGTAATTTTTTCTGGTGATGTTTAACAATCCATAAGTGCTGGAATTTATGGAGGTTCTGTATTTGAAGTTTGGGAATGCTAGGTCATCTGATGGGTCAGGGATTGTGCAATTATATCTAGGAAATCATTAAAGTGGGGAGATATGGGATCAAGACAAGGGAGGCAAGAAAAGTCAGTGGGGAGGAAAATGGATTCAAAGAACTAGTAATCCCAATGAGAACAAAGTCAGTTTAATGTGACTAGTGAGGGAGCAATAGAGGTGAAATGATAGGAGGCTGTTACAAGAAGGTAACTTTTTCAAACAGCAATATCTTCAAGGGGATACAGTTTCATGAGGTCATGATGTCTAAGGTGTGACCATTAAAATGTGGATCTGAAGTGGAGTGAAGGAAGGTGTCAGTAGAATTGTGGACGTTGAAGATTTCTGTGGCCAAAATGCTAAATGGATCATTAACATGAATATTGAAATCCCAGAAAATGGTGATGGGAGGCAGAGGATGGGAGAGAAGGTGTGAGGACAGAGACTGTGAGTCAGGTACTAGCCATTGTGAGATTTGAGAGAGTGACCTAGAGATTGATGGATGATAGCAGCAAAGTTTGGGATGGAGAATGGTACAAATGGACTACATGAACTTTGAAGGAAGAGAGGTTATGGAAGGACTAATGTGGACATGGCTCTAGGGAGCAAACAATTGGACTACTTTAATTCCTGGACTTATGATTCAGATAAAGTAGGAAAGGACTGTAAATGAGGTGGTATTCTCGAAAGAGAGCCAGCTTTTAGTTACATGGAGGAAACAGGATTGTTAGAGGAAAAGTTGAAGTATGTAGAGGATTTTGTTGGGAGTCAGGTAGGGTTGTTTTTAGGCTACTAGGAATTTCTGAAATATCAAACACTCCCATGTTCACTTTAGACTCCAAATTATGTTCCTAAATTAATTATTAATTTGTGGATTATCTGTTCACTTGTAACAGTGTCTATAATAGGAAGTTAAATTATTTACTTTGCTTTATTTTTTGTGGAAAATCTGTGATGTAATTATACAGAGTAGTGAGGTGTCTTGCTGTTGTTTTTAATTCATCTCCCTTAGGAAAGAGCCATAGAGTCACAAATGCTAGTTCTTGAGTTAGGACCTTTGAGAAAGACTTTTTGTGAGTATGAATAAGTTGTGCTTTGGAAAGGTCAGACTTGTGCTTTATTTTTAAAATAATTAAATTCCACCTAAGGTGAGAAGTGTAATATTCGAAAAATACATACATGTAAATAATTTCTGAGAGGAAAATTTTCTGGTGCTTTTGTAAAGGGAATTCTTCATACTTCTGTTTTTAAAAATCATATAGGTTGGAGCAACTAGGTGGTGCAGTGGGTAGAGCACCAGCCCTGCATTCAGGAGAACCTGAGTTCAAATTCAGCCTCAGACACATAACACACACTAGCTGTGTGACCCTGGGCAAGTCACTTAACCCCATTGCCTAGCCGAATGAATGAATGAATGAATGAATGAATGAATGAATGAATGAATGAATGAATGAATGAATAAGTAAATAAATAAAGTAGAAAGCGCATAGGTTCATAGTTTTATATGTGATCCTCATTTTCTGCCTCCAAAATATTCATAGGTACTGATATTTTTCTAGTTAATAATAAAAAATTAACCATGTTCTTCCAATAGATCACATTCAGAAATTATAAGAATGTATAGCTTGTTCTAGTGTTTTGGATTACAGTGGCTAATTATTTTTCATTTAATTTTTATGCGTCTTACCTTTCTGCATAGTGTTTTATGGCAAGTTCATTTTCCATAGGTTAGCCTAGTGATATCTCATATCTAGTGATATGAGAGACATAACAGGAATGTGTGAAGAAAATGCTGTTTCTTTAAATAAATGCTGAATTTAGATTCATAGAAAGGATAGCATATTTTTTGCTAAAGTATATTTTCTCTTTGGCAGCAATAATTCCTAACTTAACACATGCATTCAGTTTGAGAAAAGGTGGCAACTCTAAAGAAGAATGTAAAACACCTGGAGTCTGTAGGATCTGTTAGTAAATGACATTTGTCATAACTGATCTGTAGTGGCTATTTGGTGATTTTGCTTATTGCTCTGTGTTCTGGATTATTTAACCTTACATTTTTATAACTGATCATTACTAATTTGTTTTGTACCCTTTACTGTGATGACAATAATAGGAAATTATTTAAATTAATAATTATTTAAGAAGTCTCTGGGGCCTTTTGGATAATATTGAAAGTAGTACAAAAATTCTCATTGGATCATTGAAATCTTTCCTTCCATCTGAAACATTGAAATCTGATACTTGAAAACACAGCAGGTATTTCATAGTATAATGACCAAATGCTCAAGACCAATGGCTCTCAAACTTTTTGGTCTCAGGACCCCTTCACAATTCTTAAAAATTATTGATGACCTCAAAAACTTTTTGCTTATCTGGGTTATAGCTATCGATATTCACTATATTATAAATTAAAACTAATATTTTTTTAAATGTTCACTTTAAACTAAAAACAAACCCATTACATAACATAAATAACATTTTTATGAAAAATAACTATGTTTTCCAGAACAAAAAAATTAGGGAGAAGGGTAGCATTATTTTACATGTTTTTGCAAATCCCCTTAGTATTTGACTTAATAGAAGACAGCTGGATTCTCATCTGCTTCTGCATTCATTCTTTTACAATATATTGTGTTAGTTGAACTATATAAAGAAAATCTTGCCTTACAAAGATATATAGTTGGAAAAGGAAGTAGTATTTAAATAGCCTTTTCAGATAATTGTCTTCCTTGATAAAAACCAGAATTCAACAAGTGGCAGTTTCTTAAAGGTTAGTTGCAATGTGGAGTATAAAACAAAATTAATGAACTTTTCTTCCTCTGTTACATTAAAATCCACTGGTCTGTCTTGCACTTTCAGTGGATCACTTTCCCATGCATGAATTTGTAGCATCATGCATTGGTCATGTGGAAAATATTGGTTCAATGAGATCTTCCAACTGTTGAGATACATTTCATTATATAATAACCAAAAAAAAGGTCAAGTTCATCAATTTCATAGCCAATCCCATCAGAAAAACTTTTAAGTCTTGGCAAGCTCTCAAGCTTAAGTGGCAAATACAGGTTTTCCAAAATTCTAATTTTCACTGGAAACCTCGAGTTTTATCGGTAACAATGTCAGTTGTTTTCCTTGAGGTAACAGGCTCACTTCATTCATTTTCAAGAAAATGTCCGCCAGATTCACAAGTCTTAGTAACCATATTTTGTCTGCTAGTCATTTTCTCAATTAAAAATGATGTTCCATGAAAAAAGCAGCTAGTCCAGCTTTCAGCTCAGTCTCCCAAGTACTTTTCCTTGAAACAATCATTCTACTTCAGTATGCAGCAGCAGCTTTATCCAGACTTCCCATTTCATTACATAGAAAATTAAAAAGACATATACTTCAGGATTTTGATGTAATAAAATTAATAATTTTTGCTTCTTCAAGGATGTTCCTAAAGTGAAATTGGCTTTTTTTTTCAACTGTGAGTGCATCATGATAAAGAATAAAGAATAGAGTGATTATTAATACACTTTGGTGCCACTGCTGTGATTCATGTAAAGGATACAGTAGTTTTATCCACCATTGCTTTTACATCCTGGCTACAAATGTCAACACAGTTGTTCCAGAATAAACTATGAAATTCAGAAGTTAGTCAACAATGAATATTTTAGCACAACTTGTGTTTGTTGCCAAGACTCACATAAAAGAAGATCTTTGATGATTAGTTGGTGCTGATACCAGATAAACACCACAAGTAAAACCGCAAGTCCAGCCACATATATAGATTTATCTATTTGTAACACAAAAATACAATTCTACAGATGAGATTTTAACTCAGCCTTTGTGTTTACTGCTAAATCTTTAATTCACAGATAATGTAGCCTTTGGAAAACTCCAACGCATTCTCATGAAAGAATGAAAATGAAAAAAGTTGAACGTAGTATGGCTGTCAAAATAGTTTTAACCTCTTGGACCCACTGAAAGGGTCTTGGGGACTGCCAGGAGTCCACAGACTAAACTTTGAGGATTCTTGCTCTAGGCAAAGGTTTTACACAGTCCAGTGCCTTTGTTTTTCTGGTCAATACCATTTCATCAATGTGTACTCAATAAAAGTTTATTGATAATGATCTTGGTGTTCAATACAGTTCACTTATTGTCTAACTCAGGGCCTTGAGGCCACATGTGGCCTTCTATGTCTTTGGGGACAGCCTTTTGACTAAGTCAAAGTTTTACAAAAGAAATCCTTTTATTAGCGGCATTTGTTCTGTGAAGTTTGGATTCAGTCAAAGGGCCACACTTGAGGACCTAGAGAGCCACATGTGGTCTTGAGGCCCCAAGTTCCCCACCCCGGACCCATACCCATAGAACACAGCAAAGTTATCATACCCATTCTTCAGCCTTTCTCAGTGTCAGCTGGCAGTGAATACACTGTCCCCACTCTCCTTCTATAAGGGGCCATTTTTTCAACCATTAGTCATTACTATTATTCAGCACCCATCTCTTAAGTCTTGATGTCATGCCAAGGATCAGAAGAGGAAATTTTGATCACCCTTTGCCATCATCTCCCACTGTTTTCTGCTTTTAGTCTCTGGTAAAGAAGTGGCCCTTCATGATATTTGAACTGTTAATCCCATAAATGTTTTTTGGTTTATGTAAACTATAGGAACATAATATTTACAGTTGGAAGGAACTTTGCAAATGATCTAATCCATCTCACTCATTTTTGCAAGTGAGAAAATTGAGCTTAAGTAATTTGGCCAAAGTCACAGAAGTAGTAAACAGAATAAGATCTAGCCTCAGATCCTCTAATTCTAAATGCAGTCTGCATTACATTGTACCACACAGCTTCCCAGACCAACTTTGAATACTAGTTTTTGTTCTTCTTCAGTTGTTTTCAGTTGTGTCTCACTCTTTGTGACCCCATTTGGGTTTTTCTTGGTAAAGACTCTAAAGTACTTTGCCATTTCCTTCTCCAGCTCATTTTACAGATGAGGAACAGAGGCAAACAGGGCTAAATGACTTGTCTAGGATCACACAGTTACTAAGTGTCTGAGCCTGGATTTGAACTCTTGACAATGTGTCTTCCTGATTCCAAACCCAGTGCTCCATGTACTGTGCTGCCTAGCTATCCCAGACATTAGCTAGTGACCAGCTGTAACCCATTGTTAATAATTAGCTGTAAGTGAGCCACCTTAGACCTCACTAGCTACTAAAACCCTTGAGAAAAAGAATTCTCTTTTTGAGCCTTAATAGACTGGTTTGATTTTTCAACAATTGTTCAGCTTTCTGTAGGTGAACTTGGGCCTTACCTTGCAACCTAGATTTATACCAGCTGGAAGTCAAAAGCAGCCTTTTGTTGTCTTGTAAAGAAAAGACCTAAAGGTGAATTTGTTCTTCAGACAATAGACAGTAGTGTTTAGCAAAGCCATTAGCTGCTGGAAAATGGCCAGCTTGTAGTCAGCCAAATATTCCCAAAATGTTTTTAATGATTTGTGTGTTTCTGCTCACATAAGGCAAGTTAAGACTGAGATTTGTGGTTAAAATTGGCAGTGCAAGCCCTGTATCATAAAACATATTCAAAACAATGCCTGTGTTTTTTCTGCCTGGGAGCTACATGATTACTAATCTCTGTTCAAATGTCCACTCGTTTTGAAAGTAAGCTCATATGGCTAAAGCCTTAGAGTGGTTCTAGATCTTGGAAAGTTTGCATTCACAGCCCAGACTTATGATTTCCCTTTTAACTCTGTTTCACAATTCTCCACTCCACTCCAGAGACTATTTGTAAAGCACTACCATCTGTTTTCTATTAATTATTTCTATATCTAAATATTGGACGTGATCATCCAGATAGAAGGAAGTTAAGTAAGAAGCATAGATGGAGGTATTCAAAGAATTGGAAACTGAGAATTTTTGTCTGATAGGGGCATAGGACACATAAAATGTCATCACAAGGGATAGAATTTGTTATTGGAAATTGTGAAGACTTTTTTTTTATCCTAGGAATTAACAGAAAGGCAGATTGGTAGAGTATAGACCTGCTTTGGCTTCTAATTTGTTTCATGTACCTGTTCTCTTGCCTTGACAGACCCAGTTCAGAATGTGATTCAGGTTCTGGAGAAACAATATTTAGAGGAGAAGCGGAGTGCACTGGAGGAGCAGCGTATGATGTATGAGCGTGAACTGGAGCAGCTGAGACAACAGCTATCTCCTGAGAGGCAACACCAGAACAGTGGCACTGACCGGCTCACATTCACAGGGCAGACAGCTCAGCAGAAGGTGACTTTGTGGGCAGAGGAAAGGTAAGAGTATAATAAGCTTTAGGAACAATGTTTCCCCACAACCAGCATATGCAGAGTGGGAATGGCAGAAGGGGACAAGCCTTATTTTGTGATGTTGTGATTGGTTTTTTTGGAAAAGAAAAGGCAGATATTGACATTTACTGTTCCTGGTAACTATCTTAAGTGTTAAATGGTTAAATGGAGAAAGAGCAGAGCCTGACAGCTAAGAACCCTAATGGATTGGATTGGAGAGTAAGATGTACTTTAGTATAAAACTGCTTTCCTTCTACTTTTTCCTCCTACTTTAAACTTTCTGATTAAATATAATTTCAATTTTAATGTAATGGCTCATCTGGTGAGTGTCGTTTCAGGGGGAAGCAGAAGCATGAGGTTTGCTCGACTTGAATCATTCCCAAGAAGGGCTATCCCTTGACTGAAAGTAGGCATCATAATAAAAGGGATAACCATTTTTTCCTACCATGTGCAAAAAAACCTGCTATAATAATGTACCTGACTGTCCAATTGTATATCCTAGAAAGGAAAGAATCAATTACATCTCCCTAGGGCAAAGTTTCTTAACCTAGGATCTGTGATTTTTTTTTAAATGTTGATAACTCTATTTCAATAGAACTGGTTTCCTTTGCAGTCTTTTGTATTTTATTTGGTTAAAAAACATTGTTCTGACAGAGGGTTCACAGACTTCACCAGACTGCCGAGGTATCCATGACACCAAAAAGGTTTAAAAACCGTTGTTTTAGGAGTTGATCTGTCTGTGTACTGAAATGTGATGATTTCTAATAACTTGAAATTAAGTTATTGACCTTGTTCCTTAGAAAAGTAGGTAATAGTTGTTCTATAGAGCTTTCCGAGGAGAGTATTATAAATACACACACAAACACATGCACACATTTAAATATTTGGTGGTTCAATTCTGAGCAGCAGAACCTATTAAATAAAACTTTAAAGATTGCCACAAGGAGTTAGCTTGCAGTACCTGCATTACTTCTCAATTCACTTTTTATTCATTTAAAGAGAAAGAAAAAACAAAGTGTTCACTAGATAATGCAAGTGAATGCATCATAGTTCAATGTTGGAAACAAAAAATATTTGAAAAACCTTTTTTATTTATATGTCACAATATTTTTTCTTATGTCTCTTAACTTTAGATTGATTTTTTATTATGGCTTAATTTATGAAAAATGAAAGGAATAGGAAGGGAATTATTGTATAAATTATCTTATAGAGATAAGGATACTTGCAGTATTTATTTTGCTGTGATTTTCAGAGTAAAGATAAAGCAAAAAATAGTTTTTTTTAAAGACTATCTAATGTGATTAATTTAACAGTTGTGAGATGTATGGAGGAAGCTCTCAGTCATTCAAGAAAATTTGCACTATTTAATCAAGAAAATTTGTACTATTTAAAGCTATTAAGAACTTTAAACTACACTGAGCCTTTGAGGACAACCTGTCTGTTGTCTCCTATGTACATGGTACTATATGCAAAGCATTATGGAAGATACAAAGAGGTATTAAAAACATATTCCTTACCCTGAATAAGACTATAATCTAAGTAGAGAAAAAACGTATGAGAATAATATGTAAGAGAAAAAGATAAAGTTTCCAAAATTCAAAGAAATGGTTCCATGGCCAAGGACTCTAAAAGTGAAGACAGCTCAAGAGGTATGGAAATCTCTCAGTAGTGAAATTATGGCAATAGAATTCTAAGGGAGCGTGATGGGGAAAAAACAAATAAAAGTGTGTAAAGAGATTGTTGTGGGTTTACTCTGATGGACTCAAATTTTAAAAAGAGATGTACAAGGGGCAGCTAGGTGGCGCAGTGACTAGAGCACTGGCCCTGGAGTCGGGAGGACCTGAGTTCAAATCAGGCCTCAGGCACTTGCCACTGACTAGCTGTGGGACCTTGGGCAAGTCACTTAACCCCATTGCCTAGCCAAAAAGGAAAAAAAAATTAAACAATTGTTTGAAAAAATATCACAAATTAAAAACCATTATAAAGCGATACATGGCTTAGTCATCAATTGAATGGCATATATACTTTGGGGATTAAGAGAAAAGAGAGATCACTGTAAGCTGGAAGATAGGTAGAGTTTGGACAGTCAGAGAAAAGATTGTGTAACTGATGGTATATAATTGCTCCATACTAGATATAGTGCTGGCCCCTTAAACCTGTACTCCATATTATCCCCACTAAAACTGGCCTCTCTTCCCAACTTCTTTATTTATATTGAAAGTTACCACCATCCTTCAAATAATCTAAGCTTAAAGTTACCTTTAACTAACTCTTCCTCACCCCCCTCATCCAGCCATTTGCTCAGTCCTACCACATCTACCTTAGATTTCTCACATTTTTCTCTTCCTTCCCATTTACACTGACATCACTCTAGTTTAGCTGCTTCTCACTCTTGTACTATTCTCCCTACTGCCATCCTCTCTTCATTTGTCCTTCACATAGCTGCCAAAATAATCAATGCACAAGTGGGACAATGTGACTCTCTTACCTAGAAACTTTTAGTAGTTCTCTGTTGCTTATACAATCAGATACAAAGTCTTTAGCCTAGAATTTAGGCACTCCACAGTCTAGCTTCAACTCACCTCTCTGGTCTTATTTCACCCTATTTGCCTTCACATACTATGTTCCAGCCAAACTTGACTCTTGTTTGTTCGATGATCCTATTCTCTTCTCCCTCCTATATATATTTGCATAAGCATATAAATAAATGCCTTACCCTTTTGAAATCCTTCTCACTTTTTAAAAGCAATTTCATTTTTTAAAACATGAAGATGAGAGGAAATTTATTACTCTTGATTTAATTCCCACCAAAGAATCCATGAAATAGAAGTAGCAGGAGCCTTGCTAGAGTAGAGAGTGATCAATCAATGTTAGAGTTTGTGATCGCCAAGAGAGAAATGCTATTGATAGTTACACACACACATACACACACCATAGACCCAGGAAAATTTTTTTTACTATAACTCAAAGATATAATAGTTGTGGTGCCATGGCCAAAGACTCTGAAAGGGAAGTCACCCCAAGAGGCATGGAAATCTGTCAGTAATGAAATTCTAACAATACAATTCTAAGGGAATCTGATTTGGAGTTGAGGGAGGGAAGAGTAAAAGCTGGTGAACAGATTGGTATGGGTTCACTCTGATGAACTCTAATTTTAAAAAGAGATAGATGGGGCAGCTAGGTGACTGAGTGGATAAAGCCTGGCCCTGGAGTCAGGAAGACTTGAGTTCAAATTTGGCTTCAGACACTTACTAGCTATGTGACCCCTGGGCAAGTCACTTAGCCTGTCATTACTCTAAGAAACTCTAAAATTACAAAGTATAGGAAATGTGCCAGCCTATGTTAGTAGAGGCGGTTTACTCATCTGGGAATTCCCCATACCAATGAAATCACAGGTTCAGTCCCTAACCAAGTCCTACAAAACTACTTTAAACAGTAAGTGGGAGGGGCAGCTTGGTGGCTCGGTGGATAGAGCACCAGTCCTGAAGTCAGGAGGACCTGAGTTCAAATCTGGCCTCAGACCAAACACTTCACACTTACTAGCTGTGTGACCCTGTGCAAGTCACTTAACCCCAATTGCCTAAAAAAAAAAACCAGTAAGTGGGAATCACAAGGCCCTGATTTCAGCTCAGTATAAGACGAATGTTAAAACAATCAGAGCCATCTAAAAACACAGTGGACTATTTCATGAGGTTATATCCTCTATCACTTAATGTATTTATTTAGGTAGTCTAGATGACCACTTGTCACAAATACCATCAGGGCAGTCCTGCACAAAGACACTTGGACTAGATGGCCTTTAAATTCTTTTTCAAAGTTAAGGATCTAAATAAGGAGACGTTCTAGACCAGAGGTGATGTGTGAGTAGAAATTGTAAGACGTGTTCACCTGACAGTGAGGAATAGGCTAGAATTAGAAACAGAATTTTAGTGTTAAAAGGCACCTCAGAGGTCATCTAGCCCAACTCATACTCAAGCAGTTATGCTTTAATATTCAAACAAGTAGTCATCTAACATCTGCTTAAAGATCCTTAATGAAGGGGAACTTGCCACCTCCTGAAAGAAGATATTATACTTCGGGATGATTCTAATGGTTATGATGCTTGCTTTTTCATAATGAGCTTAAAACATGTATTCTCTCTGTGTGACTTCTGCCTGTACTGACTTCTGGAGCCTAACAAAATAAGATTAATCTTTCTTCCACGTGAAAGCTTTTCAAATACTTAAAAAGTGTTGTTGTGTCCCTGCCAAGTCTTGGGCTCATGTAGGAAAGTGGTAGGAAACAAGGCAGAAGAGTTTGTTTGAGACTTGTTTGTGAAGGCTTTGAATGCTAGGCTAAGAAATTTATGCATTGTCCTGTGGGCAGTAGAGAACTATTGAAGATTTTTGAGGGTAGGAGTAAAGCACAGTTTTAGTGAGGAAGCATGAGAGCAAGAAGAAACTAGAGGCGGGAAGACTAATTCAAAGCTCTTGGAGCAGACCTCTAGGATATGCCGAGCCTCTGAATTTGAGTGGTGGCAGTGGCAATGGAAAGTTATAGGTGAGAGCCATTGTCAGGATCTGAGACTGATTGAATTTTAGTCAGAGGAAGGAATTGAAGATGATGCCAGTATTACAGGGTAGCTACTAGTACCATTAAGAGAAATAAGGAAGCCAGTGTCAACAATGTGCAATGTACTGTAGGTCATCTGTCTCAGCTTAGAGATATGTCTTCTTGTAAACTTTCTAAAATAAAGAAAAGAGAGAGAGGCACTTTTTCCATTCCCCACAGAAGTCTCTGACAAAAGAAATGGGACAGACTCTGGAGCTGGTGAAGGGAGAGAATAGGAGCTATTCAAGAAACGGAGAGAGTAGCCAACAAGCCCACCTAACAGTGTCAGCTAGTATGTACAGAGAAATACAGCTGTAAGCTATTTTTAGACTTCGTGCCAGAAATTTTTGAGTCACAAAGATGCTTCTCAGCAAGGTTTTCCTTGAAGGAAAAAAAAAGCATTGGCCAAAGAGAACAGTTAGTTTATTAGATATGATGGCATTGTTCAAGATGATACTTATTCATAAAATAAAAGATGCACATTTTTAAATACTCCTTAACCATTTAAATGACAGTTTTGTGTGATCCATTTCTGCTTCTCTCCCTTTTATCTCCCCATCAAACATCTGCTTAATCCTAGACAGGATTTGTCTTCTGAAAGTCAAATCCTTGTTGACTGTTCCATCATACCAAAGGACTAAGGGACATTGAGAAATTCACATCATGGTCTTCAGTTAATTCACTCCCTGAATTTATTCTTAGGTTGTAGAGAATTGGTTTTCTCCCATTTTTTTAAATTATAGCAGTTTCTAAGAGTAATTGTCGATTTTTCTCAAGTTTTTAATCTTCTCTTTCCTGTAACACAGAGATGAGCTTTTCCGGCAGAGCCTAGCAAAATTACGAGAGCAGCTAGTAAAAGCCAACACCCTGGTGAGGGAAGCAAACTTCTTAGCTGAGGAAATGAATAAGCTCACGGATTACCAAGTGACTCTTCAGATCCCTGCTACAAATCTCAGTGCCAACAGGAAGGTAAGACAAACCAGTTTATAAAGAAAATGAGAGTGAAGAGAGAAGGATAGAAAATTGTATTAAAGTACAAAAGCCATTATCCCAAAATACCCATTAAAAGGGGACATTGACAGGAACCAAAACTATTGATCTGTGTTTACTTCACATCCACTTCTGCTAAGATTTTCAGCCATAAATGTTATTTAGTTTTTAAATGATGCTCTTGGGTCTTTCATCACCTAAGTTGAAGCTGTATTTTAATGCTGCATCATTGAAAATAATTATAGTTTTCTCTTACATAAATTTTATTTTCTTGAATTTAGGTATTTGTGTTATGTATTAAAAATAGGAGCTCTATAATGAAGGAAGACTAGTAGTAACTAAGTATTCAATACCTCTCTTTCTTAGTGGCCTTCTAGATGTGTTAGCAGCATCTAATCCCTTTACATTAAGAACTTGATGAGCATCTGCTCATTTGTACCCCCTCCCACTCCTTAAACAGAGCAATTGCCTAAATAATTTCTACAGTTTTAGATGTGATTTGGAGCTTCCCTGTCCTGGGATTTGAGAGAGACTTTTCCTATCCACAGGGAAATTGTTAAAGAGTACCCATACAGTCTCATCATATAGTTGCCTTTTAGCCTATGTGCTGGAAAGAAAGAAAGAGGGGTGGGAGTTTTCTTACAATTGAGTAGTATCACTTAAAGAATTCATCTTTGTGTGTGTATGTGGGTAACACAGAGGGGTGCCATAGTGAGTGAACCAGCTATTCAAGTGAGGAGAAAAGGAAAAAGCACCCAAGTGTGGAACATTGAGAAGCTGGAAAATAAATTGATTGACATGAGAGACCTCTATCAAGAATGGAAAGAGAAGGTTCCTGAGGTAAGGAAACCGAACCATACAATGTCACTTCATAATGTTTAAAGCATAGAATTAAAATTACAAGACTATCTGAAAAAAGTATGTGTATAAATATATATGTGCGTGTACACATATATGTGTGTATGTGTGTATATACACATATATGGAAACCCATATAAGCCCACTGTACACACATGCTTGCTTTTGTGGATACTTGGAAAAATTAACTGTCAGCAAAGAAAATATCAGATAAAAGTGACTTTAGGAGAAGCACTAGGTTAAATCAGTGGTATCCCAACAAATATAAGGTATAGTTTACTAATAATAATTAGTAGTATTTATTTTATTTATTTTTTGCTTTTTGGTGAGACAGTTGGGGTTGAGTGACTTGCCCAGGGTCACACAGCCAGTGTCAAGTGTCTGAGTTCAGATTTGAACTTAGGTCCTCCTGACTGCAAGGCTGGTGCTCTATCCACTGCACCACCTAGCTACCCTGAGTAGCATTTCAGTAGTTGAGATTTAAATGGCACTTTAAGCTTTGCAAAGTGCTTTACATATCTTATCTCATTTGGACCTCACAACAAATTTATTGGGTGGGTAATACAAATATTATTATCCCCTGAGGGTCAGAAAGATTAAGTGATATGCCCCATGGTCATACAGTTAAGTCAGTGTTCCAGACAGGACTTAAAACTATGTTGTCTGTTCCCTCATTCAATCTTTTATCCATTACATTGAGCACCTAGTTTTTGTTTTTTAAATCAAATTGTTTTCTATTGACAAGCCTCAATTTTCTTTCCCCACCCCAAAAAGAAAAACAACATCCTTGTAACAAATCTTCCATGTCAAGCAAAATAAATTTCTACATTAGCCATGTCATAAAAATGTCTCAGTCTACATCCTGAGTCCATCACTTTTATGTCAGAAGGTAGATAACTTGTAATTCATCACCTCTGCAATTATGGTTGGTCATTGCATTGTTCAGAGTTAAGTCAACCTGTTTGTTTTTACCTGTATTTCTACTACATTTCTGGAGTCAAATGCAGTAAAACAAAACCAGTTTTGCTTTTCTTACTGTTTTATAAGTCCTGGAGAAAATCCATTCTGGAGGCAACTAGCATGGAATTTATTAGTTAGCAAGATTTTGGTGCCTATAACCAGGGATGCCTATAAACACTCCTCCAGCTACTGAGAGTGTCCTGTTGGTTTATTGGATTGGAGGTTAAATTTGGTCCTATAGTAATACAAGTAAAAGATGATACACAAGTTAGCACCTGCTAATTAGCACAATGCCTGGCACATAGTAGGCACTTATATGTTTATTGAACAGAATGTGGAAGCAGCTGTTCGATAGTGCAAAGAGCATTGGTGTTAAAGTCAAAACTACACTCAATCTCAGATCTGCTCCATGTGACCTTGGGCAAGTCACCTACTGTCTCTGGGCCTCAGTTTCCCATCTTTAACATGGGGGATTGAGCTAGGTGATCTTTAAACCCCCTAGCAGTTCTAAATCCTGTCGGTCTATAGATAATCAGTTCCCCTTAGGGAGGGGAAGCAGAACATAGAGAATTAAAAGAAAAGATCAGGGAATAATTAAAGAGTACCGGGATAAAAATGCTGGGTTTAGACTCAGAGGATCTAGGTGGAGATTCTAGCTCTGCCTAGTGTGAGCTTGGGCAATTTTCCTCATCTTTTAAATGAATAGATTGGATTACATGCCGTAAGGTCTTCCCGTAAACCTATAATGTTAGTATGGCTTTGTCTGTCTTCATTTTCACCATTTTCAGAAATGAGGAAGTTAATCACATATGATTACTCTGCTTGAATTACTGGATTGATTTAGCTTTTATTACTATTATCCTAGAAAAAACCCTTTAATAAATCTTTTCTAATAAGAATAATATTCATATGGTGCTTGAAAGTTTGCAAAATGCCTTATAAATATGATCTCATTTGATTTTTACAATAGCTCTGAGAGGTAGGTGCTATTGTTAACTTCATTTTACATATGAGGAAACTGAGGCAGAGAGATAGGTTAAGTGACTTGCCTAGGGTAACACAACTAGTGTCTAAGGTTGGATTTTCCTGACTCCAGGTCTAGTGCTCTATCTACTGATGCCAAATATTGCTTATTTCTGTTTATTTTCTTTCTTCCCAAAGGTAAAGAGACTGTATGGTAAACGAGGAGACCCCTTTTACGAAGCACAAGAAAACCATAACCTAATTGGAGTAGCTAATGTCTTCCTGGAGTGCCTTTTCTATGATGTGAAACTTCAGTATGCAGTCCCCATCATCAGCCAGCAGGGGGAGGTAAAGGCAAAGCAACTTTACTTAGCTACGTGCTTGTGACTTGAATTTTAAATGCCTTAGCAATGTGTGGTTTTTAAACGTTTTTCATCATCCCTATTATTCTTGAAACAAAACAAAAAACTTGAATGAATAGCTTAGACCATGAAGTCATGGTTCCCCGGCCATGACTTTTTTTTCTCAGTTATCTGAGAAAAAATTATCTCAGTTATCTCAATTATTTTAGTTTTCTTTTTTTTCTTTTCTTTTTTTTTGCTCTCAGTTTTCAGGATTAAGATATTGCTTTAAAAATATTTAGGAAGTTATATTTTATTTTCCTGACCTTCAAGTTTTTTTTTTATCTGAGCAGGGAGTCCTTTAAAACTTGACTGACCTTTGTGAATTCTTTCAGAATATCTTCTTTCATATCATTATCTTTATCTCAAAGTTTTGATTCATTTTTCTCCTTCTCACTGTATCTCCAAGCCCAAAAGTGCAAAGGATGCTTCAGCATGAGGCACAGTAGACACATTGGGATAAGACTACCAAGCTTTGAACTTCTGAGTATTTAGAGAAGCCAATTTAAATCTCTCCACTGTTAACCTTTTGTTGTTGTTTTTTGTTTTTCACGAATACAGCTCAGTTATTTGGCCAAGTTAGTTATAGATTTCAACCATTCCCATAGTATGCTGAAATTCAGACTACTTTTATTTCATTTTACACATTTCATTAGTTCCATTCTTTTCATCATTAATTTGAGTAACGTATTTCCTACCTTTTCAATGAACAGACCCAAATTTTAGCATTCAGAGTGTTATCGTTTGACCTCCCAGACATACTGCTGTACTTTGGTATCCTGTTGCTTGACCAAAGTGGAAGTGGTCAGCAGATTAAAATACAATGTAGTAGGTACATAGTAGTTCTGTACTTACCCATTCCTCCCCGGACATCTCATCACAGACAGCCAATACCATTAGCTGCCTTTTTTTTCTTTTGTGAGGCAATTGGGGTTAAGTGACTTACCCAGAGTCACACAGCTAGTTAGTGTTATGTGTCTGAGGCCGGATTTGAACTCAGGTCATCCTGACTCCAAGGCCAGCGCTCTATCCACTGCGCCACGTACCTGCCCTCACCGTTAACTGCTTTTACTCCACAGTGTCAAAAGTAAAATCCTGTAATGAATAAAGAAAATACCTGATTCACCTAGCTGCTTTTTCTATTTTCTCTTTGACTAATTTTTCTCTGTTGCTATTTTCCCCCATTTTACCTTATAAGGCTGCTGGGAGAATCACCTGAGATAATAAAGCTCTTTGCAGACCTTAAAGCACTATGTAAATACTAACTACTATCATTAGCCTTTATTCTTTATTGTTGAGTATTATTCATTAAGCCCACTAATATCCATGGTACCCATCCTGAACGTGGTACCTAGACCCTATACAAAGCAGGTAAAACAGTCATAGTCCCTGGCCTTGAAGAGTAAAATCCTGAGCCAGCCACTGTTTACTATAAGGTTGTAACAGTGTGGACACTGCTGGTTGAACTCTTCGTAGCCTCTAGCCATTTCATGTCTTTTTGTCCCAGGTTGCAGGACGCCTACATGTTGAAGTGATGCGTGTGACAGGAGCTGTTCCAGAGCGTGTGATTGAAGGCGACGACTCCTCAGAGAACTCTAGTGAGAGTGGGAGCCTCGAAGTCATGGACAGCAATGGTGATATCATCCACCGAGTCAAAAAGCTGACCTGCCGGGTGAGATGAGGGGTGGGGAGTGTGGTCTTATGTGTGTGATCACTTTTTAAAAGGGAATATTTACTAATCTAGCAAGAGATATTTTTCACTTGAGATAGTTCAAGTTAAATGAGTTAACAGTGGATACAAAATCTGAGTGTGTAGCTCTTTCTGAAGATGGTTTGCTTTACCTGAAAAGGTATTTTGCCTCGAAGGATTTAATTTATAAGGTTGCATGAGTTTTTTTCTTAGCAAAGATTGCAGCCTTACCAGAAACTAGTTATAGTGATCGGGAGACCTTAGTATGTATGATATAAGAGAAGTATGAGTATTTCATATTGAGAATTATGGCATGGATATTATTATAGAGGTAATGAGTAAAAATGTGCTAAGTAGTATCAGAGAGTCAAATGGCTGATTAGTTTTGTCAGCAAGTCAATCAACTTGCTACGTACCTAGTGTGTGCCAGACACTGCACTAAGCAGTATGTATCACTCTGGTACGTTGCCATTTATGATGGAAGCCAGTCTAAGCTCTGGGGACCCAGAGAAAGACAAAAGACAGTTCCTGACCTCAAGGAGCTCACAGCTGAATGGGAGACGCAACATGCAAACTGTTGTTTACAAACAAGTTGTATACTGGGTAAATTAGAAATAATGAACCAAGGGAAGGCACTAGAAATCAGAAAAGCCTTCTTATAGAAGGTAGGACTTTGATATTAGAGACTTGAAGGAAGCCCAGGAAGTTAGGAGGCAGAGATGAGGAAGGCAACAGTTTTGGGCATGGAAAGGCATTTCATGATTTACATTTACATTGGAGAACATTGAGAGAAGAGATACTCTTCTGGTAGATGTTTTCTTTATTGAAGTTGTATTACATTTTTTATTTCCTCAGGTAAAAATTAAAGCAGCAACTGGGCTACCCCTAAATCTCTCTAATTTTGTCTTCTGTCAATACACATTCTGGGACCAGTGTGGGTCAACAGTAGCAGCTCCAGTGGTTGATCCAGATGTCCCCTCACCTCAATCCAAGGAACCTCAGTTTACAGTCATTTTTTCTCACTGTGAGGTATTAATTTCATTGATTTAATTTAATTTAACAAACATATGTTAAATGATTACTACATTGAGAATACTCTGCTAGGTGATAGAAGAAATAGATAAAAAATAATAATTGCTAATATTCATTTAGCACCTTAAGTTTTGCCATGTGCTTTACATACATTATTTCATTTGGTACAACCCTGTGAAGTAGGTTTGGGTATCATTATTTCCATTTTACAGATGATGATACTATCTGAAGCTTCAAGAGGTTAAATGCATTTCCCAGGGTCAAACTACCATTAATTATCTTAGGTAGAATTCAAACAGAAGTGTTTCTGCCTCTACGTCATCATGCCTTTGATAAACTAAGACCTTTTTTCCTCCACTCATGGAGCCTGTGTTTTAGCTGGGAAATAGGACACATACACAATTGCCTCTAATAAAAACATAATTATATAATGATATTTATTTATGAGTGAGTTGGTGAACGCTTCTTGGAGAAAGTAAAATTTGAATTAAGCTATAAAACATGAGTGGGTAGAGATAGGGAAAGGACATGCCAGACATTGGGAATAGTGTGAACAAAAGCCAGGAAGCAGAAATGTGAGAGCCAGGAATGGGTGGTTAATGAGTAGGCCAATTTAGAATACATGGAGAAGAGTAGGAGATAAGTCTAGAAAGGTAACATGGCCTGGCATTATCAGTGATCTTGAGTGCTAAGCTAAGAAATTTGAACTGTGCCCCATTGAAGGGTTATCAGCAGAGGACTCATAGGACAACCTATATATGTAAGGATGGTAAATCTGGCAGATGGGAAGGGTGGAGGAATTGTAAAGGAGATAGACTTGTTAAGAGGCTATTGCAAGTATCATAATGATAATCAACTGTGAAAGATTTAGCAACTCTGATCAATTCAATGATCTACAACAGTTCCAGAGGACTCATGATGAGAAATGCTATACACCTTCAGAAAGAGAACTGATGAATTCTGAGTGCAGATTGAAGCATAGTTTTTTTTTCTCCTTTATGTTTCCTATTCCTTCTTCCCCGGCCCCCCAGCCTGTAACATGACTAATGTGGAAATGTGGTTTGCTTGATTTCATATGTATAATGGGTGTCTTATTTCTTGCCTTCTCAGTGGGTGGGGGAGGGGAGGATAGAGAAAAATTGGAACTGAAAATAAAAATGTTTTCAATAAAATAAAACACTTTCCCAAAAAAGAGGCTATTGCAGTAGCTGAGGCATAAAGTAATGAGGGCCTGTAGTAGTAATAATGGGGAAAGAAAGAAAGCAATAGATGCAAGAGATGTTTCAGTGGTAGAATCTTGTGAACATTGTAGCTAATTATCACTTGTGGCAAAACATTTGTACATTTAAAGACTGTTAATCTTTCCAGTCTTCTTCAATTCTTAAAGCCCAGTTTTTTTTTCTTTTCTTTCCTTTTGTGCGAGGCTATTGGGGTTAAGTAACTTGCCCAGGGTCACAAAGCTATTGCGTCTGAGGTTTAAAAAAGTGAAAGTTTTACCTTTACTTTTTAAAAAAAGTTTTACTCTTCTTAGTAAAAGACTAGAGGAAATAGGCTATAATTTCAACAGGAAATAAAAAGCATGGGAAGCAATAAGAAGAGTCAGGTATATTTTCTAATACTGTGTTTAGAACTTAAAACTTTTAACCTATGAATTTTTAGAAATAAAATAAAACATGAATAGTTGAATATAGCCAATACTCATCATCAATTAAAATTGGTAATACCTGTTAGTCAATGAATATTGACTGTAATATACTTCAGGAAGGCACAACTTACCTACACAAGATAGTATCTAAGCAGGAAAGTAATCTATATTCCTTCAAATGTCTTGAAATAGGAATCCTGTAGCTTCCTTTTTAAACCTATTTCTTTTTCTCATGAAGTCTTTCCTAATGTCTACCTATATCCTTCTTGAAATTTAAGGATTTAAATCTTCCTTTAGTCTTTCCTATTTCCATATACCTCCAGTTGTCTTATGTGTCTTGACAAGGAACGAAGAAACCCGGGCGCTCTTCCCAAGCTTTACCACAGATTTGCTGAGTGACCTCACTTAGATCACTCACTAGACCTTCCTGTTACCCTCAAGGGTTCCCCTTCCCTGATTAGAAACCCAGCTGACTATAATTTTCTGGCATTTCATATCTTCCTATGCCTCATCCCTTCTAAATTTATTCTAAGTCCTCAGTTCTCTCTTTTCCTCCATACTTTCTCAGGCCATCACCCCTGCTCTGATTTCAATTTCTTGCCTCTCTAGTAGTTAGTCGTTTCAACTCTGTACTGTCCTCTCCTTTTGAATCCCTTGCAAGCTTGCCCCGTAGCTGCTCTGCTCTTGCCAAACGTCGGTCTTGTTCATTAGCTGTTGAAAATACCTGGAGGAAGTCTCACAACCTTGCTGACTAGGTACATTACAAATTCATGTTATCTAACCTCAACTGGACCCTCATTGTATCAAGGCAGTCTTTTTATTTTTTCCCCTAATTGATTCCCAATTTTATTCCTCACAGGAGCCATTCCAAACTTTCTCTTCCTTCCTCAAGCCTCCCATGTCTACCCCATCCCCTGTCCTTCTCATCTGAGGGCACTGGCTTGCTCTTTACTAAGAAAATTGAGACCATTCACTGTGAGTTCCCCCTTCTCCCATTCCATTCTTCTCAAACTCCTTGACATGATTTCTCACACTCTCTGCCTTTCTCCCTATCTCACAAAGAAATAACCCTTCTCCTTGCCAAGGAAGGCAATCTTGTCTACATATATATATATATGTAATCTCCTCTCATCCCATATTCTGCAGCTGATTGCAACTTCAACCATTCCCTTTTTTAAATCTTCAACTTCTCCTTATTAGCCAGTTCTTCCCCTACTGCCTTCACTCATGCCCAAGTCTCCACCATCCTTCTAAACAAGAAAACTTTACAAGACACTACCATCCCTTAAAGCTATCATCCTATATTTCTTTTGCCTTCCTCATCCAAACTCCTTGAAAAAGCTGCTTCTACTTCCCCTCCTCTTCCTCACTCTTCAACCCTTTGTAATTTGGCTTCCAATCTCATCAACTCACTAAAATTCCTATCTATTAAGTTACTAATGATCTCTTCATTTCTAAATCTGGGGATCTTTTCTCAGTCCTAATCTTTCTGAACCTGTGTGCTGCATTTGACACTATTGACCATTGTCTGCTACTATATACTCTCTCCTTCCTGAATTTCTGTGACCTCTTGGTTCTCCTCCTATCTGCCTGATCACTTCTCAGTCTAACTGTGTTCCCTATAGTTCTGTCCAAGGCCTGTTTCCTTCTCCCTTTAAACACTTATTCATTCTCATTCTCTCTCTTTCTCTCTCTCTCTCTCTCTCTCTCTCTCTCTCTCTCTCTCTCTCTCTCTCTCTCTCTCTCCATACACACACACACACACACACACACGCACACACACATATATATGTCTCTTTCTCTATAACTTCTTCAGCTTTTATGGGTTTAACTTTCTTCTCTATGCAAATGTTTCCTGGATCTATATATCTAGTCCTAATCTCTGTCCTGAGTTTCATTCCCACATCACCAGTTGCCTATTGGATATTTCAGGATGTCCTGGGGACATCTTAAAATCAACATGTCCAAAACTGAATTCATTATCATTCCACCAATATCCTCCACTCTTCTAAACTTCCCCATTTATGTTGAAGGTACCACCATCCTTCTATATCTCAGCTGTGCAACGTTTTCATTATCCTACACTTTCTTGGTGTTTCTACCTTCACAACATTTTTGCTGCTTAGAGATAATTGATTCTACTGCTTTATGAAAATATTTTTGAGGAGAGGAGGTGAATAATGAGGTGAAATGGCAGTGTTACATCAACAAACCCTATTTTATCATTATATGACTGAAGAAGAAAGATATGAAGTTTATCAACATCAGTTTGAAGAATTCAATCAAAATCCCTCCCCTCCTTGGCTCTCTCCATTCAGACAGCTACAACCATACTTTAGGCCCACATTTCTCACTTGGATTATTTCATTTATTTCAAAAGCCTCTTGGTTGGTTTTCCTGCCTCAGTTCTCCAGTCCATCCTACATCCTGCTATCAAAGTCATTTTCCTCACATTCCAATCTATCAGTGTCACTCTCCTAATCGATAAACACCCATGGCTTCCTGTTACTTCTAAGATAAAACATACATTTCTTTTGTTTTGATTTTAGAGCCCCTTACAACCCTGCTCTGCAGTTTGTATTTCTAGCCTCCTGGATATTACTTTCCCTCCCATACTTTGTGATCCAGCCTAACTGGTATTTCTTTCTTCCTTTAAAACAGCACTCACTCTCTGTCCCCTGTTTCTTCACCTTTGCTTTGGCCGTGCTTCATCCTTGGAGTTCTCAGGCACCATCTTCTGCATGAGGCCTTTCCTGAACCCTCAAAAGCTATTGCTTTCCCTTTCAAACTTCCTTGTATTTGACTAATTTGTATATACTTGAAATTTGTTAATTTTATATTTATACAATATACACTTATATGTGTTTTTGTTTCCACCATTAGAATTTATGCTCCTTGTAAGTGAGTACTATTTGTTTCCTCTTTTTTTTTTTTTGGTACTTGTATACCCAGCACCTAACATGGTACCTGATAAATAGTAGATCCTTAGTAAATACTTGTTGATTCATTGGTTGGTTAACTGACCTCAGACCAAGTTATCTAACCTTTTGGCATTTTAATTTCCTTATTGGTAAGATGGGAGAGAATTGAGCTAGATTATCATTCTATTTACTTTAAAAAAAAAGTATTGATGTCTTTTGCTTTTAGGTCACCTTCATAGGCTTATAGATTTAGAGTTGGAAGGGAACTTAGAGATCACTGAGTCCAACCCCTTCTTTACCCCTATAGGGAAAGTCAGACCCAGACCCAAAAAAGTTAATTCACTTGCTTGGGGTCACATAGGCAGTGAGGGCAAGAGCGGGGATTTGAACTTGAGTCCTTTTACTCTAAAGCCTATGTGCTTTCCACTGTACTATGCTGTCTGCTTCCCCCCCCCCAAATATAACTGTCACCTCTCCATTAAGACATCCCTTGTATTGAAGAATAAAAAATAAAAGGGAATGGGGTAGGGAAAGCATTTCAGCAAAACCACCATCAACTGAGCCTGGTAATACTTATGTACCCATCCTATAAAACAAGAGGGACAATTTCAAGATAAGAACCCAAATCTTTATGCAGCTAAGATTATAAAGAAATGTTATAGAAATTATTCTTCATTCTTATGCCCTGTTGATCCCTTCTCTCCATGTTCTAGGACTATGTTGTGAACGTCACAGAAGAATTCTTGGAGTTCATTTCAGATGGAGCTCTTGCAATTGAAGTGTGGGGTCACAGGTGTAGTGGA
The DNA here is from genome assembly GCF_003287225.1 of Phascolarctos cinereus. Classification (NCBI taxonomy): domain Eukaryota; kingdom Metazoa; phylum Chordata; class Mammalia; order Diprotodontia; family Phascolarctidae; genus Phascolarctos; species Phascolarctos cinereus. Next base: position 555,508,927 of record NW_027555847.1, read on the forward strand.
AATGGAAGTTCCATCTGGGAAGTTGATTCTCTTCATGCTAAAACAAGAACACTCCAAGACAGGTTCGTGATTGGCAATCAAGCCAAAGCTCGGGAGGAGGCTGACAGTGTCACAGGGGCGGCTTGTTGTGTCAGTGAGCACAGCTCGGCCCTGGTACTCATGAGTGCTGCAAGCATGATTGGCTGATATGTTGTCCTTGTAGATGGAATGAAGTCACTCGAAGAATAGAAATGTGGATTTCCATACTTGAACTTAATGAGATGGGTGAATATGCTGCAGTGGAACTCCATCAGGCAAAAGATGTGAATACAGGGGGTGTCTTTCAGCTAAGACAGGTATTGTACCTGGATTTTTTCTCTGTCCACTGTACTTTTCCATGTATTGCCCTGAGTTTCTTGACAGTTTCAAAACACCTGCATTTCTCCCTGTCTCTTTCTCTTAACCTCCCTTTCCTTCTTCCCCCTCTCTTTTCCCCCCATTCTTTATCACTCCTTTTCTCCTCACCACCACCCCCATTTCTTATTCTATGCAGGGTCATTCCCGTAGAGTTCAGGTAACAGTGAAGCCTGTTCAGCACTCTGGTACCTTGCCACTTATGGTGGAAGCCATTCTATCTGTCTCTATTGGCTGTGTAACTGCAAGATCTACCAAACTCCAAAGAGGACTGGATAGTTACCAGGTAAGGAAGCAGGGTTTGAAGTGAGATATTTAAAGGGGACTGCTTAGTTAAGAGTAAGAGGCGGTGGTTAAAGAACTGTAATGAGGATTTATTTGGTAATGAAATCAGCCTTCATAACAGTTTGACTACTCAAAATTCAGGTTTGTTCATAGTCTGTAATATTATGGTTACATAATGTAGAATATATCTCTTACTGTGAATGGTTCTTTTAAAAACTGTTCAGGTTGTATTGGGTATTAAACTTTACTACCCCATTCTAGGGCCTATTATCCATCTCCTAAGTTTTTTTTTCACTTTTTGGTCTAATTTGCCAACTGTATGCAGCTGTAGCAAAAGAACCAAGAGATGAACTCAAGGTCTTTTCTGTCTAGAAATTCTGAGTTTGGTAAAGACATTTCAAAAACAAAGAAAAAACCTTAAGCAATAATCAGTTCATAATAAATATGATTTATTAATCATAAATTATGGCTTCTTTTTTTCTTAGTACTTAAATCATTACATAAGAATAATGTTTTTGTTGTTCATTGTTTCAGTCATGTCTGACTCTCCATGACCCCATTTTGGGGTTTTCCTGGCAAAGATATTAGAGTGGCTTGCCATTTCCTTCTCTAGCTCATTTTACAAACAGGGTTAAGTGACTTGGCCAGGGTCACACAGCTAGTAAGTGTCTGAGGCTAGATTTAAACACATGAAGATGAATCTTCTTGATTTCAAGCCCAGTGCTCTATCTGCTGCACCACCTAGCTGCCCAAGAACAAGGTAGAATATTAATAAATGGTACCTTATGGGCCTGGAAGAGGTGATGTATTTCACCAGACATCTATTTTACTACTATAGAATGACTCCAATACAAATGGCTCAGAGTATTAAATTCTGTAGTTTGGATTTATGTATGTCCTTCTCAACCCAAGGAGCCCCAGATAGAAGAAAATCAAATTTCTTTTCTGTCCTCTGTTTCCTCCAAGAAAATTGGGCTTAAGCCTGGCCATGGCCACTTCTCTTTGTCTTCTGACTCCACCAACATCAAAGTTTCATAGCAGCCAAACAAAAGCTTTTCTGCAGACCAAATATAAATATGTTGAAAATCTGGCTCTGAGTTCAGGCTTCTTGAATGGGGAGTACTGTTAAGACAGATGTGCTCCTGTCAGCCCATTCTTCCCTCCCCTCCAACTGAACTTTCACACAGGTTTGCAAGACCTGGTGAATGTAATGATAGAGTAACTAAAAGCACCCCTTTTCTCGCCCCCACCCCGGCCTTCTTCAAGAATAAAAGTGTTCCTTGGGTTTACAACTGATTACACTCTGCCTTGAAATTAGGAACAGGGTTCAAAGTTTTGTCATTCTAATTCTGCCACTAAATTGCTAGTCACTCTTTAACCTCAGACAAACAACTGAAAGTAAGTCTCCGGTGAGTGACCTATAAGTACAATCAACTGACTTAACTAGGGATGTGAGGAGAGTTTACTAGGTGGTTGTTGTTGTTGTTTTAAGTGGATCTTCACATTTTTGTCAGAGCTAGGTTTCATCAAAATAAAAAGAGAACACTTGCTGAGCCAGACTGCCACGCATGACTTAGTTTTGTTTGTTTGTTCATTTGTTTTTAGTTTATTTGTTTTTGGTAAGAGTATAGTACCAGCTGAAAAAGAAAAAATAGATTTTATTTGGTATTTTCTCCCTTTTTTTTTCTTTTGCTGACAGGTCTGCCCCATTGAACTTTCAACTGTACCTTTTTTTTTTTTAAGAAAAGACATGAAGTGTGGTACAGTGGAAAGACTATTAGATTTAGAATCAGAAGACCTGAATTCAAATCCTGCCTTTTAGCACTTACTACCTGTGTGACCTTGGGCAAAGTATTTAGCCTCTCTAGGGTCCTTATCTATAAAATGAGAGAGTTGGACTAGATGGTCTATATAGTCCACAAGATCCCTTTCACTTCTAAGTCTAGGATCATGTTAAGCACCAATCCATAACATACCTATTTCACATTTGTAGCTAACAGTGGCTTTCAGTGATTAGAAGCAACTCTGTAGACTAAATGACTGTGCAGACTGTCAGAGTGGTTCTGATGTAATATGGAATATTCATTTATGAGAGACCACTGTACTCAGAATTGTAATTGCATCTACTAAAGTAAAATTCATCCAGCTCATAGCCCAGAGACTCTTATATAATAGAAATTTAGTAAATATTTATTGAACAGATGAATGAACCAAGTTGAAATAATGGTGTTTTTTAAAATGCTTACTTGAAAGTAGACTATTCTTACATGAGACCAATGTTTAAGTTTCTCTAAAACACAACACACACACACACACACACACACACACACACAAGAAGAAACAGGATAAAACACTGGTGTGTGTTTAAGTGGAAATGGTACCAATATGTCTAAAAATATTTTATATTTAGTTATAAACCTTGGCCACCTCTAGCTTATCATAGATGGTAGAGAATAGAAGATAGGGAATTATGTATATTAATGACCCAGATATGGGGTCCATTATGGGAATGATTAGGTTTTCCTCATGTGATCTTAAATTCATACAAGGGACAGTCCTAAAGAACCACTGTGCACCTCCCAGGGGAGAGAGAAGGCTTAAGACTAGCTATGTTCTCAGTCATTTACACCACTAATTCAAGCATTCTAGATTGATAATATCTACATTTCTTTGAATAATGGAAATTGGCAACCAAATATCTCAGATGTGTTCAATATCACAGTTTCCCTTTGTCATGGATCTAGCTTTGGACTTAGGCAGGCTATTGATCTGTACATCTTAAACTAAAAAATTCTCAATGTTAAAGCAAATGTGAGACTTTTATAAATTTGTCTTGTTTTCTACTCCTAATTTGTGAACACTTTCTGGTATACCACTATATTCATCATGTTGTTTATTCTAACAAAGCCAAAAACCTTTCAGTTAAAGAGGTGATTCTTATAATGTTGCCTAGTCACTGAATTGTTCTATTGAAATGTTATGTCAAGTATTTGGGACATGTGTTGTTTTCTCATCCACATCAGTGCTGATTAACGTGGGAAACAGACAACTCCATCAACCTACAATGATGATGTGTGCTTTTATTTGAATGATATAACTGTACCTTGAATTTGTAGAATGCTTTATACTTTTCACTATCAGTCAGTAAGTTTGTAATGAAGTCCTTGCTGAGCCAATCTACTAAGCCCTAGCATACAGGGATTTATTCCTTCCAATAGCCAGGACAGTTTAACGCCTGATTCTTTTATCACCTTAAATTCCATTAATAATTGTATAAAAATGATGAGATTCACTGAGTGCTATGTTTCATCCCTGTAATGATATATGTAAATCTATAAGAATGCGTATATGAGTTGAAGATTTCCCCTCCATGAGTGCTGTTTGAGAAAAATGCATGTCCTTTGTGTTTATTTTCTCCTACCAGAGAGATGATGAGGATGGTGATGATATGGATAGTTATCAGGTATTGCTGCTGCTGTTAATCCTGTGGCATGGGGCACAGCTAATGCTAACTGCCAAAATTGAAAAATAGAGGGTAGGGAGGAGGAGGAGCATCAAAACAAGGAAGGGCAACTCTTCTGTGGTGGTGATTATGCTTTAATCAAGAGATATGATGGTATTGTATAGATCTCTCTATCTATTCCTATATTATAACCTGGCAGAATTTTTTATATTCCAATAATTACCTCATAAGGATGTCCTAAATAAAAGAATAACCAAAATACTCAACATAGGGGACCTTTATAAACATACAATAAGGACCTAGTTCCTAACTTTAAGCTATTTTTATGTCTTCTGACACTTATCAGATTTTTTCAGAGAGAAAGCATGATTTATAAGAGGTAATATGATAGAGTGGAAAACATTTTTCATTTGGAGTCAGAGGACCTGGAATCAAGTCCCCAGTTTGCTACTTACTCCCTAGGTGCCTTAGACAATTCACCTAACATCTCTCTGAGAACTGCTTTCCTCATTTGCTAGATTTGGACGTCTGAAGTCCATTCTAAAGTTCTAGCTCTAAACCAGTGTTCCATGGTGGAAAGAAGACCGGATTTGTAGTCAGAGGTCCTAAACTAGAATTCCATCTTGCCGAGTAGCTAAGTGACCTTGAACATTCACTGTATATATTACATTGGGCTTCAGTTTTCTTGTGCATAAAAATGAAGGAGTTGGACATGGTCTTTATGGTCCCTCATAGGTCTAGAAACTCTGAAATGTTTTTAGGTGAGACCTTATAGCTAGGTAGAAAGACCAAAGACTTGTTTGTGGTTTTTTGTTTTTGTTTGTTTGTTTTTACCATTTTAATTACCCTTTACATTTAGAATTAGGCTAAAATTCCTAAGGTATGATCATTTCTGACATAGAAAGATGGGGTTGGAGGGAGAAGTTAGGGAGTACATTCCCACAGGTAAAAATTTTGTAAAATTTTATCCTACTCATGATCCGTTGATTGGCTTGATGTTATGTGTAGGATGATGTTAGTGGTCAGAGAAGCAAACTAAAATAAAGGCGTCTGGGTTTGGCTCCCAGCCATTTTCCATATATAGCCTGTCACAGGCTGTTTGACCTCTATGTGCCTCTCTGCCTATAAAACTTAAGTCTTCAGATGACTTGTGTTCTTGCAGTCCAAAATTCTTCTAAGTGGAATAGGACATGACCAGGGAAAGTCCAGTCCAGGGAAACAGTTGTTGGGGCTTTGAGGGGTTTTTTGGTTTGTTTGTTTTCATTTTCCCCCAACCTTATAGTTTATCTAAGGAAAAAATAGCAACAACAAAAGTTTAGAAAAAATGGCAACCTCCTCTTCAATTTTCACACCTGCTCCAGTGCCACTTACTAACTTCCTGCGGGCTGTTTGTGTGCTTCCTGGCATCTCATATCACAGTGAAGAGTCAACCAGACATATTCCTGTGATTTCCTAAAGCATGACTGACTGCATGTTGGATTTTTGCATGGAAAAGTTTTTGTTTGTCCTCTTGATGGTTATTGGAAATAAAAAATTTTTCAACCAGTTTGAAGGGTTCCCTGCTGACCTATTCCTTATGTTCCAGAGATCACATGGCCATTGAACTATGAAAATGCCTGTCTTTTTCCATTCCATATGCTACTATATGTGTAATTTGGGTTCTGTTCCTAGGGTTCTTCTGCTTAGAATCCAAATCCTTTGAATGTAAAGCTGTAATTTTAAAATATTCCTTCCCATTACCCCCTTCTCCAAAAGCATGAAAAATCATCCAACATCTGGTGAAATTTGATTTCATTTTGCTTTTCAGTACAGTTGCCCTTTGGGGAATACTGTAGGGGGAAAGGGGTCTCTGATTTCTGAGTATTGGGATCTCTGATCAGCATGTGGTATTACTGAAGGGTTCTTGCTCACTTACATTAATTACTAAACACTGTTCAATGGCCCTTTCTAATGAAGTTTTCAGATCAACTTAAATGTTCTTAAATAATAAAAAGGGAAGCTAGTTGATTGTATAATCTACAGGAAAATGTTTCCCTCCCTATCTTTAGGAAGAAGATTTAAACTTTGTGAGAGAGAGATGGTCTGATGCACTCATTAAGCGTAGAGAATATTTGGATGAACAGATTAAAAAAGTTAGCAATAAAAAAGGTATGTGGGGTGTAAGCTCTGAGAGCTGATTTTTTATCTTGAAGATTCCTTGAATGGTGGAAAATTGCTCTTTTTCACTGCTTTATCATTAATTATTAATCATTTAATTATCATTAATTAGTAATGATAATAGATCCTGAAAAGTTCTCCACAAGCTAGCCTCTGTTAAGATGAAGGAAATATGAAGATTTCACAAAGCTGAGTTAAATAGTTAGCTAAATATTAAGATCTAATTGGTTTTTGACAAGTATTAAGATAGTAAATGGAGCTGCGATTTCACTGGTATAGGGAACTAGTGGATAAGGAAGCCTCTACCAAGGTGTATGTCATCACCTCCTCTGCAATTTAATAGAGCAGGGATTTTTATTCTTTTGGGGCCATAGAACCGTTGGGCAGTCTGCCAAAACCTCTGCTCTTCTTCTCAGAATCCTTCTTTTAAATGCATAAAATAAAATACTTAGAATTACAAAAGAAAACAATTATTGAATGAGTTGTCAAAATATTTTTTAAAAACAAGTTTACAAGCCCCATGTTAGAGAGAACAGCCTGCCCAACAAAACACCCCAGTGGGGTCCAGACAAGATTAAGATATAATTGGGAAATGCTTACCAAATTTATTTTTCTAACAAATTTTATTTTTTAATGTTTAACAAAATGAACAGTTAACGTAAAATACAATATAAATGTAAAATAATGATTTATACAAAAATATGTGTAAATTACAATGGAACAGTATAATATGTTAATTTGTGGCTTTCTAAAGTCCATACATGGCCTTCAGGGATCTGTATAGAAAAATATATAAATATGACAATATTTGTGTATTTATATATTTATATATATATATATATATATATATATATATATATATATATATATATATATGCACACACGCACACACACACATGTGAAATATAGAAATAGAAATTTGAATTTGACACCACTGTCTTAGAACACTGAGATGTTACATGAATTGTCCAGGACCATATGAACTTTTACATACATACACACACACACACACACACACACACACACACACACACACACATATATGTATGTGTGTATGTATATGTATATATATATATGTATATATACATATACATACACACATACATATATATATGTGTGTATGTATATGTGTGTATATATATATATATATACATATACATATACATACACACATACATATATATATATATATATATGTATGTGTGTATGTATATGAGTTAGGACTTGAACCAGGTCTTTCTGGCCCCAAGGCCAATTTTATTTCTCTTAACTAAAGCTGAAAAGCAATGGGAGGGGGAGAAAGAATTACTCAAGCTGGGGCAAAGTGAAGAAAGAAGATAGGAGAGAGAATGAGGAAGAAAGTCCAGAGAAGAATGAAGGAATGCTCATTGCTGGCCTGAGCATTTTACTTCAATTGGAGGTTCCTAGAGGAACTGACCAATCAGAGGAAGAGGCCACAGGGCTAGAGTGAAGGCCTGTATTTGAAATAGAGAACATGGGTTAAAATCCGAGCCTCCTTACTCTGTGCCCTTCTCTAGGCTTTCGTTCCTCATCTCTGACAAATTTGACTAGATGCTATCTACAGACCCTTCTAGCTCTAAGTGATCCTGTAAGCAATAAGCAAATCCTATATGAAATAAGGAAAATTCTCACTATATCTTCTCTCCCTCTCCCTTACTACCACTCCAGAGTGAAACTAATTGGTTCAGAATTCTTGGATATTTGTCATATTTACTAATGAAAACTGTTTGGCTTTATCCACTACAAGTTTTAGCAATGAATTGAATTATTGGTTGGGAGATTTCATAGTATCTCAGATCCAGAATTTCTCATGAAGGGAATAAGCATTTCTGTGTTGCCTACTGTGTGCCAGGCACTGTGCTAAATGCTTTACAAATATTATCTTGTTTTATCCTCACAACGCTCCATGGTAGATGCTGTTGTTGTCTTCATTCTAGAGTTGAGGAAACCAAGGCAAACAAAAGTTAAGTGATTTGCCCAGGGTCACACAGCTAGTAAGTATCTGAAGCTGGACTTGAACTCAGATCTTCCTGTCTCCAGGCCTACCACTCTCTCCACTGAACCACATAGCTGCCTCTATACCACTTATGGAGGGAAGAGGTATTTGGCTCTTTTTCAGACGTGTCTGACTCTTCATGACCTCATTTGGGGTTTTCATGTCAAAGGTACTAAAATGGTTTGCCATTTCCTTCTCCATCTCATTTTACAGATGGGGAAACTGGGGCAAACCGCGTTAAGTGAGTTGCCCAGGGTCACACAGCTACTAAGTATCTGAGGCCAGATTTGAACTTGGGAAGATGAATTTTCCTGATCCCAGGCCAGTCACCCCTTCCATTGTGCTGCTTAGCTGCCACAGAAGAGGTATTAGGAAACTCTGATTGATTTGAGGGGAGAGGTATATAGTTTTTAAAAGTATTAAATCCTAATTATCTGTTGTATTTTACTTTAGGCAGTTTCTTAGTTTTTTGTGACTTCATCTGTGAAATAAAGGAGCTCATATTCAAGGCTACATTGTTGGCAAGGATCACGAAAATTCATCTCTTTACTTTAAGTAATAATAGTTGGACTCTCTTCTCTCCTTGATTTCTGTTGCCAATCATCCTTTCATCTTCTGCTGCAGAGAAAACAGAAGATGACCTGGAACGCGAAGCCCGACTTGTGGAGCAGTGGGTAGGCTTGACAGAAGAGAGGAATGCTGTGCTTGTTCCTGCTCCAGGCAGCGGGATTCCTGGAGCTCCTGCTGACTGGTAAGCACCGGCAAACACCTAGGTGACCCATCCTGAGCCACAGAGGGAGCTGCTGTTCCTGTGATTCCTTCCTGTCTGTTCCTCCTGATAAAATCTAATGTCTTCTCTTCCTACTTCACTATTTCCAGTCCCACATTTTTCTATCCTTACCCCAGTCCTACCTGTCCTGATCCAGAGGCAGATAGGTAGAACATGGGGCCTACCCGAGTTCAGATCCAGCCTCAGACACTTAGCTATGTGACCCTGGGTAAGTCACTTAACCCTGTTGCCTCACCAAAAAAACAATAATAATGATAATAATAATGATGATGATGATAATAGCAGCTACCTCTCAGTTATGAGTAGTAGGAAGTTATAAGGATGCAGTGAGATAATATTTGTAAAGTGCTTAGCACATGGTATACACATAGTAATAAATGCTTCTTTCTTTCTTCCACAAATACATCAAAACATTTTAGGAAGATTCCAGATAGTTAAAATGCAGCTTTTTTGCATATGAAATTTATTGATTTTGCATGTTTCTCCTAAATTACATATCCTGTATGTACAAGATACGCAGCTAGGTGACAAAGTAGAGTTCTGGGCCTGGAGTCAGGAAGACTTATCTTCCTGAGTTCAAATCTGGCCTCAGACATTGACTATCTGTGTGACCATGGGCAAGTAACTTCACCCTGTGTACCTCAGTTTCCTCATCTGTAAAATGAGCTGGAGGAGGAAATGGCAAACCACTCCAGTATCTCTGCCAAGAAAACCCCAAATGGGGTCATGGAGAGTCAGACACGACTGAAACAACTGTATGTACAAGATGGCTAAAATATTTATTTATGACCCCAAATCCTGAATTTTTCTCATGCTATACATTATTATTTCCTTCTCTCCATTTTGGGATTTTGTTGTTTAACAGCATACATTGCAGATTGTCTTTGTATTAATGTTCCATTGTGATAGGAATTTGTTATTGGCCTTAGGACCCCACCTGCTGGGATGGAAACGCACATTCCAGTCCTTTTCCTTGATTTAAATGGTAAGTAGATATTGGGACTAAATCTCCAATAGTTTCTTTCAGATTTCATGGCCCAGTAATTTAGGCCAATAAATCAAAAAACTAAGATAAGGGGAAGGAAGAAAAAGGGAAATTCAGTATTTTTTCCAAATTTGTCAAATAAGGGTTTTACTGAATAAACTTTAAAAACATGTATGTAAGTGTGGCTTTTGTGAGGGTAGGGAAAGGGATTGAGAACTGGACTGTGATTTCACTGGTCTAGGGAACTCCAGGAGGAGGAAACTCAATGCACAGTTTCAGGTTGGAACTTTTCTGCTGAGTATAATTGCACTGTAGCACTGAGCACCGAGAGGTTAATTAGGTTAATTGATTTGCCTGGGGTCATACAGCCAGTATGTATCAGAAACAGGTCTTGAATCCCTGTCTTCCTGGCTCTGAGGCTGGCCTTCTGTCTGCCTCTCATGAAGGGAACCTCAAGTTAGTTTAGAGGCATGACTGACATCAGTAATGTGAAAACCTCTAGGGTAAACTTACTTAATAAATATACAAAAGGATAAACAGGATTATTTTGTCCTTGATGAGAAAAAAATCCATTTCATAATGTGCCTTATAAAAATGCTTAATTTTCAACCTCCAAAATAATAATTTTTTTAAAGAGTATACCATATATAGGGGCAACTAGGTGGTGCAGTGGATAGAGCACCAGCTCTAAAGTCAGGAGGACCTGAGTTCAAATCCAGCCTCAGACCAAACACTTCACACTTACTAGCTGTGTGACCCTGGGCAAGTCACTTAACCCCAATTGCCTAAAAAAAAAACAAAACCAAAAAAAAGTATACCAGCCATGATGTGGCTTCTATAACTCTTAAGCCCGTAATAATTAAACTGTAGGTTGATTAGTATAAAACTCCCACCTCTCACCCTGATGAAAAGATACATTAACTAAAACTACCATTTTTAAAATGACTCAATCCTCGAGTTGGGGGAAGGAATAAGAAGAATAACTTTAGTTCATTGCACTTGGGTCAGAAAAAGGGGTCATTTTTCCTGTTCCTTTCCTTTTCCTTTTGTTTGTTTTAAAACTGACCTTTTTTTTTTCTAAACCTTTTCTATGTGCCATGGATTTTATTAGCTGATGACCTCAGTGCCAATGAACAGCTCATAGGTCCTCATGCATCTGGTGTTAACTCTATCCTGCCGAAGGAGCATGGGAGTCAGTTCTTCTATCTGCCAGTCATAAAGCATAGTGACGATGAGGTAATTGACTGCCTAACATTCTTTGAAGTGGCTTTGGATTAGTGTGTGATACCAAGCAGTCCTATAATCATGTGGAATGGAATTTGGACTTAGAGGGGAAAGATCTAGTTCAATGAACTTCAGTTCAGCTTCCTCACTTATTTGTATTTACTCTGGGGTCATTGCATTACAAATGATTTGTTCCCTGTTTCCCTCTTCCACCCTTCTATCTTTTTACTGTTTTTCCTCTCAGGTTTCTGCTACTGCCTCTTGGGATTCCTCTGTCCATGATTCAGTGCACTTGAACAGGGTTACCCCACAAAATGAAAGGATTTACTTGATAGTAAAGACCACAGTCCAGCTCAGCCATCCTGCTGCTATGGAGTTAGTATTACGTAAAAGGATTGCAGCCAATGTTTACAACAAACAGGTAATATAGGGCCTGTTTCCACCATTATGCTTGTGACCTTGAAACTCTTCATTTCTGTTAGAGCTATAAAGTAATTGACTATATTTTTAGTGCTTATGGCAGTTTTTCTGATGTACAGAATCAGTCAATAAGCATTAATAAGCACTTACTATATGCCAGGACTGGGAATATATAAAGGCAAAATTGAAATAGTCCCTGCCCTCGAAGAACTTTTAATCTAGCCCCTGAGGCAATGTTTACAAGGTATAAAAATTGATAACAAGATCATTTGGAAGGTGTGGTGTTGGAAGATCCAGAAAGGATTCATGTAGAAGATGATACTGAGCTGAGAGCAGAGATGGGGCACATTCCAGGCATTTACCCAGATGCCTCCTTAGTTCACAGCCACATCTCCTCTCACCTTGATTTCTGCAAGGACCTATGTATTTAAGAAATTACAATTGAAAATGCCTTTTAAATTTGCAAAATATTTGAATTTGAAATTTGGTACAGAGTTTAATTATGCTTTCTCTCCCAACCAGAGTTTTACACAAAGTTTGAAGAGGAGAATATCTTTGAAAAATATATTTTATTCCTGTGGTGTAACCTATGAAATAGTATCCAATATACCAAAGGTAAATTGAAAACTTCAAATTTAGAAGTTTATCTTTAATATTTATTATTATTTTTATAATTATAACATTTGTAACAGATACTAATTAACTGACTCAAACATGTAATAAATCTCCAATCAAGACCCCTAAATTTAAAACATTTACCTCTTAACTGAATAAAAGAAAAACATAAAATTATATTTCCATGTGTTTTTTAAAAATCAAAAATTTAACAAGTGAACAAAAATACATTTGTATATTCAATCTGTGTTCTTAAGGGACCTTTGTTATGATTAGATTTGAGGGGGTTTGGGTTTTTTTTTTTTAATAACTGCACCTAATGTGCGTATGGTTCTGGGATCTCACTTTGTGTCCATTTCTGTAAGTATTTCTGTACTTCCTTCTAAGTATTTGTAATTTTTAATGTGGCTTAATATTGTTTTACATGAATATACTACAGTGCATTTAAGTAATCGCTAATGCTTGGATATAAACATTGTTTCCAGGCTTGTGCTTTTACCAATAAAGTAACTATAAATACTTTTGTACAGATTATTACATTTCTTCCTTTTCATCAAGACCTCTATAGGATAAGTCTTAGCAGTAGAATGTCTGAGTGAAATTTAGGAGTAGTTAGCTTTATGATTCTCATTGGATGTTGCCATATTGCTCTTAGAAAAAATTTGCACCAGGCATAGCTGTATCATCAGTGTATCATCATCACGGTAGAGTGCCTATTTCCCTACAATCCTGAAAATATTAAATTTGGTCTTTTTTTGTTACTTTGTCCATTTAGTGGACATAAATTAGGGTATATCAATGTACATTTCACTTATTATGAAGGAGTTTAAATGACTTTTTATGTGATTATTCACTACTTGTGTTTACTTCTAAAATTTTCTCTTCCTATCCCTTTGCCATTTCTCGCTTAATGCAATATAATGTCATCTTTATAGTAGAATATTTGGCATGTGGAGCATGTATATTTAATGCATAACTACAGCTAATGTTATAGAATAAATACTTACATGATTGAAAACTTGATTTACATAAAAACACCTTTGAAATTTGTATTTCTCATTAGTGGAATGGAAAGACCTCTCATTGCAGCAATGTGTGAGGGCTGGGTATACAGAGGGATAAATTTTCACATCTTTGATCTGGCATCTTTAAAAAAAATGGTCACAGTTTCAAAAAAAATTAATGCTAATGGGAAAATTAATTGTATTTCCAATAATTGCTCCACAAATGGTCCAGTTAGATGAACAAATGAACAATAATTTAACAGCTTTCAAAGTTTGATTCTCTTCAGATTTATTTTACTACATATTCCTGTTCATTTAATAAAATATTGACCTTCTTGTTTATCTTAGGCAACAGAGGAGATTGAAGACCGAGAAACTTTGGCTCTCATGGCAGCAAGGAGTGAAAATGAAGGTACATCAGATGGAGAAACATATATTGAGAAGTACACACGAGGTGTACTGCAGGTGGAGAACATTTTAAGTCTTGAGCGGCTCCGGCAGGCAAGTAGCTGGTCAATGTAAAAAGGAAAAAAAAATTTAAACAATAAATACTATTTGTTAATTTAATTTCCAAACCCTACACAGAGGTCTTGGAGAATGAAGGCTGAGGAAAGGTCATTGGACTTGACAATTAAAAAGTCTTTGGCCTTTGGAAAAGCAGTTCTGAGAGAACAATAATTCTAAAAAAAAAAGAGATTTCAAGGTTTAAGAGAGGATGGACAATAATCAAGTAGTGGCATTGAGCCTAGACCACTTTGTGAAGAAATTTGTCTGAGAAAGGGAGGAAAAAAAATGGGATAGTAACAGAGTGGAGGTAGAAGGGCAGAGGGATTCTTTTTTTATTTTTAGTACTGGAGAGAATTGAAAATAATTGTTAGCAGATAGAAGGAAGCCAATGGAGAGAGAAATTGAACATGCGTCAGAAAGCAGTGTTTCCTGGAGCAAAGTCCTAAATTTAATGAGGTGATGGCATCAAAGGTAAAGCTGGGGGAGGGGGGGAAGAAGAGGATTAGTTTTAACAAGAGATCTTCTGAGAGAAGGGATTAAGAGGAAAAAAATGGATGAAGGTGCTGAGAAATGCAAAAGCATAGTTGAGAGAATTTCCACCAGATAACTTCATTCTCAGTGATATAAAAGGCTCAGTCGTGCTCTAAGTATAAGGAGAAAGTATATTGGTTCAAGGCATGTTGGTTCAAGTCTTGAGAGAGGAAAAGATTTGGTACCATTGGGGTGGGGAATTAAATTGGAAGTCAGTAAGTTCAGAATAGAAGGACTGCTGAGTTTCAATGAGAATCCAGCTGACCATCAAATTGTGTGTGTGTGTGTGTGTGTGTGTGTGTGTGTGTGTAATCCTTGATAAACAAGAACAATAAATTACAGGCCAGCATTGTCCATCATGGTAGTAGGACTACAGAGGGATATATTATTAGACCCTCTTATTTTATCTAAGACTTCAGCCAACCTCTGCTCTCAAAAAACCTTCTAACTGGGATATTAACAATATTTTAAAAATGAATTGCAGTTTTATTTCCACTTATTTCTCCTTTCTTCCTACTCTGGCATATATATCCATGACCACATAGACCTCAGCCAGAGGAAGAGAAAGCATAGACAATGAGCCCAGACATTATATAGCTAGATAAAAAAAGACTGAACAGCTGAATCACTTTAACTTACTGTTCTTGGTTATCACATATGGGACTACTGGTAGTGATGATTTCTCACCTAAAAATGTGACGGCTAAGAATCAATAGTATGTAGTCTCTAATTATAGTTATGATGACTGTTGTCTAAAAATTTACATTTACTTTTACCCAAGAGGCAGCATGGTATAATGAGTGGAGGCTTGACCTTGGACCCAAGAAGACCTGAGTTCAAAATCTACCTATCATACACTGACTGTATGACTGATGAGTGTGTTAAGTGACTAACTGGTCAAGTCTCTTAATCTCTCAATACTCCAGGCAGCTATCCAAGATTCTGAGTTACGGAGAAGATTCTAACCTGAATTGGTAAAGGGAGCTTCCTTATCTGAAAGTTCCCTGTATCAATGAAATCACATTCCCAATTACTATTATTCCTATCCTGACTTTGACTCATCCAGCTAGTCATTTAAAAAACACTTAAGCACCAACGGTGTGCAAGGCAATATTATTGTCAGCTGTGGTCAGACTGGTTATAATCAGAAGTTTTTTTCTGAATATGTAGAATCATATCAGGGCCAGAAACTAGAGGTTTGTCTCACCTAATCTCTCTTTGCCATTCAGACATGAGAATCTATTCTGTTTTTTGAAAGCCCTTAGGAAAGTATATTCTACATTCTCCTTTAGTAACTCATTCCAGTCTCACTTTATAGAAGCATCTTTTGGGGTGAGGGTGTGAACTTATGATTTCTACAAATTTTTGGTATTAGAGAATTACCTGGAGCCCTAAGACTTGCCTAGGACTCCCTAGCCAATTGAGAGAGAGAAAGAGAGAGAGAGTCAGGGCTGGAACCCAGGTCTTCTTGATGCTGAGGCTGGCTATCCACCATGCCCTACTGTCTCTCATGTTATAATTTTTTAAAAGCAATCAGCAATCATCTGTTGATACTTTTATCCATATTACTGTCAGTACTGTTCCAGGCACATTGGTGGACACTAGAGAAGTATAGACCTCGTCTTTTGTTCATAAGGGCCTTATAGTCTAGTTGAGAAGACCAAATTTACTAGAAATTATAATGTTCTAAACCCTTAAGCAATATTTATAAGTAAAATAGAGATTCAGAGAAGGAAGAGATCAAGTATGGGCTCGAGTACTCAGAAAATATTTCAAAGAGCCTATATTCAGATTGCATGCCATCTCAGGTAGGGTGGGGGAGAAAATTTAAAATTCAAAAGCTTATAGAAGTGAATGTTGAAAACTAAAAATAAATTAAATTTAAAAAATATTTCAAAGAAGACATAGGATTTGAGAACCTAAGTAGAGAGGTTAAAAGAAGATCTGCCAGGTAGAAGGGTAAGTATGATCTGAGATGGGGAAGGTAGGAGCAGTGTGTGCAGGAGACAGTGAGGAAACATAGTGTATGATAAGCAGGCAAGGTGATAAAGTGTCTTCAAATCCAAGCAAAGGAGTTTGGAATTAATTCAGTAGATAAAATCATTTCAAGTTTTTGAACAAGAGGTGTAATCAAGTCATGTTTTTAAAAAAAATTAATCTGGAAGCTGGATTGGAGTAGAGACTAAAAGCAAGGAAACCAATTGAAGAAGTCATTTCGATAATATACTTGAGTTGACAAGGACCTTACCTAAAGAGGTGGGAGTGAAAATTTAGAAGGAAGTCAGATTTACAGAACATAGAAAGCTAAAATTTGAACATGACTTCAGGGTTTCTAACATGAGATAATACCATTGAAAGAAATGAGATAGAAAAGGAGACAGATGTCACAGTGAAAAGTGATGAGCTAAGTTTTGGACAGGCTAAGTTTTAGGTGGCAGGATATTCAAGTGAAGATGTCCCACATATAGCTGGAGATACAGAGCACTAGATTTAGAAGAGTAGAGTTAAGATTTCAGCCCTGCCATTTATGGACCATTTGCATATGAACAAGTCACACCATCTGTGTCTCTCAGCACTATCATGTATAAAATAGCTATAATAATATCTGTCTCACCAACCTGACTATGGTTGTTATGAGGAAAGTACAATGTAAACAAAAGTTGTTATTATGAATATAGTCCTGTAGTATAGTTGAGAAATCAAGCCTGACGATATAGAGTCATCCACAAAGGAGCAATACTTGAAGCTCTGGAAGTGAATGAGTTTAATGAGGGATTGAGTGTAGAAATAGAACAGCAGAGAGATAGGGACAGAGTATTGAGGGAGAAAAATCTTCCATTTTAAGATAAACCAACTCAGGACTTTCAGTCGAAGTCTAATTCTTCACCTTTCCATATGGAGGGGAGCATTGAAACCCAGGACAGTTTTTCCTCACTTTTTTATTACTGGTTAGGTATACAGTGATTTACAGTATAAATCGCTGAGTTTACCTGGATGTTGTGTTCACAGGCTGTCACTGTCAAAGAAGCACTTTCCACCAAAGCCCGTCATATACGGAGGAGTCTCAGTACACCAAATGTTCATAATGTAAGCTACAGCCTTCCATTTCACCTGTTATAAGTTGACCTGTTTTTGG
Source organism: Phascolarctos cinereus (assembly GCF_003287225.1). Lineage (NCBI taxonomy): Eukaryota > Metazoa > Chordata > Mammalia > Diprotodontia > Phascolarctidae > Phascolarctos > Phascolarctos cinereus. Next base: position 555,526,454 of record NW_027555847.1, read on the forward strand.
AACAAAGGACAGGGCAGGGTTGACAGGGAGGAAAGATAACATACTTCCCTGGGTGACAAGTATGGGGGTTTTCTAACATGTCTAATTTATGCAGGTTGTGTTAGTGCAAATTAGACTTTTATAACCCAGCCCACCTTGGAAAATGAGAGGTTTTTAAATTTACTTTCTTCCTCTTAATAAGACATTCTTTTCAAATTACCATAGAATATAAGCACAAAGCTTGGTTTGAGACACAACGGAAGAAAGATCTGATTGTTTGCCTCCCCACCCTGTGCCTTTTCTATTCCATCACCTTTTGCCCCCTGAGCTCTTTACTAGGGAAGAGGAAGAAAGTTGAAAAGGGGTCCAATTACATGACCCTGTCTGCTGGAGCTCCTGACCTTTGCTTCTTGATGCCAGTGCTGGCTGGCTCCAGCCACTGATAGATGAAATATTAGTCGGCTGCTCATCAATTGTATAGCCAAGAAGCTCTCCATTTCCCACCCCAACCCCAGTTAAATCTCTTCCTCCATCTCTCTCTACTTCTCGTATCTTCTTCAGACCACTCCAGCCTACAGAGCTTAGTAACAGCTGCCTGCTTTTGCCTGGCTGGAGGTAGTCATGGGAGGAAGAGACCTTCGTAGTGCAGCCCCTAAGCAGAAGACATAGCACAGAACTGAAACTTGAAAGGAACCCTGCCCTACCCCATTCCCTCTCCCCTTCAAATCTGACAGGGAGATTTCTGTTTTGCTTGCTTGTTTGCTTTTTAATCGGTAGTTACATAAAACTTCATATCTTTTTAGGTATCTTCTAGTAGACAAGATCTTTCTGGCTGTGACGAAGATGATAAGGTAAAGACGATAACACATAAGAATGTGTTCAATAATAAAATCATCAAACATTTCTTTAGTACCTTCTTTTTACTCTGTACCAGGCACTGGGCTGGGTTCTAGAGACTGTTAAGACAGTGGGGTGAGGGAACAACAAAGACTTCATGTAGGAGCTGAGAAAAAAACTAGGGAATCTAAGGGATTCTGAGAGTCAGAGGTGAGGAAAGAGTGCATGCATCACAAGCCTGGGGGGCAACCAGTTCAGAGGGTTAGAGACAAGAGATGAAGTACCATGTATGGAGTATAATAAGAAGGCTAGCCTGTAGCGGGTGTAAAGGGCAGTGATGTACAGTAAGTCTGGAGAGGTAGGTTGGGCCAAGTTGTGAAGGGATTTAATTGCCAAGCAGAGGGGTTTATATTTTGTTCTTCAGGAAATAGGGAGCCACTGGAGTTTATTGATCGGAGGACTGATATAGTCAGACCTTTAGAAAAATCACTTTGCCAATAAGTCTAGTCTGGCATAAAATATAAGGAATTAGGACTCAGAATCAGGTTAGGAATCACCCACTTCTCTACTGTGAACTTAATAGGACAATTATAAGTCAGTCAATTAGCCTTTTTATTCTTCTGTTTTCCAACTGCAGATCTTCAGAATAAAACTCCATAAATTAAATTGTATTGTAGCTGAATGTGTTTGTGAACAAATGTGTATTATAGCTAGTAAAGGAAAATGAAAATTATTTGAATGTAGGGATTTTAAAAATTAAGGATGATTCATTCATTAAATACATCTTTATTGAGCATCTATCAGAAGCAAAGCAAAGAGGTACCACCAAACTTACATGGATGACTTAGGGACCATGCCCTCAAAGAAGTTACACTCTAGGACTTTTTATAAGCAACCATGTTTCCTGAAAGTCAGATGAAGCTAAGTACGTTTATATGATGAAGACAGCTCTTTTCCCTTTGTTACTAACACCGTGATATCAGTTTGAACTAGCAAATCTTTAATCTATTCCCTGTTTTTGATCTGGATGACTCCTGCTTTCTTCATAGGGTTGGTCAGAAAGTCATTTAGATATGTCAGACTGTAGTTCCAGTTACCAAGATGTATCATGTTACGGTACTTTACCCAGGGATTCTCCTCGAAGGATTAAAGAAGGTATGATTACTTTAGATATTTATTTATTGCTGCTTTTGAAAAGCACGAAGAGAATTATTTTCCTGGTTATACATAATTATTATGGGCTAAGGAATATGAAATGAGGGATTTTTAAAATTTTATTTGATTTCTTTATACTAAAGAGGTCTAGTGTAGAATCTTAATAATACAAATTTGAATTTGTAAAGCATTTTACTTTTCATTACTAATAACGTAACAGTTTGTAAATCACAAAATGAAACTCATGTCAACACTTTTACAGCAACTCTCAGCTTAAAAGGATGAAAATGTACCACTGTTGAGCATATTCAAGTGCTCTGAAGGGAATTCCCAAAAAACCCTTCCAAAAGCATCATTGGATAAAGCATTAAAAAAAAAGATGCAAATATCTCCAATACCATTTCTTTTCAAGAATTATTATGGTACTTTGACAGCATAAAAATATCATAAATTTCACTTAAAAAGATCTTAACATGCAACCTTACAAAAAGACTACTTTGAAGTAAGCTTACATTTGAGTAGCTATGTGGTTCCATGGATAGAGATTGGGACCTGGAGTCAGGAAGACTTGAGTTCAAATCCTGCCTAAGACACTTTCTATCTGTGTGGCCTCGGACAAGTCATTTAAGCTGCCTAAGCCTCAGTTTCAGTATCTGTAAAATGAAGATAACAACAATACCTACCTTGCAAGGTTGTTGTGAGAATCAAATGAAATAACATGTAAAAAGCTTTGCAGACCTTAGAGAGCTATAATATTAGCTCTTTAAATGAGCCCCAATACCATGGAATTGGGAAGGAGAAGCACCAAATGAAAGAAAGGAATGGTAAAGAGAATGAGAAATAAGAATATATGGCTAAAAGTAAAAGCTTTTCTTCCTTATTTGTTTGCAGTGTAGGGATTAGAAGGAGAGAATTAACTCGTTATTTATTCATTTGATCATTCAACAAGTATTTATTGACCACTTTCTATGCATGCAGCACTCTGCTTGGCAATAGTAGGGAGATCAAAAATTTTTTAAAACCCAGGTAAAACACAGCCCCTAATCTCTTGGTGCTTACAGTCTAATTAGAGACAGTGGGCACGCACAAGAGCAATTAAGTTAAAGTACAAGGCAATATATGAATTACCAAGATGAGTAATACAAATAATCAGCATTATGAAGGGACAGAGAACAGAGAGATCAGTATGGGCCAAAGTAATTAGAAAGGATTCATAGAAAAAGGTAAGACTTGAATCATACCCTGAAGGATGGGTTATGGTTGTATTGGTTTCTGATTATCTTGTACATCAAGCAATCTTTTAGGAACAGAAAGTGATTCCATAAATTATCTGTGTGCTTAGCTAAATATATCTTTATTGCCATCCAATTATTAGCAAATTCATTTCTTGGTTAACCAGAAGTCTTTCTTATATATAACATATTCACTCTAGTTTCTTATAGTATATTGATGAAATAGTGCCATGATATAGGGGGAAAAAACAAACCTCAGTATTCCGAACTTCTTACAGAAGTCTGCCTGAAATTAATTAATTAATTATCTAGGTCTGGCATCTCTGCTTAGAGAACGAGAAATCCAAATGACAAGGTTTCCCTTAGGTAGTTAAAAATCTCTCTGACCTAAACCTTCTCTGCTTACCATTTGTAGTAACCCAAAAACAAAATTCAACAATGAAATTTAACAGTTACAGGGTTCAATTTGGGAATTTTCACCAATGATCACTATAGAAATGTTAACATTAGATGTATATCCTTAAAGCCTTCCTGGAAAAACCAAGGTAAGGTACAGCATGTAAAACAAGTGTCACCTCTCCATACTCAAAAAGAAGAAATGCTTCCTTTGGTTAATTGCTCCCCTCTGGAGAGTCGTTTCAAAATGGACATAGATGAGTAAAGGGATATTTAATTGAACTACCAAAGAGTATTCTTGTCCTTAACCTGGTCACTGCTGAATCATTTCTGAGGAGGATCAGTGTTTCCAAAAGAGAAGGGGGAGGGGACAGAGAGGTGGCAGCTAGGTGGCGCAGTGGATAGAGCACTGGCCCTGGAGTCAGGAGGACCTGAGTTCAAATCCAGACTCAGACACATAATACTTACTAGCTGTGTGATTCTGGGCAAGTCACTTAACCCCAATTGCCTCAACAAAAATAAATAGATAGATAGATAGATAGATAGATAGATAGATAGATAGATAGATAGATAGATAGATAGATAGATAGATGGATAATAGATAAAAGAGAAGGGGGAAAGGAGTGTGTTTAGTATGTCTCCATAGTAATTATTACCTCATATATTCTGCTTTTCCCTAGGTTGTGCTTCAGAGAATCCTCATGCCTTAACAGTCAGTCCCTTTAAAGCATTTTCTCCTCAGCCACCAAAGTTTTTCAAACCTCTCATGCCCGTAAAGGAAGAACATAAGAAAAAGACACCTTTGGAAACCAGACCTCTTCTCAGCCAGGAGGTAAATATTTCACATTTTCTTCATTGACCCAAAAAAACCAGACTTTTGCTATTTAAAAAGTAGGTGGAAATTTGTACTAATCAATAAGCAGTACTTAATGTGTGTACATGAATGGAATAGCACCCCACCAATCCTATTCTGTCACATGTGTGAGGTCTTGGTGGCAGTTTTTGATTGGTTAGTTTGGGGGTTTTTTTGGAGGGGGAAGGTAATTGGTATTGATTGCCTTTCTCATTAATTATATTATAAAATATCACTTCAAATGAGAGAGACATGTCCCTTGGATGTTCTTTGAATCATGAAAGCATTTTTTTTAATACTTTGGCATTATTGCATCTAAATTGATGCTAAAAATTCCATTTGAAGGTCTTGTGAAACTCCATCCATGTCTCAACTCAGACCATGCTAATCAGCTGCTGCACGACTCATTTTTAATGAAAACTTCAGCATTGCTTTTCTAACTTGCATGATTTAATATGTATTCAACCCATTGGTGTCTTCTGTGTGTGATGTGTTTGTGTGTCTTAACCTTTGCAGAGCATGCCCTCACCTCAGGTACATAAGGCTGGCTGTGTTGTACCCTCAGGAAGTAATGGCAACAACCTGCCAGTAGAAAACAATAGAATACGTGAGGAGAAGATTGTAAGTTCTGGATCAGTTTCTGTCATAATGCCTGGTGGTGGGTTTAAGGCCCTTTCACGGGCAATTATGCAAGTGCAATAGAAAAAAAAATGATTTGCATTGAGTGTTTCCTTTTTTATTTTGAATATTGACAATATTCTTTTGCATGAATATGAGCTATCGTTTTCTTTTTGTTGTTCTGAGTGTTATGCAGAGAGAAAAAGACGTTTTAAGTGATCCTGGACTTTAATTCATAAAACAGACAGCATGAATTAACTAATGTTGAAATTTTTCTAATGTGTCTGTACATATTGCTCAGATTCTGAAGTTAATCTTCATAGAAGAGTTGAGCTCACTTGGAGTAAGTAACTCTGCATTGAGCTGGGAGTATGTCTGAAAGCTTTTTGTTTTGCCTGATGCTCTTGCCAGATTTGTTTTGCAGTTCACAGCTGTACTGTAATCCATCCCTGCCATCATTCCATTATCTTCATCTCTGTAAGGCAGGTGACCTTTTTTGAGTTGCTGTCAAAATACATTTTGTACCCCTTGGTGCCAGCTGTTTTCAGGAAAGGTTTTTCCATACTTTAACCACATAACCCTAGAAACTACAAGCCCAGAAACTTGGTTTGCAAATTCCCTACCTGGGAGACTCTTTTAAATACCCCATGTAGCCTAGAATTTTCCTGCCTATATGCAACAAAGAAAAGTTCAATTTTGTCTCAAGGTAGGGACCTAGCTGGGGTGGCTTCCCAGATTCTGAATAAAGTTTAACCAGCTCTAGTGGGTCTTGGCTTTGTGGTGTTTACATTTGCAAATTTTTATGTTGTTTGTACTCAGAAATAATGAAGAATTAATTTCTTCAACTCTACTACACATATTAGTTCCTCACCTTAATTGGGGTGAAATATTTTAACAATTCCAAGCTGCTCATGCATGTTGTGTGAAAACTAACTGATCCTTTATGCAGACATGTATCCCACTCCCCCTCCCCCACTCCAGAAAGATCTCAGGAGGTGATCTTTCCAGCCCCACATTCTGCTCCAGGGAAATCCACACTCTTCTCCCTCCCCCAGTTACCACGTAACTTTCCTAGTGCAGAGGAGTGCCAAGAGTACTTGGCCTTAATTCTCTTCCCTTATCTCCCAAATCTGTTAGTACTCTGGTATGTCCCTTAAAACTGACTCCTCTCTAGGGCAGGAGCATGAGCCAAGTGGCTGACAGACTAATTTTTTTTCTCTTTCTGTGGTTCCAAGATGGATTTAATCAGTCTATTTATTTATGTTATACCTATCACCATGGCACACAGGCACTAAATTTAAACCAATTTTAAAAATAAATATTGGCTGAAATAATAATGAGTCATTAAGAGATCCTGCCATGTGCTTCTTTATAGGCATTAGTTTACAGGGTTTTTACCAGGCTGTGTATTTTTCAGTTTTCAAATTGTGTTTTTCTTCCTTGATATTCTCTACTCCCTCTTTAATGTGATAAAATAAAGGTAGGGCCTCCAGCTATCAAATGATAAGAAATCTAGTAGTGTTAAAAGACTTCAGTGCAGAAAGCCAAAGGAATATTTTTCTCTATGTACACTATTTAATAATCATGATATCATAGATTCATGGCTGGAAAGGACATTAGAAATTATCTAGTCCAATCCTTCATGATATGAATAAATTCATATTTTAGTAGCAATATTTTTATTACTGAAATCTAGGAGCATCCTTTAAGTGAAAATTCCATATTAGCTCATTTATTCAAAAAGCATTTTTAAGTGCATAGATTATATACAAGGTGCTGTTAGGCACTTGGGATACAAAGTTTAAAATAATAGCTCTTCAAGAAGTTTACTGTTCTACTACTAATGTGTATTTACACATTATCATAGATAAGTATGAAGTGGTAAGAGATAAGAACAAAAGATATATGTACCCACAGAATGATATAAGGAAATTTGAAGAGGAGGAGAATACTAGAAAGATTCCATAAAGACTTTTCCAGAAGAGATGATACTGAGCCTTGGAGGAAGAGAAGCATTATTGAAAGGCAGAAATTTGGGGCAGAGGGAAGAGTGCCTGGTAGGCAGCAAATTGGAACACTGGGCAGTGTTCTGCTCTCAGGAGGTTGTATAATGCATAGTTTTTCAGATTATATCTGTGCTCAAATTTTCCCTAGGTTTTAGATGAAGACATAATGCCAATAAAATAACAATATCTGCATAATGTTTGAGGTGATGTGGAAGGTTTGTGATCATTTTTTTTAATTAAAGTTTCCTTTCTGTCCCTGATATTTTGAGGTGGATATGAATCTACATTTTCTTCTATTTCTTCTCTATCCCCAAAACCCAAACTGATGATTAGGCAGCTTAAAACTCTTATTAGAGATATAAAACTTCATTACTTTAGATATGTATGATATCACTGGTGTAGGTTTTCCCTTTATTTATCTAAAAATTATCTAATTATCTAAAATTAAACATTTTAGATAAACTTTTGCTAGAGAGACTAAGCAACAAACATGTACTATTACCCTTGTGTTTCTGAGAAATGAATCAGGAGGCATAATTAGTTAGGGACTGTGGCCAGTTCCTTCTGTGAAGAGTACAAGGGGGAGCATCAACAGTAGTCATACATAGCCAAGCATCAGTGATCATCTTGTGGAAAGTAGGTAAGAGGCAGAAGGAGAGAGGGAGAGAGAGGGGGCAGGGGCTGGGGGGAGGGGCAGCGAGAAGGGGGGGAAGGAGGGAAAGGGGTGTGTGTGTGTGTGTGTGTGTGTGTGTGTGTGTGTCTGTGTGTGTGTGTCTTGGCAGTGCAAGAATATCACAATCCAGAGAGATGAACTGGCAAGCATGGTTAAGAATCACCCCAGGATTGTAAGGAACCTTGTATTCAGATTAGTTTGAAATCATCCAAAGATATTCTTTGATCCACTCAGGAGGAGGATCATGTTTCCCTTGTTTCAGGCCCTAGGATTTGTGACTAGCTTCCTCTCGATCTGACTGAATTTCAGCTGTGGACAGCTCCTCATTACTGTCAATGCTTCCTGTGTTGGCAAACCACTGAGTTCCTACAGTGGCAGTTGGCCAAGGAGTGTAGAATGATGGTAGGATTAGTGAAGAATTATTTCAGTTATTTTATTACTCACCTTAAGTTAGTAGAGGGGAGGATTTGAGAGGAAAAATTTCATTTTTGGAACATTAAGTTCAAGATGTCTATGATACATTTATTTCAAGATATCCAATAGACAGCTGATGATATGAAACTAGAAGTCAGGAGAGAGATTAGGGCTGGATAAAGAGATCTGAGAATAGTCTGCTTAAAAATGGTAATTGAATCCATGGAAGCTGATGAGATCACTAAATGAAATAGTATAGAAAGGGAGAAAGAGGGCCCAGGATAGATCATTAGAGGATACTCACATTTCATGAGAAGGGGCAAAGAGGAAATGGAAGAGAAGGGAATAAGTATTTATATAGTACCCCCTATGTGCCAAGCACTATGCTAAGAGCTTTTTACAAATATTATCTCATTTGATTGATAATGGGCAAGACCAGGATAAAGGCCCAAAAAAGAAGGCTAAGTAAAAGTTTTAGAATAATAGTGAATACTTTTCTTAGTCTTAGGGAGAGCCGATCTCCAATAAGAAAGCAACTTTTATGTTCAGTGCTCACCCATAAGTTTGGTTTCTTTGAGTTTCAAGGAGTAACTTTTTAGTTATTGATTAAAGCAGCAATTCTGAGCCCAAGGGATTGTCAACTGGTACAACTTAAACTGGACAGAAAAGCAACCTGGAGACTCTAAATTAAGATCATTTAAATTCTCAATGTCTCAGGCAAGTCTCCAACACCTAACAGTTACCTATTTATATTAATAGAGGATGTTCCCAAAGATCAGGGAAATTACAGGTCCTGACTAAACAAACAAAAAAATGCAACCGGAAGTAAACAATTTAAAATTCAGTGTTGTTTGTTGAACGTAATTTGCAAAATCTATAAAACGTGTGGCAAAATTATCTGATAGCTTTTTTTCCTTTTCCTCCCTCCCCCTACAACATTGAAAAACACATGCAACACACACACACACACACAAACCTACAACTATTCTTATTTGGTAGTATTATTTCAGAAATCAGAGATGGTTTCTAGGGTAAGGTAGAAATGAAATCCTGGTTTTACATTACTAGGTCTTATCCAAAGCAATTGCTACTGATAGTTGTTAAACAGAATGCGGATATTAGTCCATTGTTTTAAATCTTTGTAATACTTTACATTCAAATGAATAGTAAGTATAAAGTGAGAGAGAAAACTGTTCTTATAGGTAAGTGTCTTATGAGATATGAGAGAACAGTTATCAGATGGAATGTAATTTCACTTCTGAATAGCCACCTTCTGTCTAGAAAGGATTTTGTATGTACTAAATGTTCATTAGTTGATAAATGCAAGCTTCATGTAGTCTTGGGGACTAGACTCTGGAAAGCATATTGCATTTTCAATCTCTAAATAATTACACTCACAATTTGGCTGCATAGTTCTACTGAATAACAAATGAGAAGAAAATTATATTAATATCTTAATCTGACTAAGCCACAGCTTTTGGTAAGTCTGAAAATTTTACTTCCTCCCCCTAGCCTTCCACCAAAAGTATGAGCACAATTTATCTCTTAAAAGAGTAATTTATTTCAGTTAAAGTTGTGGCAGTAACAGCACAAAAAGTCAAAAAATTTTTTTAATTTAGAAATGGGAAAAAGAATTCCTTGAAATATTGCCTATATTACATATACACACACATATATGCATAAATCAATATATAAGCTAAACATATTATTAATACATATACAACTACAAATTTAATAATGTTTAAAAATAATTTTACATATAGAGAGCACTTTGCAAACCCATTTCAGTAGCTAGTTATCCACAAAAAAGGATCCAGTCAGCCTAAGAGAAGACTTTTTGTCTATGGGAAGGATTGGGTGCAAGAGAATCGAGTTGCTTTTATTTTCTTATACTTTCAGGATATACAGTGGACTAAAGAGCAAAGGCTATGTCAAAGTGAACATGGTCTTGCTAAAGTTGCTAGACCTAGAATCAGGAAGATCTGACAGAATATGACCTGAGCTACTTATCAGCTCCATAACCCTAGGCAAATTGATTAACTTCTTTCTACCTCTGTTTCATTATTAATTTATATTAATATTAATTAATTAATATTAATTAATAATAAGGGCACTTACCTTCCAGGATTATAGTAAGGATGAAAAAATAATATTTATAAAGCATATTAACAAACATTTAAGCATTATACAAGTGCTAGTTATATTATCATCATTATTATTGTTGCTTTAATAGCTGAATAGCAATTGATTATATCATTAAAATGAATGTACTTTGCAAGTATCATCTTCGACAGTTATCTGATCTATTCTTACTATATATGCTTGGCTGAATTTCTTGGGTTTTTTCTTTCCACACACAAAATACAACTAAACATTATAAAAAGTTCCTATGACCTCCTTTGAATTAGACAGCATTTGAAAGACAAAGAGAATCCTTGATCAAATGTAAGCGTTTTCCTACTTGTTTGTTTTCCTAACTGGGTGTATCCCACTAGGTTGATATTCATCTTGAATAAACACAGTGAGACCTCGTCAAGATACTCAATCTTGAATAAACACAATGAATCAATAAGTATTTCAGTCAATCAATAAACATTTTTCTGCACCAATCTAGTACCTAGCCCTGCCTAGCACTGTGCTAAGCACATTTACAAAGAGTTTAGTATATACTAGATCCTATGCTAAACTCAGTAGGGGAGAAAAACGTGTAAATAAATAAATATGTATAAGATAGTGTAGATGGAAGCCTGTCTTACTAAGGGAAGCTTCTGGGAGGAACCAGGAAAGGACTTCTAGAGAAGGTGGTGCTTAAGCTGAATATTGAATGAAGCCAGCATTCTAAGAGATACACGTGAGGAGGAAGAGCATTCCAGGTATATGAGGCAAAGACATGAAGACAGGAGATGGAATGTTGGGTGGACCAGTATTGCTAGATCATAGAGCTTATGGAAGGGAGTTTAATATAAGAAGATCAGAAAGGCAAAGAGCTTTGTATGTCAAAAAAAACTTTATAATTGATCCTGAAGGTAATTTTCTGTCATTAAAAATATTTGTATTGCACATATACTTATTTGTATTATATATATACCTACTGGCAGCCATCTGTAGGTCAGGGGTTGGGGGAAGGGAAGAAAAAAATTACATAATAACTTTATTATATATTTAAAATGATAGCAGGTTGTACATAGTAGATTTGCAGTTTCATGTGCAATCATCTTTTTTATTATGCTGTGCTATGGAAATGCTTTTTTTATTCCATAAATTAAAAATAAAATATTTGTATAAATTGAAAAATAATATTAAGAAGTGCCCCTCACAAAGCTGCCTTTTGTATTATTGCCTAGGCAGCTGTCTATGTTGTCTAAGAGGCACAGTGAATAGAGTACTGGGCCTGGAGACGAAAAGGCTTGAGTTCAAATCCAGTCTCTGAGACTTACTAGCTATGTGACCCTGAGCAAGTCACTTGACTTCTGTATACCTAAATTCCCTAATCTGTAAAATGGGAATAATAATAGCACCTATCTTTCATAGCTCTTATGAAGATCAAATAAGATATTTGCAAAACACTTTGCAAACCTTAACTCTATAAATGCTTATTATTCTTATTCTTATTCTTATCATTATTATTACCTATCCCAAGAATTGGTTCTACTGACTTGAATGAAAATATAGGAAACTTCATCATTGGTTTTTCATTAGTATTTCTGAAGTTGTTAGGAATGCTCAAGTACCAAGACCATTTATTTATTTTTATTCAATGCTAAAAGTACATATAGTAGGTAGTGTTTGTCTTTGATGCATTCTAACAAATGATTTTTACTAAGTCATAGGCAATACTGGTCTTCACATCCTAACATGGACTTTTATTTTTTCCTTTATAATTTTATTGAAATATTTTCATTCATGTTTTCATTTACTATCATTAATGAACATTTAGTTTGGTCACTGACTTTGAGAATATTGTTAGTCTTTAATGAATATATTTAGATCTTTAATTGTTGCATTTTACCTGTTGGCAACAATATACAGCTAGTTATAGTCCAGTCTAACTGGCATAATATGTTTTAAGATTTTTTTTCTAATTGGTCCAAATATGATTTTCTAAATATTTTTGATTAAAGGTAACAACCAAAAGAATCAATACTTTATTAATATAGGACTTAGTAAAGTAGTAGAAGAAGCAATGATGTGGACAGGATTAGATTTGGAGAGCGAGGATTAGAAACATGATAATATTTTTTGGGTTAGTTTATAAGCTAAAGAAAATATGGCATTTCTTGTTAAATTTTTGGTGTGTCTTCCTGCCTGATAGAACTCTCCATCCTAACCCTGTTGGAAAGCCTAGATGAATATAATATAGCCATAAGATTTATTGTTTACATTAATTTTTACAGCTATAAAACTTTCTGTATTTGGCTTTGGAAATGTTTAGAATAATAATGCATCCAGATGTTCCAAATGCTGACCCGGACTTCATCTCCCTTGTGCTGTCCCAGTCTTTGCTTTTATTGCTTTGCCCTTCTACAAAGCAGCTCTAAGTGCTTTTCACACATTCTTTTGTTATTCCTTCTTCACTTGTTAGTATTATAAGAACAAAAAAGATATAGCCTTGCTCAACCTCCCTCCATCTCTTTGCTTATTTGATTTAGAAAGGAAAAGTACGACAAATCAGACTGTTAATTAGAAGTACATAATTGAAACCCACTCTGTTCAATTACATTCAGACTGCTAAACCAACTGAATAAAAGGGTACAGCAGTAGTGTTGGGAGAGTAGAGGAGAAATATAAAACCTTAGTAGGTAGGCAATTTCTATTAAAGGATCTATGACAGTGCCCTCAGTGTCATAATGGACACCAAATAATACATATGAGATGTTACTTCTTTTAAAATTAAAAATAAAGAAGGGGGAAATTTAAAATATAAATGAAGCCAAATATGAAATATTTTAATTTGTCTCAATTAGAGTATTATAAGGAGATAACTACTAATTTTTGCCTTTTCCCCATAGGACTCTGAGGAAGAAGAACATGAACTGGAGACTATTAGCAAAAAGCTAGTAAGCTCACAGCCTTATGTACCAGTGGAGTTTGCAGACTTCAGTGTTTACAATGCTAGCCTGGAGAACAGGGAGTGGTTTTCTTCTAAAGTTGATTTCTTGAACTCCCGGGTCTTGGAAAAAGAGGTATCACGTAGCCCTACCACTAGCAGTATTACTAGTGGTTATTTTTCCCACAGTGCCTCTAATGCTACTCTATCTGACATAACCGTACCTTCTAGTGATAGCACAGATCAGCTAGCCAATCAGATGAAGGATTTGGACAGCAGTGAGCATTCAGGACCTTCACTTGTGCATGATTTCAGACCTTCTTCCAACAAAGAGTTGGCAGAGCCAGAGGGAGACTTGGCAAAGGATGAAATAAGCACAGTGACACTCAAAGAAAACAGTGCCTTAGTCAAAGGGAGTCCACTATCCCAAAATACCATTAAGAAAAGTTCCAAAGAGCTCTGTAGGACTGGATCATGTTCAGGAATAGACCCCTGCTGCAACAAAAACAATCGAACACCTGTGGGATTCTCTACTAGGGAAGTGACCATAGAGCACATGTCAGATATTGTTGAAGACCATTCTTTCACAGAGTTCATGGGTGTCTCAGATGGGAAAGATTTTGATGGTATATCAGAGCCCCAACTCTCACCTGTTGGAGATCTTTCAAGTGTGAAAAAGAATCTACCAAGTAAAACTGACACCAAGAGTAACGCGGATTGGTTACAAAATCTTGGCCAACCAGAGTCTGAGTCAGAGAGTGATCAATTGTTAAACTCCACAGTGAGTCCTTTGTGTTCAGAGTTAACAAAAGAGGATGCTCATTGTCAAGCAGACCCTGACACCTCCCACCATGAAGACTTGCTGAGAAAGAATCATTTAGATGTCTCTGATGGGGAAGATTGTCTTTCTACAGAGCAGATCTATACCCTGCCTAGCTGGATGATGGTGGGAGAGCAAGTCTGCTTTGGTAACAAGACTGGAATCGTGAGATACATTGGACCAGTGGATTTCTTAGCTGGCACATGGGTTGGCGTTGAATTAAATGTTCAAATGGGTAAGAAATACTCAATGATATATGGGTTTCAGATGTTATTTTCTGCTCTGAGGTGTTCCACATGTATCATAAATGCATGATACAGAATATTTTAGCTGTTTTACTGGTAGAAGTAACAGATGCCTATACATTTTGCACATGGGAAATTAAATTAGAAAATTTTGTTTAATATTCTAATTATTTTTAATTTTATGAAGGAGTAGAATTTACTGTCATTCCTAATGAAAATAGCTAATTATCCATTTAAAAAAATAAAAAACCTTTGAGTGTCATACTTTACTTGCAAAAAAAAGCCTTCCAATTCTTTCTATTTCACTTGCTGCTGCTTTCATCTGCAGTCCCATTAACAAGGAACTCAGGTCTGTTGAAGCAGAGAAAGGCTGTCTAGGGATTTGGGGAGGGGGTTCAAGAAGAGAGAACATATCATTTAAAAGTACTGTTACTAAAATATTATCATGTCAAGTTAATTTTCCTAAACTGAAACAGCTAGAATTTGAAGTTGTGAGTTGAGGAAAGGAGTATGTGAAGGTTATTCACGATCTTTTAACCTGTTCAGTATCTGACCTAGGAAAGGAGAGTGTGGAATAGAAAACCATAGAACCAAGGCTCATTGCAGACAGAACTGTGAACCAATCAAAATTCATCTTTGACAGCCAGTTATCGCATAGTGGAAAGAGCAATTTTCTTTGAGTTAGGATGCTTGGGTTCAGGTCCTGTTCAGACTTTAAATATCTCACCTTAAAGAAGTCACTTAACCTTCATGAACCTCAGTTTCTTCATCTGTAAAATGAAAATACTTGTTTTACCAACCTTATAGAGCTGTTGATGGAAAATCTTCCACAAATCTTAAAGTGCTAAATAGGTGTGAACTATTATTATCTTCTTTGCTGCTTCATCTGTCTTGACCTGAATCCGTAGTCCAGGTGCTTGGTGCCTTCATATTGCTTTCTGACTACCTAGAGTCTTTTTTATTTATTTATTTTTAACATTTTCTAGGCAGTTTCCTGTCTCTTTGCTCCAAAATTTTTCCAGCTTTGTCTCCTCCTTTAGAACAGACAGACATCTGTTTTCCATTCTCTTGCCAAGTGATTGGTTAATCAATTCGATAGGATAATTCTACTCAATAAATATCTATTGAATATGTATTGGGTACAAAAGAGTGTTATACTATAGGTTCTTTAGGGTTACAAAAATAAGCAAGGCATAGTCCCTGCCTTTGAGGAATCTTTAATTTAATAAAAAAGCTAAAACAAGTACACAAATAACTATAATGCAAATTAGAAGTTGATCAGTGCCTTAATAGTGTTATGAGAATTCAGAGAAGGGAGAGATTATATTAAACTGAAGGAATCCTGAAATATTTTGTGGAAGAAGGGGCATTTGTGTGTGGTCTCGAAGGATGGGTAGAGTTTCAACAAACTGAGGTGTAGGGACAGAGTGTTCCAGACAAAAGAAACAGCAGAAGCAAAAGGGCATAGGAAAGTATAGAATGTGTTCAGAGAATAGTGAAGAAACCAGTTTGAATGGAATATAGAGTAGAAAGGGAGTAATAAAAGAGAAAACTGGAAAGACAAGTTGGGACCATATTATCATAGAGAGCTTTGATTGCCATGCTATGGAATTTGAATTTTGTTCTCCAGAGGGAACCACTGATGGTTTTTACCAGGGGAGCAATGTGATTCAAGGTTAATTCATGTTAAGATATTAATGGCTGATGATTATTTAATGTGCCACTCTTTCCCCTACCACAAAATCAGCATTTTAAAGGACTTATTCGGTGTCTTTACCAAAAAAGCAATTAATGGAAATTTCTGGTTTCTTCTTTCTTGTTTACACATACAAGACTGTAAGCCCTTGAGAATAGGGATTATTTCTTAATTCTTTCTCATTTCCTGAGCATACTAGGCAGCCAATGTTTGTTGAATAAATGAGGCCAGCCCTAGGTGTAGGATTCCAAAATAATGAGGCCTTCTAATAAGACAAGGAAGAACAGGTTTCTCTCCTCTTTACCTAAAACTAGAAGTGGAATCAGTCTTACTAACTTTTTTATAAAGTTAAAATTCATAGAAACAAGGAATCAAGAAGTGAGTGTTTGAAAGGATCTTAAGAGTTCATTTAGTCTGTAACCCTACCGAAAGCAAAATATCTGTATGATACACTGGAAAGAATTCTGTATTTGTTGTCAGAGGATCTCAGTTAAATTCTGGCTCTGTCATTTGCTATCTCTATAATCTTGGGCAAATCATTTAATCTCCCTGGGCCTCAATTGCTCTTCTGTAGAGTATCATTTAGATGATGTCTAAGGTTCCTTCCACCTCTAAAGATCTGTGATGCTACCATCTTGGTTTAGGTATCTTCAGTATCCCCCAAAAGGAATCACCCAATCTCTGCTTTAATATCACTAAAGAAAGAGAAAGTCATTGTCTCATGCTATATATCAAATAGGGAGTTCTTCATTTTTAGTTCCATTGGACGCCATTGTTGTCCAACATGTTGGAAGCACAGATAGACTGAGTACAAAATTGATGATTTTTGTTGAAACAGTTGATCTCTTTTTGTGTTATCTATATACTTATTTAGTGGTTGATAGTTTGCCAAAAATCTGTCTTCCTAAAATTTTGACCCATTGCTATTACTCCCTTCTAGAGCTAAGCAGAATCAGTTTAATGCCTCTTTAATTCAATGAATATTTATAAAGCACCACAAACATTTATTAAGGGATACAAAGAGAAAAACTGAACAAGAAACCCTGATCTTGAAGAACATTCCAGGCAAGGGAGATGAGCCTGTGAAAAGGCACAAAAAAAGGAGATAGAATGGTATGTAGGGAACAGTTAGCATGCCAAGCTGTCTGGAACAGTGTGTGTGTGTGTGTGTGTGTGTGTGTGTGTGTGTGTGTGTGTGTGTGTGTGAAGATTAGTAATATGAAAAAATATGGAAAGGTAGGCTGGTGCAAGGCAGTTATCAGCTGAGTGTGTGTTTTATCCTAGGGGCAATAAGGAGCCAGGGAAGATTCTTGATTAGGGGAATGATATGGTCAAACCTGTTCATTAGGATGATTGTTTTGATAGCTGATTGGAGGATGTATTGGGGAGAGTAGAGACACAGCCATGAGTCCACTGAGGAGCCATCAGATACAGTAATCCAGAGATGTCACGTAATAAGGGCCCAAACCAGGATAGTAACTTTGCAAGTGAAGAGAAGGGAACAAATGAAAGAAATGTTGTAGAGATAAAATCAAGGTGACCTGGCAATTAATTAAGTCTGAGAGGTTAGGGAGAAATAAGAATCAAAGATGACTCTCTAGATTTGAATCTGAGTGACCAGAAGGATGATGATATCATCAATAGAAATAAAGACATTTGGAAGAGGAGTAGCTTAGGGGAAGATCGACAATCCAGCAAATGAAACTGAGGAGCAGCAAGACAGATGGCGGGCTGGGGACAAGTAGAGACCACTGTCATGAGAGCTGAGGAAAGAGAGTATCCACTTCACAGAGCTGGTCAACTTTGTTGGTTGCAGAAACACAAGAGCTGAGGGGGGAAAAAACCACCATTAGATGTAATGGTTAGCAAATAGTTAATACACACACACACACACACACACACACACACAAACTTCCATAACAGCCCTTCGGATAACGTAAAAATCGCTATCCTTTCCCCCAAGTTTTCTCCAGGCTACATATCCCCAGCTTTTTATATTGATCCTCATGTAACATGGTTTTTAGTTCTTTCACTGTCCTGATCCTTCCTGAGATATGGTCTAATGAATACAGACTGCAGCGAGACTATTACCTGCATATTAAATTTATATCAGTGCAGCCTAAAATCACATTAATTCTTGTGGCTGCCATATCACTGGGGACTCACATTAAGTTTTCGATCAACCAAGCCCCTCAGGTCATTTGTATCAAAGACTTCAGCCTTGCTTTGCCCTCATCTCTCATTAATCCTTTTGACATATTCAAACACTGTACAACCCTCCTAGCTGTCAACAATTTTCCATGACCATCACTTCATTACCATTTTCCTTTTCTTCAAGATCAAAATCTCTTTGTTCCTCACCGTGGAACAGGCACAGGATTCTCATCATCTTGGTTCCATACTCAAATTCTTCCAACCCCAGCAAATATCCTAATTATGTGTTTAGTTTTAGCTTATCAGCACCTAATGGACATGCAATGTGAATCACAGGGAATTCAAAATTTTCAGTTCCAAAACTGAAATGATATTCTTTCAGTCTGTGTTTTAGTGGTTAGGTTAGAGGAATAATTGTTTTTTTCTCTTTAACCTTAATTTCTAAGATATATTCATCTCCTTTATTTAGGGGATGTTTTCACTATTTTTTTTAACTCTGTCATCTTACACCTTGGTTTGCTTTTCCTCCAGTATGCTGTCCATTCTTGGTTCCTTTCCTATAATCGATCCCAGGTTTTTAAGCCTTTTTAGGAGAGGAAAAGACTACTGGCTGATCAGTACTATGACTATGAATGCTGAGTTTAAAGTATGACCTCCTAGAGCAGGGAAAGTAGAGGAAGGATGGAAAGAATGCAGACTAACAGCATCCTTGTTTTTGCATTAAAGGGAAGCATGATGGGACAGTGAAAGGAAAAGAGTACTTCCGGTGCAAACCACAGCATGGCATCTTTGTTCGCCCTGGGCGCCTTCTGAAAGCACCAGCTCCCACAAAGAAATGCAGCAATGCTTCTCGACCTCAGGCAGCCTCCAGTCTCGAGAAGAGGAAAAGTGTTGTGGTCCCAGTACCATCTCCCTCTTCTTCCAAAGCAGGAGAAGCAGCACTTTGTTACTCAGGCGATGCAGCAGCCTCTACTTTTTCCAGGAAGCAGGAAAACAGAAAGTCCTGGATTAACTAAGCAGCAGTATGTTTTGATATTTGCACTTATGACACAACTCTCCCCATCCCCCCACCACCACTCTGTAGGAACCTTTATAAATTAAAAAAAAAACCACTTTATTCTTGTATATTTTTAATCAGTCCTTACTGGATGTGTGCTCTTTAGAACCACGGACTTAATTCTCTAATTTTTTTTTATAAATAATATATATTATATATATATGAATATGTGTATCTATAGTTTGTCTGTCAGGAGGCAGGCAAGGCTGCACACTAAAATAGATAAAGATGATTTGTAGATAACTGAAAGGTACTGGACTCTTTGTTACAAAGCAAGTTGGGGGGAAGTCTTATTTTAAACAAACAAATATTTTATTGCAGAACAAGGAGGATGCAAGTCCCTCTTCATGGAAAAGGTTACAGTATGCTGTTCTTTATAACCAAAGAACTCGTATTAGACATTTGCTGTCCTGTCTTATTTTTTCTGTAAATATACATTTAACTGCAAGTTTGGTGCCATGATTCTCTTGGTCACTGGGCACCATCCTGCCTTATCTGTCCTCTGTTAAATAAGCACACTGAAAATAACTTTTTTTTTGTCTTCCAAGTGGCCTGCCATTGTGCTGACCTGCAATTGTATTGCTTACATTGACAATGACTGAGGCTGTGGGTTTTGTATTCCATAGGCACTTGTTCCAGCCCAGCAGTTTGAATACAGAGAGCAGTATTACTGTAAGGGGAAAGCAAGGACATACCACCTTGGCTTGGGGTTCTTTGTTTTGTTTGAGGTGGGGGTTTGTTTGTGGGGTTTTGTTGTTATTGTTTTTAAGTGACTCTGGGAAATGAGGAAGAGACAGGGTGAGCAAGCAGCAGAAGTTTGGGGCTGCACACGTTGCACTGGGGATGGCATGAGTTATCTGCTGAAATACAGATGATGCTGCCCTTCGTGACTGCATCTATAAATGTCTCCTACATTGGGAAACATGAAAAGACTCTGTGGATGTGTGTGTGTGTGTATTTTTTAAAACTGCTTTGTATATCTCTGCTGTAGTTATTTGTAAAAATGTTATGGATGGACAGCTAGAAATGTCTTGTTTCTAAAGAGAGAGAGACACGTGTACAGTCTGTGGTATCTTTTTTTCCCTTTAGTCTGTAGCATCAGTAAATGAGTGAGATACCTGGGACCTTACTGAAAAGCTGCTGTTCTTCGTATGAATTTGTGTATAGTAACCTGATGATAGTATTTCACCATTTGCTGTAAAGAATTGTAATTTATATTCTATTTCAGTCATACTGTATTTAATTCATACAGATTTTTTTGTGTTTTAGAATACAGACTATAATTCAAATTTTACAAAGATAATTGTTTGTTTTTAATAACACCAAAAGTATGTTGTGAGGACAGATTGTGGTTTAATGCATTTGTTGATAAGATTCTCCCTGTTACATTTATTTTTTGTGTTATTCTTGCTGCCTTTCATTGGTGCTCCAGACCCTTTGAAGAAATTATTGGATTCCTTAAGGGAGAAAGGGCTTTACCACTAGTTATAGGTGCTTGTGGCATTCTGATCAGATATGTGTATGCTACTGAAATTTGAAAGGCAAGCAGCATTTTACCTTTTCCATACATGAAACAGAATGGATAACCATTATTTCTACCAAAATTTTCATCTGAAGAACATTTTATCATGGAATTGCAGTTGAAAGTACTTTCAGCAACTCATAATAATCCATCTTTCCTAAGTCACAGAGAATTGCACTTAAATTTTCCTATTTAGAAATGTCTGGGAAAGAACTCCAGGAAAAATTATGTAGAGAAAATTCAGATGAGGATACATGAATGCTATGAGATTCAAAGCAATCAAAGGGTCCAGTAATCAAATAAATAAACTATGTCAACGAGGGCACTATTTCAGTACAAAACAAATCAGACAGTTCGCCCTTAACCTCTAAGCTTGTTCAAGATTCACACAATTGCAGATCATTGATATTATCACTTGAAATGTTAGTGAGTAAACCACATTTCATTCTGTACTTGATTTATAAATAGAATGGTGCTGATGTGTTATTTCCAAACTACATCTCTCATGCCTTGTATTTGTTTTCAGTTGCCTTGGTCCATGCATTATCATAATGGTGATGAGAGGAAATACAGTATAGTACAAAGATTTCAAAACCTGACTCTCATTCTTCAAAACAATATGCCCACTACTAGCATGACACTTTACCTATGGAGACGTCAGTTTTTTTTATCTGTAAAAGGGGATGATAATGGTACATTCACTTCCTACCTCATAAAGGGATATTGTAAGAAAAGCACATTATAAACCATAAAACTCCTCAGAAATGTGAGTTGTGATCCTGATCCAGAATCTTGGCTTTTTATAGCACTAGTATATGATAGTTTTTATAGATGTATGTTGTATATATATGTATGTGTATGTGTACATACACAAAATGGACTTATGATTGCTTTAGTAGAGAGAACTCCTAGATAAGGAAAGCCCCTTTACCAATGCAATTGATTCCTTCTCTGCAACTTATGGTCTTAAGAGAGTTGCCTAGGGAACTGAGGGGTTAAGCAATATGTCCAGGGCCACATAGCCCTGTACCAATCAATAAGCATTTATTGAGCACCTGTTATGTCCCAGATACTGTGCTAAGTGCTACATCCAAAGAAGCCTTTTCTTATCTTTAAATACTAAATGGTGATGGCTGTGCAATGCCCCCAGACTTGCACAACCAGCAGAGGAGATGTGCTTGAATAAGAAAACTTCCTCTTTTCTTCCTGCCCTGGACAACCAAAAAAAGAAGGGGGGAAAAAAAGGCACACTAATGGTAGAAGACATAGAAAAGTTTTCTGGAATCAACTCTAAATCTCACTGCTAAAGTAACATTAATTCTAGGGTTTGGTTTTTTTTTCAAGTAATGTTAGACTTGCCCTACTAGTATTTTTTTTTAAAGTGTATCTGTAATAAACACTTGATCTAGGTTTCTCTCATGTTCTAGAAGAGAGAATCTGCCACAAGACCTCAGGGATTATTCAGGAATTACATATGGATACAATAGCCTCCTATTGGTGGTAGTTAAAGTAAAATGTAGAATGTGGAGAAGGGGGGCAGCTAGGTGGCACAGTGGATAGAGCATGGGCCATGGAGTCAGGAGGACCTGAGTTCAAATGTGACCTCAGGCACATAACACTTACTAGCTGTGTGACTCTGGGCAAGTCACTTAACTCCAATCACCTTAAAAAAAAAAGGATGTGGAGAAGGGAATTGGGTAAGGGAACAAGTAGTTATTAATCAATCAATAAACATTTATTAAGGGCACATACTATATGTCAGGTATTGTGCTAAGCACTGGGGATTCAAAAAGAGGCAAAAGACAGTTCCTGCCCTCCAGGAGTTCACAATCTAATAGAGGAGGCAACAAGCTATATATATATCATATATAGATAGTGTATGTGTGTATAGCATACATATATACACACACATATATGTGTGTGTACATTCATACATATATACAGGAAGTGATTGAGAGAGGGAAGCACTAGAATTAAGAGGGGTTGGGAAAGACTTCCTGTAAAAGATAGGATTTTAGTTGGTATTAAAGGAAGTCAGGAAGTGGAGATGAGGAGGAAAAGCATTTCAGGCAAGGGAGACAGCCAGAGAAAATGCCCCAATATGAAAGATAGACCGTCTTGTTTCTGGAATAGCAAGGAAGTCAGTGTCGCTGGATAGAAGAGTATGAGGGAGTCAGGTGTAAGAAGACTACAAAAGTAGAAGAGGGCTAGGTTATGAAGGGTCTTTAAACACCTGTTGAGCACCTGCTGTGTGCCAGGCACTGTGCTAAATACTTTACAAATATTTGGTCCTCCCAACAAGCCTAGGACATGCTATTATCATCCTCATTTTACTGTTGAGGCAGAAAGAGGCTGAGTGATTTGCCTAGGGTCACACAGCTAGTATACACACTAGTATATACCAGTAAGCATCTGTTCATGGATTTGAACTCAGGTCTTCCTGACTGCAGACCCAGCACTCTTATCCATTGCACCACATAGATTCCTGTCCCTAGGTAACTTTCAGAAAGAAAGCAAAGAAGAGCGGGAAAAAATTCCTAAAGTCTGTATTTGGTCTATTCCTCAACTGTTTCCAGTGCTCAGAAAGGGTAGGAGGAGGGGGAATAGATTTGAGCTCTGTGGTGGTGATTGTTCCTTGTTAATACAGTATGTTCACTGAAATTGTGATCAAAATTCTTGGCTTCTTTTAAGTCTATTAGGAAGCAATATTGTCTTGTATTCTTGGTTGGTTAATTGGTTTGATTTGGTTTTTAGGTTGATTTTTTTTCTTTTGCAAGATAATTTTGCTCTTATACCTCCTACAGATAGATCTGACACTTAAAAACAGTCTAAGAGGATATGTTTGTTTCCTTACTCTGTGTAATCTGAAATGGCTTGGCAGCCACTGCCATCTTAAAATTATAATAGGTTTTCTCAGTGCCAAAATGTCTCTGAAAGTCCTTTGGGAACCCTCTTCATGAAGATATTAACAAGCTGTTTAGCAGAATAATGATTGCCCAAAAGAGAAGGTAAGGTTAGAAACCAAAGAAGGAAACAAAGGTGACAAAAGGTGAACTTAGAAGAAAATAAGAGGAACTAAGGGGTAGCCTAAAACCACTTGGCTGTTTTCATAAACCCTAAATGCTTTAAACTAAAATATTAATTTTTTTCATGCATACAACTTTTCATTTTTATTTACAAGTTATTTTTTAACTTGAATTTTCAAAATCCTTGCAGGATAAAAACTAAATAACTTTTTGTAGTTTTATAGTCTACCAAGAAGACCAGAGAGTATCTTAATCAAATAGTGTTGCTTTCTCTATACCTTTTAATAGTAAGCATTCTGTCATAGAGAGGGAAAAAAAAGCCTGATTTTCACAATCAAAGCTAAAATTCAAGCCTAGACCAGCAAGGCCTTTGCTGAGAACAGTGTTTCATTTCAAATGGAGAGAATCCTTGGCATCTGAAGACTTATCACTGATCTTGCATTTTCAATTGTTTGGGTTTTTTTCCAAGCCTGGTTATAAGTTTCATTTATCTAATCATACTCTTATCTATTACCCTTGCAACAAGTGATAATGCATTTTTTAAGAAGTCTAGCTGGAGTTAGGACTTGAGTAGCTGTGGCAAAATAAATACTAACAGGCTTTAAACAACATTAGGGGAGGGACTGTATTTTACCTAAACTCTCTCTACTCCATACTCTCTAGAACATTCTAGGAACTTAATAAAGTTGAATTGAAGCTAACTGAATTGAATCAAATCTCTGACCCTACAATGTTAGTAACTTCATTTATATATGTGGGTTTCAAAGAAAGTTCACCATACAAAGAAAAATTGGGATATTGTAGTTGGTAGTAATTCTAGAACAATGATTTATATGATATAGCTAAAAATTAAATTGCACCAGTATACCCAGCAGAGACAGATTATTTAAAATGTAATTGTGGGGACAGCTGAATATAAAATTTGAGAGGTAAAGATCAAGGGAAATGGAGGAAGAGCATAACTAACTTTGTTGTTGTTCAGTCATATCTGACTCTTCATGACCCCACTTGGGGTTTTCTTGGCAAAGACACTGGAGTGGTTTAACTTATCGTATCACAACTACTGGATGGCATTTAAATGGCTTTGGATATTTCCCCCACTCTTCAGTCCCTGGGAATGCTCCTTCACTAGAGTTCTTAAATGATTCTGGTCCAAAATGATTATACCTAAACTCAACCTGAATATTGGCATCTTGATATGATATTGGGCAGGATCCCATGTACTTTATGATATAGTCTTAAAGTCATATCACATTGAATCTTTAGCATTCTATCCTCACTAAAATAAGGAAATGAGGATTTCTACTTTTGTGAAAAGCACTTGAGAGCTGCCAAACTGGGAAAGAAAACACCCAATAGAGTTGAAAAAAGAGATTGGTCAGAATAGAGATTCAGTTTCTTGTACAACCCTCCTCTTCTACTCTGAGTATGATAACACTTATTTTACTTAGTATTAAGTTCAGAATTTTAAAAAAAAATTTAATTTAATCCCTTCCTCCTGGTTTGAAGGTAAACTGATTTCTGAGGAAATCCCTTAGTACAAGTTGGAGGATGCCTCAAATCCAAGACTTGAAGGTTCAGGGCCAACACATATGGTAGGCCTGGAGATTACTGTCATCTCTCCTCCTCCTCCCCACCCTTCCCCCACCACAAAAAAAAATTATACCAATTCAACTTAACAGTTGACAACATTTATCTTCAAGGCACAGGTTTTTTGGGGGGTTTTTATAGGCAGTTGGGGTTAAGTGACTTGCCCAGGGTCACACAGCTAGTAAGTGTCAAGTGTTTGATCTGAGGCCAGATTTGAACTCAGTTCCTCCTGACTTCAGGGCTGGTACTCTATCCACTGCACCACCTAGCTGCCCCCCAAGGCACAGTTCTTAAAGGTCCTGAGCACGTCCACTTCAACCTCTACTTGCTGTCTTTTGTGGTTGAGTCATTTTTCAGTCATATCTGACTCTTCATGACTCCATTTGGATTGGAGTTTTTTGTTTTGTTTTGTTTTTGGCAGAGATATTGGAGTGGTTTGCTATTTTCCTTCTCCAGCTCATTTTACAGATGAGGTAATTGAGGCAAACAGGGTGAAGTGACTTGCCCAGGGTAACACAGCTAAGTGTCTGAGGCCAGATTTGAACTTGAGAAGATGAGTCTTCCTCACCCCAGGCCCGGTGCTCCATCTACTGTGTGACCTAGCTGTGGGCTTACTGAATGGCCACAGCTTGATCACTAATCTCCAGAAACAATATGGAAAGCCTCTCTTTAAATGGCCACTCTTGTCAGTGGTAGTGCCAGAAGCATGGAGGCCACCCAGGCTCTCCTTCCTCTGCATCTAACAAATATACTGGGAGTTTATTTCAGATGAAAAGTTTTTAAGTTCAGTCACAATTGCTGGGACCCCTCAGATAGGAAAAATTCCCAATAGCTACCCTTACTTTGATATCTGTCTCTGAATAAGCTCTGCCTTCTTTCTGGTTGTGGCAAAATTTGCTTTACTGGAAACATTCTGCAAAAACTAGATTACAGATGCCATTACAGATGGCATCAAGAGGAGTTGGGAGAAGATGCTGACCTCTTCTTAAAACTTCCATCAGCCTAGATCCTCCTCTCCATGATTCCCATAGAGGCAAAGACTATCTCTGTCCTCTGACATCCTTTTCTTTGCTCCATGCTTGCTCCAATCTCTCTGTTGAGGGTTAGTGGTTAGGGTGCTGGGACCCCAAAATCACAACACATGGGTGTTCCCAGAAAGAATTCAACCCAAGCCTTCTTTCAGCCAAAGACAAGGTTTATTAGAACATCCATCATATTGGGCAGACTCTTAAGGAATCTGAGCAGTGGCTAGATTTTAAGAATCTGAGCACCTTAATGGAGACAAGATGGACCTTATATACAGAAAGACTATGGGAGGGATCTAGGTGTGGCCAAGTCGTCGGTGAGGACTGTGGGGTAATAGAAACCAGAGACCTGGACCACATAGCCAAGGGAGAATGGAGTCTAGCTAGGATTAAGGGTGGGAAGTGGCCAGGGGCCATAGGGAGGTAAGATAATGGAGGGCTAGGCTAGGTTAAGGGTAACAGAGAATTGGAAGGTTGGGTGTAGCCACAATGTAAAGCCAGTTGATGGGATTATAGTGTCAGGCAAACACCAGAGATTTGGCCATGTGGGAAAGTCCAGGGAATCCCATCATCTCTAATGCAAACTCTCAGACTCTTTTCTTCCCCAGTCCTGAAATAGTTTCTCCCTTTTATATAAAACACTTAAGGTATGACCCAGTATCTTGCACAAAGACTTTGAACAGGTCCTGTTCAGTTATTATTGTTTGATTCAATTTTTTTAAAAAAAATTTGCCCTTAGTCTAAGCATCACAGCCAAATGAGGTGGTGTATGAAGGAAAAACTTCATTTCAGCAGAATGTCCCAGGGATCAGTGCTTGGCCCTATGCTGTTTAGCATTTGTTGATGGCTTGGATAAAAACAGATGTTATGTTTATCAAATTTGCAGAAGACATGAATGTGGAAGGGATAGCTAACACAATAATGTATGGTAGAGGTGGGATCTAAAGAGATTTTGACATCCCTTTGGGCAGAGTCAAATAAGGTGCATTTTAACAGCTATAAATCTGATACATGGGTTTAAAAAAAATCAACTTCACAAGAATAGAATGGGGAAATGCCTGGTTAAACAGTGGTCTGAAAAAAATCTAGCAACGTACTCTAAGGAAGTCCCTTAACCTCTCAGTATCACAGTAATTCTCTAAGATTATACATTACTGAGCAGCTGTTAGCCTGCATCAGTAGAGGGATTTTCCTTAATTGGAACTCCCTACACCAATGATATTGTAAGTTTAGTTTAAATTTTAAAAAAAAAGATGTAGGGGATTCCATGATTCATGAGTTCAATAGGCGTCAAAGACAAAATATATCAGTTAAAAAAGTCCATGTCATCTTGGCCTACATTAAGAGAGGCATAGCTTCCAGGAAGAGAGGAGATAGTAATGCATGCATATAATCTGCTTAAAAATCCCTCTCTTTCACCCCATCTTCAGAAAGGCATGGGGTATCTGCCTGCCTGCCAAAAACATCACCTTTACCTTACACACACACATATACATGCCATATTTTATAAGGATTTTTTGCAATATTTTCTCTTTAAGGTTGATATTCTTTATTTTATTTAAATTTCACCCATACAGAAAAATGTAGGAGAGAAATAGAAATATATGGAAATAGAAATAGTATGTGTTGCCCCAGGATCTCTAACTTTCTACTGATGAACTTGTACAATGTCATCAGGAATATGTCTACTCAGCTCTCTTATCATAGCTCTTAGAACATGGTGAAGGTTAACACAGAAGTCTGAAGAACACTTATTTCCCAGAGAAAGCCATTCACTATAGTGCAAGTGTTTATGGGTGTGGGATGTTTCTCATATGGTAGTTCACAAGTCAGGAAGTACCTGGACTTCATAGATATGAAGACTCCCAAGGAAATAATAGTTCATTAGTTCACAAGCAAGCAACACAAGTGGAAGGGATGATAGGCCCAGAGCTGGAAGGGACTTCAGGGACCACCTAGTCTAACATCCCTATTTTCTGGTGAGGAGAGTGAGTTCCAGGGAGATTAAGGCACTCTAACTCACAGAGAGTATGATTTGAACTCAGCTCCCCATCCTCCAGAGGTAGTGTTCTTTCCACTTTAGTACAATGCATCATCACTATTTCTTGCTACCTGGGCCATTTCCTAGAGAAGGCTATCCCTAAGTTAGTATAGTGACTAATTTTCTCTCAACCAGTAAGAAAGCTGTTCAGTGGTATAAAAACAGATTTGAGAGTAAGAAATTCTTGACTTATTTCTAACTCTTGGTTTTGACAATCGTTTTCATTTTTAGTCTTTTGTTAATTCCCCAAAGGGGGGGCCATCTCCAGTCGTCCTGATCTATGTCTTGTCACTGGACTCAGAGTGACGCTAGTGACTTTGCACAGCCCTGCCTCACTTAAATTCAATTCACCTGTTCATTATGATATTACCTCCCTGATGTCAGCACATGGTCCTCCTCAAGAACAAAGGACAAACAACAACTCCCCTAAAGCACAGTTATCCACCTGTGAACCACAGAACAATTTTGAGAGTTAATTAGTTTCTATTTGCACAAGGCTTTGTAGACAACTATGGTATCTAAATACCCCTTGTCCACTTTGGAAAAATAAAAAAGTCAATCCAAAGGTAATTGAATTGACTTGTCTTTCCTGCAGTTGATTTAATGGTAAGTCAAGTTTTGAAAGCAAGATACGGTTCCAAATGTAGTGCTATCACTTAGGTGTTGAGCATGCATCTTAGGAAAAGAAGAAAAGTAGGCTAAAATATTTGTCTCTAAATAGAGTCTGAACTTGGAATAATGGGTTGAATGCAAACTTGCTCTCATTGAATAAAAAAGAAAGTATGCTGGACCTGCTTAGGGTATAACTATCCATTCTTTATGCCCATTAGATAAGGATGAAGATGGGGACTGGGCCTGTGGTTTAATCCACATAGGGAACTTCTGGGTGAGAAAACTCTCTCTACCAATGCAGGTCTACACCTTCTCTGCAATGTTCAGTCTCATAGAACCATCTAGAGTGTTGAAAGGCTAAGTGACTGGCTCAGAATGCTCTACCACAGGCTGGGCACAAATAGTTCATGTGAACATTTGGGGTGGTTTCTCTAAATTTGTGCATCCTGTGTTTCCTTTGAACTGTTTCAATTCTGCTTCGCTCCTAGAAGATAGCACCTTCTCTGATGTGGGCACACCATGCTGAGTGGGCCTGTGCCAGTGTCTCCCATGTCACACAATCACTTCTAAAGTTCTTACTTAAGAGAGACCTTGAGAGCATCCTTGTATTGCTTTTTTTTTTTTAAGGCAATTGGGGTTAAGTGACTTGCTCAGGGTCACAAAGCTAGTAAGTGTGAAGAGTTTGGTCTGAGGCCAAATTTGAACTCAGGTTCTCCTTTCTTCAGGACCAGTGCTCTATCCGATGTGCTACCTAGCTGCCCTGTATTGCTTCTTCTGACCACCATGTGAATGCTTGCCCCGTGTGAGTTCTCCATAAAATAG
Source organism: Phascolarctos cinereus (assembly GCF_003287225.1). Taxonomy (NCBI): domain Eukaryota; kingdom Metazoa; phylum Chordata; class Mammalia; order Diprotodontia; family Phascolarctidae; genus Phascolarctos; species Phascolarctos cinereus. Next base: position 555,556,274 of record NW_027555847.1, read on the forward strand.
TCCTTTTGGCAAGCATACATTTTGCATTCAAACAACATGGCCAGCCCATTGGAGCTGCACAGAGTTTGAATGCTTGGCAGTTTAGTTCAAGAAAGGGCCTCAGTGTCTGGTACCTTATCCTGCCAAATGATCTTCAGAATCTTCCTAAGACAATTCAAATGGAAATGATTCCTTTTCCTGGCATGGCGCTGGTATATTGTGAACATTTCACAGGCATATAACGAGGTCAGCATATCTCTCTAAACCTTCAATTTGGTAGTGTGTTTAATACCTCTTCTCTCTCATACTTTCCTTGGGAGCCTCCCAAGCACTGAGTTAGCTCTGGCAATGCTCATTGTACCGTCAACATCATTATCAATATGTATATCTCTGGAAAGTACACTATTAATTGCATTTCAATATAATTGGTTTCCTTTGTAACTATATTTATTTTATTTTATGTTTTTAAAAACATTATTCTGAGAAGGGGTCTATAGGCTTGACCAATCTGCCAGAGGGGTCCATGACACAAAAACATTAAGAACCTCATTCTTAGTTGCTTATTTGTTCTTAGGTGCTAAGGAATGTGAAGTATTTTATGTTCCAAGGAAACATTACAATGGTTTAGAATGGAAAAATAAATATTCATGGACTTGACATGAGAAAATTTGATAGACAAAATGGGATTACTTATTATGGGAATGTCTTGAATGATGAGTTTGTCTTGTAACTTCATTGTCAGGCTGGCACAGAATAGGGGAGAAAGTAACATGCAGGAGATAAGAGCATGTGAAGTATCCCTCTGGTCTTTTATGACATTGAAAGATAGATGTAGAACTTCAGATCTGAAACTGGTCCTTTGCCACATAGCAGCTATTCAATGTCAGTACTAGAAAAGTAAAGAAAAAGAAGAAAAAGAAGAAAGGTGTGCCTTTAAGTTATGCCTAAGGCTGTTAAGATATAAACCTAAATACTAACTTTTGCAAAGTGTCAGGGACATGTGAAGTTGATGAGGGGAAAGAAGAAGCTGTATATTCATGGTACAGTTTGACATCCTTCCACTGATGATGAGAATGCCTTAACCTCAAACCAATGCCCCAGAACTATGGGCCTAGGACCCCCAAGGTTCCTTTTTGTAGCTCCAACTCTTAAGTCTTCCTAGAGGAGTTAGGGATTCTGATATTCTCTCTTGAGGTGGTGTGCAGGCCCTCAGAGTCATAGACTCTTACCAGGTCTGTTGACTTAGAAATGGAAGGACTCAGTGTTTGATGGAGTGGAAAACATAAATTAATTAAGAAAAAACTGCTTATTTGATAAAAAGTGCTGGGGAAATGGGAAAGGAGCTGGGCAGAAATTAGGCTTAAATTAACACTTTAAACAATACAATCTAAATGGATACATGATCTTAATATGAAAAGCCATAGTATAAAAAAATTAGAAGAGAAGCAAATTATATGCTTCTCATAGTTCAGAGATGTGTTTGTAGCTAAATATAATACAGGCAGTTATAAAAGATAAAACAGTTCACTGTGATGACATGAAACTGAAAGGCTTCAGCACAAAATTTAGGATAAGGAGAGAAGTGGTCAAATAAGAAAAAAGTGTATTAAATTTATCTGACAAAAGTTTAATATTCAATAAATATAGATAAGACTAATAGCAATTTCCCAATTAATAAGTGGTCAAAGGATATGAACAAATAATTATCAAAATGATTGCAAAATATTCACAATCACCTTTAAGAATAATCTGAGTCACTGATAATAAGAGAAATGCAAATCAAAACAACCCTGAGGTTTTACCTCACACCCAAATTGGAAGGATGACAAAAAAATTAATACTTAATGTTGGCAGGGTTGTGGAATGATAGATACACTAATACATGGTTGGCGGAGCTGTGAAATTTTTTTTTTAAGGCAGTTGGGGTTAAGTGACTTGCCCAGGGTCACACAGCTAGTAAGTGTGAAGAGTTTGGTCTGAGGCCGCGTTTGAACTCAGGTCCTCTGACTTCAGGGCCAGTGCTCTATCCACTGTGCCACCTAGCTGCCCCTTGTTTGTTTGTTTTTTTGAAGAGGACCAGTGACATCACAGGGTGATGTCTTTACTTGCATGTGAATTGGATTTAAGTGAGGCAGAGTTACACAAAGTCATCAGACTCTTTCAGAGTCAAAGAAGTCCAGTGGCAAGACAAAAATCAGGACAACTGGTGATGGCCTGGGATACAGTAGAGGACCTTGGCATCTGAGTTCAAATCATACTCTGTGTGAGTTAGAGTGCCTTAAGCTCCCTGGAACTTGGCATCTTTGATGTCTAACCAAGTTCTAAGCACTCTACAGCACCTGCTTCAGACACCTTCGTGACTACTGGAAGAAATTCTCATCTGCCCATTATGCTGGGGAGAGGGGGAGAGCAGTTTTCATGTTCATCTCCCTAACTCACCAGCGGGTTTGGGGCTGGTTGATTACTCTCAACCTTGTTTAGCCCATCCGCTGAAATGGTTTTACAAGAGTTTGGCCATTGCACATGCTGCAGCTTCTTGGAGAGACAGGTGAGAGCTGAGTGACTGATTAGACACTAAAGGTGGATGAGCAGCCCTGAAAAGAGCTAGGCAAGCTCTCACACTAGAAGGGCTAGCCCTCTATTAACATCCCATACAACCATTTTGGAAAGCCATTTGGAATTATGAAAATAAACTGACTAAAATGACCATACCCTTTAAACCAAAGACCCTTACTAGGCTTTAGGCTTATATCCCAAGGAAGCCATTGATAAAAAGAAAGTCTCTATATATACCAAAATATTTATAGCAGCCACTTTTTGTGATAGCAAAGAATTGGAAATATAGTAATGTCTATTGGGGAATAACTAATTAAATTGTGGCACATAAATGTAATGGAATACTACTGTGCTGTAAGAAATGATGTATGTGATGAATACAGAGAAGCATGGAAAGACCTACATGAACTGATACAGAGTAAAGTAAGCAGAGCCAAGAAAACAATATATACAATAACTACAGTAATATAAATGAAAAGAACCACACATCAAAAAAATCAAAAGTTAATGTAACAAAATTATAAAGAGCATGACTTGAATGAAGAGATAGGAGAGGACACCCCCAAACTGACCCTCTGTAGAGTTGACAAGTCTACAGGTTGTTACTGTTGCATATGTTTTTAGACTTTTTCATTATATTGCTCAATTGTACTTATTTTTTTTCTTTAAAAAAATACTATTGGGGCAGCTAGGTGGCACAGTGATAGAAGCACCCTGGATTCAGGAGGACCTGAGTTCAAATCCTGCCTCAGACACATAACACTTACTAGCTGTGTGACCCTGGGCAAGTCACTTAACCCCATTGCCTAGCCAAAAAAAAAAAAGGTTTGCAATAAAAAAAATACTATTTTTTGTATATGGGATAAGAGAGGAATACTAAAGATAACTATAATGATGTAAAAAGTGAAAGACATCAATAGGAATTTATTTTTAAAATAACTAGAAAGGTGCTTAGAGGTCTTCTAGTTCAACTCCCACTATTTACAGATGAGGAAACTGAAGCCCAGATAGGTGATTTGCTTTTGTAATAAGTGCCAAATGTGAGCCCAGGTCCTCTGCCTTAAAAACCTAAGAATGCTCTTATTGTGCTAGTCTAACAACTGCCGATATCTAGCTTTTTTCCCCCCAAAATCCCAAGTAAAGGAGAAGCCACAAAGTCCCCAGGCAGCCTACTGAAATTATAAATAGCTCTTATAAACATAATAATAGCTCATATTAGATTTGCAAAGTGCTTTTCAGTATTAGATTTACAAAGTATTATCTTATTGAATCCTGGGAGGTGGGTGGTGTTTTTGTCCTCATTTTACAGATTAAGAAAGTGAAACCCAAAGGAATTAATTGAGTTGCCCAGGGTCACACTGCTGATCCACCTCCGAGGCAGCATTTGACTTCAAGGCTTCCAGAAGCCAAGTCCAGTGATCTCTCTCCTTCAACAAATGGCTACTTCAAGATGTACATTGTTCCTTATGTAGTGTGTATACTCTGGGCCCACTCTTTTCATGATAGTTTATTTTATTTTATTTTTTTTAAGACTCATTAATTTATTTTTAGTTTTCAACATTCACTTCCACAAGATTGAGTTCCAAATTTTTTCCCCATCTCATCCCTCCCCCAACCTCAAGACAGCATGCATTCTGAACACCCTTTCCCCCTAATCTGCCTTCCCTTCTGTCTCTCCCCCCGCCCCTTCTCTTATCCCTTTCCTCTTCAGTTTTTCTGTAGGGCAGGATAGATTTCTATACCCCATTGCTGGGCCCACTCTTGAAAGGCCGGATCTGACACATCTGCCCCTCGGGGTTCCAGGGTGTCCTGACAGGCTTAGGAAGGCTCTTTGTCCACTACCGTCAGCTTGAGTCCTTACTGGCTGTGTTCTCATTTGGTTAGGAAGCTCATGATGACCATCCCAGATCCACTCAACCATTTAACATCTGTTTCAAAGATACAGCAAGAACAAAATACAAACATTTTCACCAATACCTGTAGGGCAGACTCTTTTCTCTACCACTACCTTGATCTCTGGGGAGAAGCTCAAAATTTAGTTCAGTTCCTATAGTGTTCCCATTTCTTTCAGATGATCTTCCTATAGCATGATCTCCTCTGGATGTTAACTTGTCCATATGCCTCCTAAAATGTAGTCCTCAGAATTGAAAACACTGACCAGAACAACCTATAGGAACAATATACCTATTAATGCACCCCAAGATTGCATTCACTTTTTTGGTTGCCATGGTACATTTTTGATTCATATTGACCTTGTAATCCACTAAAATGGCAGTTAATTATTTATTTTTTGCTAGGCAGTGGGGTTAAGTGACTTGCCCAGGGTCACACAGCTAATAAGTGTCAAGTATCTGAGGCCAGATTTGAACACAGGTCCTCCTGACTCCAGGTGCTCTATCCATTGTCCCACCTAGCTGCCCCATATGGCAGTTATTTTAAAAGGAAATGCTGACTAGCCATGCCTCCCCAATCTTGTACTTATGAAGTCGCTTTTCTTTAATGTAAGTATAGGTAAAGGTGGCAAAGCTGCCAGGTAGCACCTGTTCCCTTTGTAATACCCTGGCATCAGTCTCAGGGTTGTTCAGTTGTTCAGTTGTGTCCAACTCTTCGTGAACCCATGGACTTTCTTCATAAGGTTCTCTTGGCTCTGATCCTGGAGTAGTTTGCCATTTCCTTCTCTAGTGTGTCCCTGTTTTACAGATGAGGAACTGAAAGAGGGGGTGACTTGTCCAGGGTCATACAGCTAGTGTCTGGGACTGGATTTGAACTCTGATCTTCCTATCTCCAGGCCCGATGCTCTATCCACCACATCACGTAGCTGCCTAGGTCTTGGGGTACCCTAAGAGAGATCTGGGCTTTCATCTTGCACTGGTGCACACTGTATTCCTGGGTGCTAGAGTATCCCTGGCCTGACCCTGTCCTCAGTGTCTGTAGACCTCTCTGTCTCCCTATGTCAACCTGGGCTAGGCAAATGATTCAGTGTAACATTTTCTGTATTTCTCCATTAGGATTCAGTCTGATGCATTTTCTATGTCTGTTTGAAGGAGTGTTGTGGAGAGGACCTCATCTGCTTTCTGTCATTCAGCTGTCAGGGCTGAATCATCAGAGTTCCTTTACTTCATTCATTCTTGATCTAACCCTGGAACCCTACTAGTAAGTCAATCAGAGTCTTATAGCACTTGACTGGGTTTTGAAGGCAGGATTAGTTCATTGAAGGGCTGTATCATATCAGTTATGCTATTAATAAAAACCCATATAGAGCTTTTTTTATAAAGCAATTTTTCCAAAACAGCCCTGTGAGGTCATAGGATCACAGAGCGCAGAAGTATGTTGGTAAATGTTTAACAACTAGCACTCTGGAGGTGTTGGGGGTGGTGGTGGTGGATGTAAACACAACACTTTTAAATGTGATCTGCGTTATTAACACTTTCTCTATCCCACTTTAATTCTGGAGAATCAACAAAACTATAAATCAAGCCTTGATGAACAGTTTGCTGATTTCTGAAGTGTAAATGCTAAAAACTGAGCAGTGTATGTGCTGGCTCCAACACACCCCTGCATGTTAGAGACCAGACAGTTCAACCTGCTTATTTTTATAGATGAGGGAAATGAGGCTTTGGAGGTTCACAGCTAATAAATATAAGAGTCAGGTTTTTAACCAATATTTTCTGGCTTTAACTTAGAACCATACTCCTTAGTTTTCTCCTTGGTCTTTGACCATTAAGATTTCAGATGTTTCAGTGATTTCTGGAACCCAACTATATCCTTCCATTCCATTCTTAATTCTGCCTAAATTTAGGTCATTTTACCCCTCTGAAAACTAGTCAGTGAGCATTTATTAAGGGGCAGCTAGGTGGTGCAGTGGATAGAGCACCAGCTCTGGAGTCAGGAGGACCTGAGTTCAAAACCAGTCTCAGACCACTGACACTTACTAGCTGCCCACTGCCTAGCCCCCCCCCCCCAATAAGCCTTTACTAAGCACCTATGTGCCAGGCACTGTGCTAAATGCTGGGGAGACAAAGATGGGGTGGGAACGGGTAAGGAGTAAGCATTTATATAGCACCTATTGTATGTCATACTATGCTAAATACTTTACCAATATTCTTTCACTTGATCCTCACAACAACACTGTGAGGTAGGTGGTGTTATCATTCCTATTTTACATTTGAGAAAACTGGGGCAAAAACCAGAGGTTAAATGACTTGCCCAGCATCTAATAAGTATCTGAGGCCAGATTTGAAATCAGGTATTCTTCCTTCCAGGCCCAGCACTCTATCCACTGTGCCATCTAGCTGCCTCAAAGGTGAAAGACAGTGCCTGCTCTCAAGGATCTCATTCACAGTCTAATGGGACGGACAACAACATAATAATAATAGTCAACACTTCTATAGTGCCTACTATGTGCCAGGCATCGTGCTAAGTGCTCTACAAGTACTACCTCATTTGATTCTTACGACAACCCTGGGAGGTAGTTGCTATTGTTATCCCCATTTTACACAAGAGTAAACTGCAAATAGAGGTTAAGTGACTTGCCTAGGATCATAAGGCTGGCAAATGTCTAACTCATTTGAACTCAGATCTTACAGACTCCAGGCCTAGCCCTCTGTCCACTGCATCACCCAGCTTGTGTCCAAACAAGATATATACAGGATAAACTGGACAAAATCAATAGAGGGAAGGTACTTGAATCAAGGGCGATTTGGAGAGGCTTTTTGTAGAAAGTAGGATTTTAGCTGGGACTCTTTCATATAAGAACATTTATTCATAAGTAATAAAGATCGGAGCACTCACTTAGTAAAGAATTATCACACTAAATTTCCTACCTGCAACACTCAACACACTGCTTTGTGGTATCTTAAACAAGTAGTTCTAACCTGCTTGGTTGTAGAGATATAATAGTACTGTTTTTTGTTAAGTTTACCTAATTAAAACAATCATTAAAATAGAAAACATGTTGAGAGCCATCTGTCCATCACACAACATTTTCTCATCAAAGGGAATTTCTTTGAAAAATAGCAACATTTTTAAACGGGGGTCAGGGAGGAATGAATTGATTTTTCCATAATCACTACCTTCAGAAGGATGCTTTTAGGTATCAATTTGTATGTAAAACCTTCCCCTTCTCTTCATCAGTTCCTAAATCTGAAATAATCCTTCAGGAAAAATACTATCTTGACAGAGTCTGCATAAACCATGATTGAGGCTACAATTCAGCATTCTACCTCAGACTCTGACTCTAATAGAAGGAACAGATGGTCTTAGGCAAATATTGTTTGTTTAAATAGGAGACTTGCATAGATGTGGGAAAGGTAAAATAAAAGTAATTCCAACACACTGTTATTTGAATGTAATCTACATTCTATAGAAATATTACCCAACTATAATAAATGCATCCACTTCACAGGTCTTAGAGAAAAAAAAATGACTTAATGATGATAGCTTCTGCAAATGAAAAATGCTATAAACATTACCCAGTAACAGTGAGCATCTGTGTTTTACTTCCAATGGAATATTTATTATTCTGTTCATTATTTATTACGCTAGTAAGTAATACTTATGTAGCTTGTTTCATCCAACGCGTTAGCTTTTCTTTCCTTCTTTTATTTCACCTCTTTTGAATCCTAGACACTGGAGGAAGGTGAGCTGAGGAGACAGAGCAATGGAGTTTGGATACAGGAACGGTGAGTTCTATGTCTGGAATACAGCAACTGATAGAATTCTGGTTGGGATCTTTTTCTGGGGTTTTTAGATATTTGTTGGAATTTTATGTTTCCCTACTTGCATATCACTTGGCCTTCCTCATTTCCTCTCGTACCATCTCTTTTCGAATTCCTGCCTCACTCTTTTCTCTTATTTCTGATTTGGGTATGTCTAAATATATAACAGAGGTCTCCAGGTGCTTAAGGAATTTCACTAATGAACAAATAAATAATCTCATTTTGATACAAATGAGCTCTGATGTGAAACTCGTCAGTTTTTCCTTTACTTCAGCTGTGAAGTTGTAATAAAATGTCAACCTACTTCACAAAGTTGTAAAAAACAACTGCATTATTTTGTTCTAATACAAATGTATTTAAAAGGCACTGTCTAAAAAGTGAGTGACTTTGCCAGGAGAAACAAAAATTATTTTGATCTAAGAAAATCATGGCAGTTTGGGTGTCTAAGGAAGCATAATTGTAAAGGATGTCCATCTTTTTATTTAAAGTAGGTTGGATAACTGAAGACAAGGTGAGCAGCCCAGATGGAGTCTATTTGTAATGACAATACAAAACAGTGGACTTTCTTTTCTGTGGTCCAGTTATTTACTCACAGGTCTCTTTTGGAAGGTTTTCACTTATCACTGTTGCTGCCTATCTTCAAGATCTTATCCTACAAGTCATTATTGAGTAGGATGTAGTTAAGGTATTATTCTAGGCACCTGGCAAGGATGAAGCTAAAATCTGTCCCTGGCTCTGGCTACTGCTGTTTAGTTGAAAAATAATAAGCAGCTACTTCTTGTAGGAGTGCTCAGGAGCTACTGTGATGATTCACAGAAGAGTAACGCCTATAAATGACCTTACAGAAGAGGTTGTTACTAGTTTAAAGAACCAGGCCTTTCATTCATAGCTTTGGTTTAAATTAAGATTGAGAGGAAGTTATTCATTACTTTGAGCTATTGTAAGATGGTCTTTCATTCATAATTTTAAAAAATGATCTGCCTCATTAAAATGGTTGAACTTATTCTAGAAGAGTATATGTGTATATGGTAGTCTCCTTAAGCAGTTTTCACCATTGCATGTTAATTTCCTAGTCAATGTTTAAGTCTACAAAGTTAATTCTTTTGCATCTTATGCATACATTTTTGTTTGGTGATGTCTTAATGTTGTATTTACTACTACATGGTTTAATTTGCTCACATCCACTGGTAGTCAACCTATCCAGATCATCTCAATAGATGATGAGAACATTTCTTTCTGTCACATCTCTGATCTCTGATACACATTTCTTTTCATGAAACAAACAAATGGTAGATGTTAACCAACTACATATAATGCTAGTAGTTTTGTTCAGTCAATCTAAAATGGATGAGCTACACCTAAAGTTTCATTCCAGGCAACATATTAAAACTCTTCAGCATTCAAATTTGATAGCATTCACCTATCAAATCTCTGAACAGAACTGCCAATGAAAGAAAATGAAATTTGTTTCATCTTCTCTCCTCTGCTCACTTTTTGGAGATTTAAAAATGGCCCCAGAATCAAGAAGAGCACAAGTCAGGATCCTTAATTTTTTCCTCAGCGCTTAGGCAACTGACTGGTGATCATGGAATGAATATCTACCAAAGATCTCAAGGCTGTCTCTGGCCTAGAATTTACTACCTCATCTTAACACTAAAGTTTATGTGAGTAAACACAATTGTTTGGCTTGGAGGGAGGAGACATGGAAGTGAGTCTTCTTTAATGGAGAGCCGCATAATTATGACTCAACTTTCTGGCATCCCAGCTACAACAAAGAGCTAAAGCTATCCTGATAAAAGTGCTTTTGGTAACTCTTAACTTGCTTTAAGCAAATCTCTAACTCTTTGGTCAAATGCATTCTTTTCAAAGTACTTTTCAGAGAAAATGGCTTCTTCCACAAATCTTTCTCCAAAGCTCTGGTTGTTTCATATGATTAATTTATTTAATTTTTGCTACAGCTTACAAAACTAGAACTGCTATTATATTCATTTTATACATGAGGAAATTTCAGGCTTTGTGTAAAAGAGAAATCCCAGGTCCCTTAAATCCTTGATAAATGCTATATACTTAAGAATATCATCCCTTCATGTTTCCTCATAGTACTTCTCTGTCTTTGTCAAAGTTTTTGTCTGAGTACCTCCAGTAGGTAAATTATGTTGGTTCCAATATTGCAAATTTTCTTTACACATGGGTTCACCGGACCCATGCTCAACTTTTTTCTATCATCTCAAAAGATGACCTGTTATAAGTCAGATGGCATATTATAAATTAGTTACAAATAAATCAATACTTCTTTAAAGCAATTATTCTTAACTATTTAGTTGTATTTTAAAACATTTCTGGCTCCAGCATGACTTGTCAAAGATGTTTATAAAAATATGTGAGGGTGATACGTGTCCTAAGCCCAATTCATTAGTAATTACAATAATGCCTAATTTGTTAAAAAGTGAGATGCTTAGTTATTTTAAGCACAAGTATATTCTAAATAATTTTAAAATACTACTCCCCCTATATATGGTCAACTTTGCAAACATTATTAAGAATGTCTGTGTACTTACTTATATATAAGTGAATCTAGTCTTTTAATTTAAAGTCTAGAAGAATCAGTGAAAAAAATCAATGAAACAAGAGAAATCCAAGTCTGGTAGAGAAGAAAAAATTGCAACACAGGAAAGAAACTTTAGTGTCTGCATATGTAAGTGCTTAAAGTATATTTTATAGAAACTTGTAAATTAGAAGTACAACTGAGATACCAAATGTAAAGTTTGCAGGAATTAAGGAGGAAAGCAAATAGTAATGCTTACTACCTCCCATTTCAAGTGCTTGAATGCAGGGTGAACTTCTTGCGTAGTCAAATTAGGCTTTGCAAACACTGTGGTATTTAATAACTACTGTGAAAATCCCACCTTAAAATAGTACCCCACAGATACTAAAAAGTCTGTTAGTCATATCTCAGAATTTTCATATATTCATATTCCTTTTTAAAAAGCTTTATCTTTTTTTCTTCAGCTTCATTTCCAAACATATCACTCATTCCTCTGTTCCTTAGCAAGTCATCTTTTATAATGAATTTTCTTTTTTTTCTTTTTAGGCAATTGGGGTTAAGTGACTTGCCCAGGGTCACACAGCTAGTGAGTGTCAAGTGTTTGGTCTGAGACCGGATTTGAACTCAGGTCCTCCTGACTTCAGGGCCGGTGCTCTATGCACTGCGCCACCTAGCTGCCCCTATAATGAATTTTCTTAAAAAATCAAGTATTTTATTGTGTTTACTATGTCAGGAATATGCTAGGTGATGGGGAAAAACTAAAGGCAAAACTTCCAGAAGTTTACATTCTAATGGAAGACTTAACAGGTAAATAAGTAGTACATGCAGAGTAGATGGAAGATAACCTTACAGGGTAAGGTTCTATGGTCTAGAGTTAAGCAAAAAGTATAATGAGAATGACTGGGGCTTTTCATAAGGCAGTCTAGGTGAGGAAGCCACCAACCAGGAGAGCAGGGTCTTAGGGTAGAGGTTTCTCCTGAGTGGAAAGCTGACTAATAACTGAAGAAATCTGGGAAATGAGTCAAGCTTGGACTATAGAAATCTTAAGGTTTGGAGATGCACCCTTAGAGATGATGTCTACTTGGAAAACCAAGGTCTGGTCCGGTGTGTAAAGGACATCTACCATGATAAAACCCTATAATATTCAAAGAAAGGGTACTTCCTTTGGTTAACAAATGGACATTCCATCTTTAACTTTTCTTTGCTAAGAGTTCTCTTTCAATTATAGTAAAAATTGAATAACAGAATTTTCAAAAGGCATCTAGTTACTATCCCAATCACTTTAGTAGAAGATCAGAACTCCTTCATTAGCTAAGAATTTTTTAATATTGCCTCAAGTAGTCTCCCTTTTTTTTTTTTTTACTTTTAGGCAATTGGGTTAAGTGACTTGCCCAGGGTCACACAGCTAGTGTCAAGTGTTTGGTCTGAGGCCGTATTTGAACTTAGGTCCTCCTGACTTCAGGGCCGGTGCTCTATCCACTGCGCCACCTAGCTGCCCCCATAGTCTCCCTCTTCTTACTTCAGTTTTGTCCCTCCAGAAACATACGATAATAAAACATCAATGACTTATGCTTTCAAAATACCACTGTGAAATCCTCATGAAGAAATATAAATTCCCCCCAAAAAAAACCAACCAAACCAAAATCTAAACCAAACCAGTGGAAATGGATAACCTGAGCCATCTCCAGAATGTTCATCTCCTTCCTCTAATTATTATAATGAAGATGACAGTAAGGAGGTCAAATCAGTCAATACTTACTAAAGAAATTAATTCAGGCCATTCCCTTAAAGGTCAAATACTGACACTGAAGCTTAAATCCTTTAGCCACATAATGGGAAGATAATACTCATTGCAAAAGACCCCAATGTTGGAAGATTGAAGACAAAAGGAAAAGGGGACAGCAGAGGATGAGATGGATAGATAGTATCATGGAAACAATGAACATGAACTTGGACAGACTAAGAGAGACAGTGGAGGATAAAAGAGCCTGACATGCTATGGTCCATGGGGTCACAAAGAGATGGACATGACTGAAAGACTGAACAAAAGCAGAAGGATATCAATGCTGCAATGAAGAAGTTGTACAGTGAAGATCTGTACTGAGAATCTATCTGAATCATTAATTTATAGAACTTTTTGTCTAGTTAAATGCTGAAAAACACACATATGTATATGTGTTAGAACACATGTATAGACATAATTTGTATACATTTTTTCAGAATTTCTTCTGAGAATTGTCACTGGTTTCAACATGGAGGATAGGGGAACACTGTAGCAGAATCACAGAATTTCAGACTTGGAAAGGATCTTATCAGCTATTTAATCCAACTCATACCAGAAAATTAATCCCCAACATAACATATCCAACAAATGATTACCTAGCTATTGTGTGAAGTCTTTGAATGAAGGGGAACCTACTACCTCCTGAGGCAGCTCATTCCAATTTTTAGATAATTCTAATTATCAGGAAGTTTTTCCTGACACCAAATCTATATTCATCTCTTTGCAAGGTCTACCATTGCACCTAGTCCTGATGATATGGGGCAAACAAAAGAAATCTAGTTCTTCTTCCACAGTGTTTTGAGTACTTCAAGACAGTTATCAAGTCTCCCCATCTTCCCGTCTCAGGGATAAATATGCTAAATTCCTCCAATCTATCCTCATGTGACATAAACATGTGATTCTACCATTCTTCTGGATATTCTCCAGCTTATCAGTGTTTTTCCTAAGATACAGTATCTAGAACCATATGCAATGCTCTAGATGCCTGACTAGGACAGCTTCTACTATCAACCTTTATTAGACTGTATCTGGAGCACTGGGTTCTGGGCTAGGCCTCACATATTAGGAAGCACCCTAGTTCTTTCCTAGTTCTTTCAGTATCCACTTAAAACCTTAGAATGCTTTCTCATCTGTATACCAGAGCAGAATTTCGGTATTCCGAGTGAGACCAAATTAGTTTAGAAATGTTATAAATTCGCCTTAGTAACCTTTTAGATAAGAGTTTCTAGGGTATTTAATAGGGTAAGAAAGATTTCATAGAGAAAGTTTAATAAACTTCAGATTTTTTAGAAACATCTTCAGATATGCTTTAAAACAATTTAGAAACATTATTTAAATACCATATGTCAATTATACATTAACCATATTTAAGGTGGGTCAATATGATTGCTACTTGATTTGCCTACATGATTTGTGTGGCAATGCAGTGGTCCTCAAACTTTTTTGGTCTCAGGACCCCTTCACACTCTTAAAAATTATTGAGGACTTCCCAAAGAGCTTTTGTTGAAGTGGGTTGTGTCTATCAGTATTTTCTGTATTAAGTTAAAATTAAAATTATGAAAATACTTATGGCCACATAGATCCCATAAAAGGGTCTTAAGGATCCCCAGGCATCACTGGGCTATACTTTGAGAATTGTTGTCATTGGGGGGCAGCTAGGTGGTGCAGTGGATAGAGCTCTGGCCTGGGAGTCAGGAGGACCTGAGTTCAAATCCAGCCTCAGACACTTGACACTTACTAGCTGTGTGACCCTGGGCAAGTTAACCCTGACTGCCTAAGGGGGCTGAAGGGAGAAAGAAAGAATTGTTGTCACTAGACTTTTAATTAGAAAGAAGTGAGTTAAAATTCTACATCAGATACTTATCTGTATGATCCTAAGTCACTTAACCTGTCTGTATATCAGTTTCTTCATTTGTAAAATGAAAGGGGTGGAATCTATGGCTTCTGTGGCTCCTTCCACTTCTAAATCTTTGAACCTATGTTTTAAAGTAATATTGTAAGTGTGTCTTAAGAAAATTGTGTTGATCCTTCCAGGAAGAAATTTGGAATTATGTTTAAAAGTGTCTAAATGTAAACATCCAGAAGATTAAAGATTTTTTTTTGGGTGGGGGGAGGTCTCACATATACCAAAATATTCACAGTATCACTTTTTTATAGCAAAGAACAAGAAATCAACTAGATGCCCAACAACTGAGGAACCACTAAAGGAATGAGAACATATGAATAAAATGGAATATTTTACTGAGCCATAAGAAACAATGACTATGAAGAAATCAGAGAAGCATGGGAAGATTTATCAGAACTGATGTACAGGAAAGAAAACAGAGCCAGTATGACAAGATTCACAATTACTATAATTTAAATAGAAATAAACCTTGAAACCAAACTATGTAATTATGACAAAGCTTGGACCCAGAGAAGACATGAGAAAATGTACCACCCTTTCTTTACAGAGGTGAAGGACTATGAGTGTATAGCATATCTTCTCACATGAAGCTGATTAGTTTTGTTGAACTATTTCTTTTTCTTCTTAGTCTTTAAAATTGTGTTATATTGTTAGACAAGAGGTTAACAAATATCTGTAAATGAGAGTAACAAAAACAAAAGATGTCAATAAGAATTTTAAAAAACTATGTTCACTAACAAAATAATAGTAGTTGACATTTCTAAAGCACAATGAGATTTTTTTAAAATTTATTTTTCCCCAGTTACATGTAAAAATAATTTTTAACATGTTTATAAAACTTTGAGTTCCAAATTCTCTCCCTTGCTCTCTCCCCACCCCCCATCCCCATTGAGAAGGCAAGCAATTCCATATAGGTTATACATGTGTAGCATGCAAAACATGTCCATAATAGTTATGTTGTGAAAGAAAACATAGAGAAAAAAAACTCAAGAAAAATGAAGTAAAAAAACCAGTATGCTTCAATCTGTATTCAGACATCATCAGTTCTTTCTCTGGGGATGGATGGCATTTTTCACATGTCCTTCAGAGTTGTCTTGGATCGTTGTAGCACAATGAGATTTTAAAAGCTATTTATAAATATAGAATAGTCTCTGGGTTCACTCTTCCAACCCCCCACTAACAGTGGCAGGTTGAATCCCAAGAAGGTGACTAGTTGCTTCTCCTTTTAGGGGGTTTTAGGGGTAACTCTGAGGAATTTAAGGTTTCTCTTGTACTGCTGCTTATGAAGGTCAACTAGCATGCTCCCTCATTAACGGTTCCTATCAATTAGCTAGTCATATTTCCTTTAGCTTTTACAAATACACATTTACTAAAGTAGCTTGGTAAGAATAGTTAGTATAACTATCCCCCAAACCAGGGAAACACTCTCCCACAAATACATAGTGTCCAAGGCAAAGTGGGCTCAAGCTTAGAGAGCATATGTAGCAAAGGAATGAAACACAGCTCCCATCATTCAGTCAACAAGCATTAATTCTTATTATGTGTCATGTACTGTGGCTACACTGTGAATACAAATAGAAATACAGTCCATACCCTTGAGCTTACATTGGAATGGGAGAAGACAACACACATAGGAAACTGAGAAAAGGGTGGCAAAAGTACCAGGGGCTAGGACCACAGCAGCTAGGCCATGCTAGAGTCCAAAGTGTAGTCTGGAGAGAAATGAGACACGGCTGGCCAGAGGCCCTCCTTGAATGGAGGCTCTGGAAGAAGCCATTCAACAAAAGGGTGAGGACACAAAGGCAATGGGTACTCCCAATGTGTCAATTCTGGAGCTGGACTGAGGCCTCAAGATGAGGGGCTATGGCATTGTAGGGGAACTCCTGGTAATTGGAAGTCCTTTTCTCCCATTGTGGGGTCCTTGTGAGGTTCTCTTTAGGTATGGTATACTTATTTGCTTGGCTCCTTATAGAGTAATGAAGCTGCTTTTCCTCAGGTTTTCTAGTTTGTCCTTGGCTCCCAACACAGATGAATCTGGGGACATTGCTAGGATATCCATGAAAAATCTTGCCATTTTTCAAAGTTCACTAGGTCATCCTGTGACCAATTGTGAAAGGTAGGGTTAATTGAAATTCCAGTTTCAAACTTGCTTGGAATTTTATCTAAACCCCACAGGGTATGCTTGAGTCTCTTCAAATAATTCCAACACACTTCCTGCGTAGCATCACTTCATTTAATCCAACGGCTTTCATTCCTTCCAAATTAAGGACTTTTCCATACCTAGTCTATGCCTTTGATTTTCTGATTGAGGAGAGGTATTTTTGATAAACAGTATCAGGGCATCTCTCCCACCTTGGGGGAGGAAATTGTTTTGTTGGTTCAATCAACTCCCATTCTAAGCTATATGTACGCTCATTTTAGCTTCACAATAAACTACATCGAATAGGTATTACTATCCACATTTTATCAGATAAGAATTGGCAGTTTAGAGAGGTTAAATGATTTGCCCAAAGTCATACAACTATTAGGTATGTCAGATCGTCTTGATTCAAGGTCTAGCACGCTTTCTCACTATGCCTACCTTTGTTTCCTTATTTAAGATATCATGTTACATTTTCATTTGCATGCTTTATTTCAGTTCTTTTTAAAAACAACTTTTTATTCATGTGTTCTGCACCGTAATTTCCCCCAGTGTCTCTTCCCAGTCTCCTCTCTGAGAGCCATCCCATATAACAAATAGTACTTTATTTTTTTTTGCAAGGCAATGAGGTGAAGTGACTTTCCCAGGGTCACACAGCTAGTAAATGTCAAGTGTCTGAGGCCAGATTTGAACCCAGGTCTTCCTGAATCCAGGGCTGAACAAATAGTATTTTTGAAGACAAAAAGAAAAATAGAAAAAGTCAGCATGATTGATCAATACATCAAAAAAGTCTGAAAATATGTGCAGTGTACAACACTTGTGAATGTCCCACTTCTGCAAAGGAGTACAACTATCTTCTTTTATCTCTTCTTTTGAGCCATGTTTATTCTTTATAACTTTGCAACACTGACTTTTGATTTCTTTTGGTGATTGTTCTTTCTACTTACATTGTGTAGAATTGTGTATGTTGTTTCCTTGGTTCTGCTTACTTTATTCTTCATCATTTCATATAGCTCTTAACATGCTTCTCTGTATTTATTACATTCATCATTTCTTACAGCATTGTGACATTCCATTACATTCAGATACCACAGTTCCTACAGCCATTCCCTAAACAATGTGCATTTACTTACTTTGTTTCGAAACCTTTATTTTTTTTATCATAAAAAGTGCTGGATACATGTTTTGGTGTATATAGGGGCTTTTTTATCAGTGGCCATCTTGAGGTATAAGCCTAGTAAAAGAATCTCTGACTCAAAAAGATATGGACATTTTATCACTTTGTTTACACAATTCTAAATTGCTTTCCAAAATGTTTATACCAATTCACAAAAATATACTAGTGTGCCCATCTTCCCATAAGCCTTCCTACATCAACTATTGCCATCTTTTGGCATCTTTGCAAATTTGCTGGGTGTGAGGTTGAAACGTCAGGGTTGTTTCTCTTTTCAGTGATTTGGAGGATTCTTTCACATAACTGTTAATAATTTGCCATTCTTTTCCGTATTCCATTTCCATTGATTATATTAGAGGTCAGGAGTCAGCAAACTATGGCTACAAGCCAAACCTAGCTTACTGCCTTTTTCTGTATAGCTTGTGAGTTAAGAATAGTTTTTACATTTTAAAATTAAGATGTATTGGAACACAGCCACCCTCATTTGTTGACAAATTGTCTGTGGCTGCTTTCATTGTACAACTGCAGAACTGAGCAGTTAGAAAAGAGATGATGGTGATTTCACTGCTCTGCACTGCTCAGTGTACTACAAATTGCAGTGACAATTACTATATAACAATGTCTCAAGTACTATACATATCATTGTATGATGACTGCCCTCAACCACTATTATTGAACACTGAATGGCTTTGGAAATTAGCTTTTGCTGCAGACTTTATAAAGCTTATTAATGAATTCAACCTAAAATTACAAAGCAAAATAGAGCTTGCAGGTGAAACTTATATTGTTGTAAAGTCAATTTAATGACAATTGATATTGTTTGAATCACAAGTAATGTCAAGTTTTTTATGTACTTTCTGTGCTGCCAAAACTTAAAACAAGTGAGAACTCTATTCCCACACAAGTTTGCAGCAGTTATATTATCCCTAGCTCAGTCTACAGTTCTAACAGTGCTTTTCAGACTCCAATGCAATTGCAAAAGAAATTTCCATATTTTAAAATCCATTTAACTAAACAATTGAGGACCTTCCACCTAACCTTCAATTGAAGTGATTACTCCGTAATGTAATTACATAATAAAATTCTATATCTAATAAAGAACCTAATAAAATTCTATAAATACCTTCCAAGTGATGAATATACTCAATCAAAATCATATGCCTGTGGATTAATATTAGTATTTAGTATGGAAAGACATTTTCAAGATGAAATAAATGAAATTTGATTGTGAATCAGCATTAACAGATGAACATTTGCAATTAATTTTGATGAAAGGGAATGCTGAACTCCAATTAAATTAAATGTTATCTCATCTCACTCCCCAAAAAAGGAATTCCATTCTTCTCATTAATAGAGGCATATTACAAAAAAATTGTACTCAATTTTTATTACCCATGTCCAAAACTGAACTAATCTTGTTTCCTAAACCCTCCTCACCTCCAACTTTCCCTATTAATGTAGACAACATCCTCCTCCTCCCAGGCCTTCAGACTTGCAACTTAGATGTCATCCACAACTCCTTATGATCTTCCACCCCCCTTATCCAATCTGTTGCCAAGGCCTGTCAATTTTTCCTTTGTGTAACATCTCTCTAATGAGCTCCCTTCCCTCCTCTGACACTGTCACTATTCTAGTGAAGGCCCTCATCACCTCATACCTGGATTCCTGCAATATAGCCTATTGGTGGGTCTACCTGCCTCAAGTCTTTCCTCACTCCAATTCATTCTTTAACCTCCAAAGTGATTTTCCTAAAGCACAGATCCATCCATATCACTCCACTCTTATCCACTCCACCCCCTAATAATCTTCAATAGTTCCCTATCCCCTCCAGGATCAAATACAAAATACTTTGTTTGGCATTCAAAGTCCTTCAAAACGTAGTCCCCTCCTACCTTACTCCCCATCCAGACACAAACAAGACCCTTCATCTCTTGGCTTTGGGCATTTTACCTCTCCCCCATGCCTGGAGTGCTCTCCCTCCTCTTTTCTACCACCTATTTTCCCTGACTTTCTTTCATACCCATCTAAAATCCCATCTTCTCTTAATTCTAGTGCCTTCCCTCCACAGAACATCCTATGTACAGCTTGCTTGTATTTGTTATTGTCCCCATTAGAAGGTGAGCTCCCTGAGGGCAGGAACTCTTTTGTCTTCTTATATCCCTAGGGCTTAGCACTGTGCCTGGCTTGTAGTAGGAGCTTAATAAGTGTTTATTGGCTATTATATTTTGAATTTCATCAAAAGAATATATGTAAATTAGCTGTCTCTCGTTATATAACGACCTATATAATACCCTCAATTTTACCTATTGGCCCACAAAGCCTATATTTACTATGAAGCCTTTTATAGGACAAAATTTGCTGACTCCTATAACAGGTTAGAGACAGTCTCAGACATTTAAAAAAAAGAAAAGAAAAACCTGATAATATCACATGCCTTATACATGGCAGCCTCATTGGAGGATCCCTTTCTCTTACCACATGAGTAGTTCATTTCCCATCTTAGCTTGGACTATACTAAAGGATCCTATGTAAGGTATTTTGGGGCCGGAATCTTCCCAATATCTAACTACTTGAATCTTTTTTCACTAGGAGGTGGGGATAGTTTCCCAAGGCCTGAAGTTCTGAGTTGGAACTCCTAATATTTTCCCAAAGAAACAATGTTACAAACCGTGATCAAATTCGCAGACCAGTCCACAAAAGACCATTTAGCTGACTCTGTAACTAGATATTATTTAAGTAATACACTTACAATTCCATTTCCTTCCACTGTCATGTGATTTTGATACTAAATAGAAATAGAACATCTGCCTGAAAATCATTAATTATGCTGCATTATGCTCAGAGTTAAATAAATGGATTTCCCTTTAGTTATAAATTAAATTAATTTAATCCAAAATGAAGATAAATTTTCATAGAAATATAGAAGATAATATTTATCATTAAGGATAATTTTTCATAAAAAAATTCTCACTACAGGGAGTCCCCAACTTGCAAACAGATTGTGTTCTAAAATTTTGTAAATCGGCTGTTTGGTGCTAAGAATTCAGTACTGATTAGCACACAAAAACCTATTTGAATCATAAGGTTGCAGGTATTATTTCGTAGAAAGTTTTTTTCCTCTATCCCACAAATTTTACCTCTTTGCTTTTGTCTTTACTAATACTGAGAAAGAAAAAACAAGGGCTCCCCGGTATTTCTTTTTTTTTGCATAACTTTAAGAAATGGTATTAATGAAGGAAAAAGTCAATGATTCAGGACGCCATTTCTCTGAGATTTTCAAATCACAACATTCCTTCACTTAAAAACTTTTTCATTGCTCTGCCTAAAAAAACTTTGTATAACCTCAGCCATGTTACTTTCCCTTCCTTCCAGAAAAAGGATAAAAAGAATTGCTACTTCAAAAATTGGATTTCTCCTCACATTTCAAGAATTAAATAAATTTGCTTTATAAAATACTTACTTTATGCCTAAACTAATACTTAATTGCCTAACATTTAAGATATTTAGCGTAGGAATTTTGTTGTGTGATAAAAAGAGGATTCCTAGGCCCGCTAGAGTACCAAAGGAGTCCAAATCCCCACCCCACCCCCACCAAATAAACAAACCCCACTCCTGGTCTCTTCCATCCCCTTCACTCCATAAATGAGGCCAAAATACGCAAGGTTACCAGACTAATGGACATCAGGGGCCGACTTTGGACGGCAAACCTAGGGGCCGCTTCCTTCCACCACATGCCCAGAAGTGTGGAGGCCCCAGGCGGTAACGTGTCGGGGGAAGTCCACGCCTTTGTTCCCCAGGGGGCAAAAGGAGTAAAAGGGAGAGTCTGGGAGGGAGGGAGGACCCTAAGTTAAAAGCACGTGCGCGCTTCTGCTGAATCCGAGGCACATGGAGAACACACAAGAAGGTGGCGCCTTATTTTGTCCCAATAAGCCCAGCCTCCTTCCCTCCCCCCTCTTCCAAACTCGGCGTTCCTCTGCAAACTCTATTTCCCGTCAGGCCTGTGCAGGGCGCGGGCTTGTTCAATCTTCTTTGCCTTCTCCTCATTCACCCCGCCCCTCGGGTTTGGTCGCGGATCGATGATGCGTCGTGCCTGGCGCGGGAGAGTGACGCCACCTTGGCTCGCGACGGCGGCGGTCGCTGCAGCAGCAATAGGAGCAAAGGTGGCAGCGGCGGCAGCGACGACGGCGGCTGAGAAGACTACGACGACGGCGGCAGCGGCGGCGCGGCGGGTGCCAGGCGCGGGGGGAGGGGCGGGCGGGAGGCGCAGGCAACTGCGGCTGAACCGGTGGAAACAGCGGAAGGATCACCACCCGGCGGTCGCGTTAGGCCCTAGCGGCGCCGGGAGCTGCGCGAGACTCGGGCGCCCGCGCGCGCGCCGGCTTCCCCCCGGAGATCTCCATAGAGACCGTGACACGCACAGAGGCGGGTGCCCGCAGGCGGGCGGGCGGGCAGGCGGGCGGGCTGCGGGGCCCGGAGCAGGCGCCGCCGCCCCTTCTCCTCCTCCTCCTCCTCTTCCTTCCCCCCTTCTCTTCCTCCTCTTCCTCCTCCTCCTCCCTCCCCCCTCCCTTCTCTTCCTCCCTCCTCCTCCCGCGCGCGCCCTCTCTCTCTCCCTGGTCGCCGGCCGGGCCTCGCGCTCCCTCTGGTGCCCGTGCCCCGGCGAGCGGGCCGGGCGGGCTCTTGGGCCGGGGCCGGGGGTTGGGGGGGCCGCTGAGGCCGCCGCCGCCTCTCCCGCCCCTCCCCGCCCTCCCTCCTTCCCTTCCCCGCCCCGGAGCGGGAAGAGGCCGAGGCTCCGCCATGGCCTCCGGAGCTGGAGGAGGGGGCGGCGGCGGCAAGATCCGGACGCGGCGCTGCCACCAGGGCCTGACCAAGCCCTACCCGCGGGGACGGCAGCAGCAGCAGCAGGTAAGGAAGGGGTTCGGGGAGGCCGCCGCGGCCTAGCCGAGCCGGGGCTGGGGCGAGGGGCCGCCGACCCAGACCCGACACCCACGTTGAGTGCCCGCAGCCTTGTCCAGCCATCACACAAACCGCTGGGTCTCCCGTCACCCAGGACCCACGCACTGTCCTCACCAACGCCATTCCCGCAACCTTCTTCCTCCACTCCCCCTCTTCCACACAGTGTTGTTCTTCTCTCACAGAAGTCCACACGTGCCATGACCCCTATAGCATCCACGCTGACCACCCAACACAGCCCATTGTGTCCCCACCCCCCACTGTGCTCCCTTTTTACGTCTTCCACCCCAGGTACTGTTACCCACCTCTTCCCCAGGACATTTCTGCCTTCCCCAACACCTCATCCCCCTTTCCCCCCATGCTGTCTCTTCTCCAGGCCATTTCTGTCTTGGTCAACACACACAGTCACACCGTGCCCTTGGTCAACACACACAGTCCCACCGTGCCCCCATTCCCCAATACACTCCCCACCACCACCACACAATACACTGCCTACTGTGCCCCGGTTTTCGACAGGACATTTCTGTCCTCCCTGACACACCCCTCTGCTTTCACCCACCACTGGCCCCTCATCTTCCCCAACACACTTTTGTCTTCCCCAACACGCATAACATCTCCACCAACTGTGCTACTACTCTTTTTCTAATACCCCACACCATGTCCCCCTCTTCTCCTGGACATTTCTCTCTTCCGTAGCATACAACCCTACTGTGCTCTCCTCTTCCCCAATAGACTTATGTTTTCCACAACCCATTCCCCCACTATGTCCTTTCTTCCCCAGAACACTTCTGTATTCCCCAACACACACCACACCTCTGCCCTCATCTTCCCCACTCCCCCCAACATATACAAAACACCCCCATCACAACACATTGTGTCCCGCAATTTCTTCAACACACATCTGTCTTCCCCAAGATACATACACACATACCTGACCTCACCCAGCATACCCCCAATCAAACCCATCTATCTTCCCTTACATATCTATCTTTCCTTAAACACACTTACCTCCCCCTACACCCCCCCCCACTCACGCCAACTCCCTTACACAGGCTAGTTAACTGACTCCTTACACGGTACATCTCTGCCACACACTCGTTTCCCCATACACACGGTCTTCCTTTACACATGCACACCCACATCTTCTACTTCACACATGCCTCTTCCCTTACACACCCACCTACATCTACTTTTACATAAATGCATCTCTTCCCTCACATGTGAGTGTGTGCACACATACATGTACGCATCCCTGTATAAAGGGGGCACATTTGGGAACCTCTGGAGCCAGGGGTGGGGTGAGCTCAGCAGGCTAGTGATGAAATGCACATATGTTGGGGCTACTGCCAGTCACACTATCTCCTGATATGTACCTTGGTCTGGGGTATTCTGATCGAATTAGTTAATGGTTGTTGGTATTTCCAGACCTTGTTTCCTTTTGGGGGATGCAGGAATGAGGAAGAAGGAGTGTGTGGGGGAAGGAATGGATATTAGGGTGAAATGGGAAGTTTTCTCAAGCTCATTATGTCTTGTCCTCCTGAGATAGAAAGGCAAGTGGAGGAAAGGACTGAATAAATTTGGTGGAAGGATGGGCGGCTTTCTAGCCTCATGTCTCTTGGGAGTGATGGTTTTGTTTTATGTGTTTGTTTTCTTTGTATTTCTAACCTCATTCTTTTAAAAGTTCAGCTTAGATCTCACAAGAACCCTGGTCCACATGGGTTACCTTCTGGGGGAAGGGTTATAGTCACACTGGCAGTGGGTGCATTTTGAAAATCCCTCTTTTATGTGTGTCCTGAATGGGTTGGCCTTTTCTCTGCCTTTGCTATTTTTGGAGATTGGACTTGGCAGTTCTCCAAAGGTGATCAGGGCATGTGGTTTTGATTTCCGGTATTCAGATTTTCATTTTGTTGGGGAAGATTCTAGAAGCTTAGGTACGTTGGCATTTTTTTGTGGGGTTGTTAGAGGACAAATAATATAACCATTATATATGTTTTTAGTTGCCAGTATTAGGCAACCTTTGTAAAAGAAAATATTAAGGTAGCTAAGCTATCTTAGAAATGACAGCTAGTTGATCCATAAAAAGTTATAATATAAAATTCTTTTTTTTCTTGAGAGGAAGTTAATTAACTTGGTTTAGTAAGTAATTTACTATTTAATATACTAGTGAGTTAATCATATGAAATTTTGAAGGACTTTTGGCATCAATACCTACTGTTGAAATGATCAGATCAATATTTTAGATTGCCTTATTCTAGATAATAAAAATAATTGGTATTTATACATATTGCTTTAAAATTTTCAAAGAAATTTAACGTGGATTATTTACTTTGATTCTCATAATAACCCTTTGAAGATAGTACTAGAAGGTGGTACAGTAATTTTACCGTTTTTACAGAAGAGGAAACTGAGATTCAGAGGTTGTGACTTGCTGGACTCCATGTAAGTCCAGTACTATATACTATCCTACTTCTCACATGATTTGCAATATTAAACTTATGTTTAATAACATTTCTTATGACTAGAAAAGCTACAGATTATTTTCCTAAACACAGGTTTGTAGAAACCATAAATTTGGGGGTATTACCGATTAGAATTTGTATTTCTAATTTGCTTCTTTCTAGTTGAATATTCACAGGTCTTAGAATTCCTCTTACCTCTAGTTTTTTCCCCTTAGGCATTTACAGAAAATGCTTGACTGCCAAATATCTTTTGGAAGACCAATATGCTTCGTCAGGGAATCTGAATTTTAATCCCCACTCAGAGGCCTTTAACTCAACAGTTTGAGCATAGACAAATCACTGAAACTGAGCGTTAGTCTCCTATAAACTAGGAAGAGGAATACTTAGATTGTGTTTTGATCAGGACTGTTGTGTGGACAAAATAAAGCTGTGATACTGAGAAAGATGCTACATAGATGAACACAATATTCATTAATCTGTATTAGTATTAATCAGATTGTTTTAGGGGAGAAATGGCACTACTGTAGTATCAATCTCAAATAGAAACAGAGACCACTAACCTGTTCAGGGAATCCTGAGGGTCGAATCCTGACCGAGAAAACAAAATGTTTATAGTGGTTTTGTTGTTGTTTTTTAATTAAAACATCAACATAACAAAATCAAATAGGAATTGCATTTTAATTTGAGTATTCTGGGCCTTGTGTTTGACACCTCTGCTGTACAACACCAAAGGCAAAGATTTTTTATTGGTAAATTTTGTCTTAAAATCAACAAAGCCAAATACATTTATAATATCCCAGAATAGTTAAGTAAAACAACACAAAGATGTGATTGTATAATGTCATCGTTCACATTTGTTACTTACCATTTGTTAAGAGAAGGCTGTGTTCTTTTATTCTGACAAGGTATTACCAACCTACATACGTTTTGTTGCTTTTCAGTGGTTGTAGTTAGTGAGTATGTTGATTCTTTTGGTTTTATTTTGTTTTGTATCAACTCATATGTCTTTGAATTTGTCATGATGATATTCTAATATATCCATGTACCACAATTTATTTGGCCAGTCTCCACTTGTTGAGCAGGTTTCCAACTTTTGTTATAAATAATGCTGCTGTTAATATTTTAATCTAAACAAAACATCATTTCTTCCTTTCATTAACCTAACCTTAAGATAATACTAATGGGATTGCTGAGTCAAAAACCTTATTTTAAGGACATTTCAATGAAAATCATAATTCATTTGATTTCAGCACTGTAACAAATATGCATGTACCAAACTGCCTTAGGCCAGATCAATTTAGAAAGTATATAGCCTTTTGGAAGAATTATAGATTATAGGTTCAGAGCGGGAAGGGACAATTAGAGGCCATCTAGTCCAACCCCTTATTTTACAGAGGAGGAAACAGGTCTAGAGCAATTTTGTGACTTGTTAAAGGTCACATAATCAGTGTATAGGCACATAGACCAGGATTCTGACCCAGGTTCTAGGATGTCAGATCTAGTACTCTTTCTACTGTACCAGACTACCTAATTTTGAAATCAGTTTTGACTGAAAAATTAATTCTGTCCAATGGAAAGGCATATAAGCAATTACTAACTAGATGTGTGTATATACGTATATACTTAAGTGAATTGCTGGAGGAAATTTTCCATGTCCCCTCTTCCTTCCCCTTCCTCTCCTTTTTTTGAATATTGGTAGAGGTAATCTGAGCATATGCAATCAAGACCTGGGTTCACATCCTACAGAAGCCACTTAATAGCCCTGTGATAGTGACCCAAGCTACTTAACTGAGTGATTTCTTATGTTTTCATTTGTAAAATGTTAATTTGTCTGCCTGCCTTTTAAAAGTTGCTTGAGACAATGTATATGCAAAAGTTTTCTAAACAGAGAAGAAAACATGTCGTTGCTTAGTGTTAAAATTTGAAAGTCCCCAACTTAAAACTCATGAAATACAAAAAAATGAACAATGAAGAGGTTAAAGTTTCCCTTCCCCTTTTAGATTACTTGGTACTAAGTGATAGGTATTACTTCAGATAGATGCTGAATAGGATTGAAGAAAGGTCATGGATGTATTGAGTGAGCATTTCAACTTTTAAATGTCAGTTTTACCTTAAATTTAGAACACCTGAAGATATTCTGTAGCTTCTTTCTTTGGTCCTTGTTGGGATTTTTCAGATGTGTGAACTACCTGCACTGTCCTTTTGGGGCAGGCAACTGTGAATGTGTGACAGTTGAGCTGAGTCATCATGAATAACAAGATGCTTCATGACATGGCATGATTTGCGTAATTTTTTACTCAGTGATGAAATCTAGTTAGGAATTTGGGGGTTTCTGGGTAGATGTGGGAAGTTTAGTATGTCGAGGGGTTGTGGTGATGGGATGTCCAGTGAATTCAGTCCAGTTAAAGTCAGTACTTGTTACTTTTTTTCAATTGACCTATTAGTTTAGCCTAGTGAATTTCATTTTTATGTTCAGTAGACATAGCCCAACTACTTTAGAGAATGTTGAATGTTTTTGAGAACACCAGCCTGTTGCCTAGCGCTACATATAGACTTTTTTCTATTTGGTATTTTCTCCACTGCATTTATGTATTATAAGATTATTATTCTATCTTTTATTAAATTGAATTTCCCAAGGACTGTTTTGGTCCATTCATGAGCTGGACAAAGTAACTCACATTTCTTTTTTATATTTTATATTTTATTTTATTTTTTAAATTTTTTTAGTAACACATTTTAGGAGCAGAGGTGCACAGTAGCTTGGGTACAAGTTGGTGGACACTGTCTGCTCTTAGGTTTGGTCACTTCCACTTAAGAGGTGGTGGTGGTGTTTTTGTTTTGTTTTTTCTCCAGCGTTCTTGTGATTTGTGTGATCCTTTTCCATTTTTTCCCAAGGTCCTTTTGGTGCAAAATACCAGGCCCCAAAGGTTCCAAACTCAGAACAGTTATCTCTGGATGCTAGGGTTCCAACTATTTAATGATAGCTCCAGTACATCTGTGATCTCATTGATATTGTTGCTCCGTTGATAAAGAGCTCAGCCCAATTATACCTGGCCATTCTGTATCATTCTTTGAGTTCTTTTGACATTCCGTGGATGCCCATGGAATATTCCTGCTATTCATAAAAACCATCCATAGGTTTTCTAAAAGCTGTCTCTTAACCTATTGTTATTTAAAGACCGATGTAAATGTGAAATTATAGTATAGCAAAACTAGAGCCGCTAGGGAACATGGAAGAGGACCCTATTACATGGTGGTAGAAGGGTGAAATTTGAGTTGCTGCCCTTTCTATGGTGTGTTTCAGAGGTCTTATACTACTGCTATTGGGACATCTTGTTCTGGAAGGCCTTCTCCTAATTTGTGATTCTAGGATCTCACATATCTCACTAAAAAAGCCAAACAGTTAAGATGGCAGAATTTCCAAGGGTGGGTGGGGTGGGCAGATTGCTATTATTCTTATGATACCTTGTATATCAAAAATTGGCATATCCTCTGTAAATAATATTCCTAGTAGATAAATATTATTTTTTGAACCTCTTTCTCCAAAGTGAAAAGTTAAATTGTGTTATGAAGGCAATGTGTGAGGACTGGGAAAACCAAAACTTTTCTTTCTAAGTAATAGAGACAACTCACTATTCTTCTCAGTGAAATAGTATCTTAAATTTGTTCTCTGGTTTCCTTTTTCTTGGATACTAGTGGTTCCTTGGGCAGAAATTGGTTTATCTCTATTTCTTGCACCTAGCATCATGCCTTATGAATAGGTGACCAATACTTGATTGTTGAATTGGTGTCAGTAGTTACTGATGGATAAATTAGAAGAGATTGATGTGAAATTGAACCATTTCTTAGTATTTAAACTACCTCTGGCCAGATTTGGCTTCCTTAAAAAAAAAAAAAGATGCTGTACTGAGCGGATGAGATTTTTGGATTATTTTCTAAATATTCCTTGAAGTTGTTTGTTCGGATTTGTTTCTCTTAAAGCAGTGGTTGTGTTGGAGTATTAAAGAGAATTCCAGGGCAACTCTCCCATTTGGCAAATACTATTCTAGGTTTGGAGTTCATGAATATTATGCATCCTTCTTTAGCCTACTCTGCTCCCTCATCCAAGCTAGAAAGACCAGGTTCTAATTGAGTGTGTCTGTTGTCAGAAAAACTAACCTAGCTCATTTTGGAAAAGCTCACCGTGAACCTTAAGATGATTTTTTTTTTTTTTTGCAGAGGGCCTATAGCAACTCTTGGAGGTTATCTCCTTGTGGGAAGGTTGCTGTGAAGGACTCACTGAAATTATAGATCCTTCAAATATATATTAACATATGCATGCCACATCTGGGTAAACTCTAAAACATTTAAGTATTAGTGGTTAATTTTAAACATAAAAATAATAATACGAATAGCATTCTTAAAATGAACATGGCTATTTTGAATATGGATGCTTAAAAATTAGAAATGCTTTACTGGTTAGAGTGATGTGGAGAATTGTGATTATTTAGTGTTTTAGAACTTGTTTTTAAAGTCTTAGATACTTTAAGGGCTGACCATTTGAGTATGTATAAATGTAAATGTTGAGAAAATGCTCGAATTCTGGTTTCTTAGCCTTTCTTTTTTGTAAGTATATATCTTTGTGGTAGATGTGAGTAAAGACAAGGCTCTAGGGGAAGAAAAGGATGTGATTAAAAATTCTTGGCATAAGGATACCTTCAAAAAGGTAACCTGGTGAAGAGTAGGGGAGATTTATTTGAAGTTTAGAAGGTAATAAGAAAAGAAGGCTTAGAAAGGACTGTGAGGAAACAAAGGGAACAGGTAGAGTCTACAGGCTTGGAGAACAAAGGCAGTAAGCTGAGTAGAAAGAAATTAGAGCAGCATTGAGGTCTAGGGCATAGTGCCCCAGACCTGTAAGCTGAAGCTAATATTTGATATGACAGATTGGCTGAATAAATGAAATTATTTGAAAAAAGAAATTGTGTGTGCCAAAAAAATAATGATGCCATTTAGTGTAGATGAAATCAAAGAAAAGGAACATGAGGGTTTTCTTAAGTAGGAGGAAGCCAAGTGGAGAAAACTGATGATGGACAGAGTAAGCTTTGTATTTAAATATTGGAGAAATTGAGAAATAGTTATCAATTACACCAAGGTTGTAAATTGGGAAACAATTCAGAGGAAACAGTTATTTCTCATTTCTTATTACATTTAAAGTTGATATTAGTCTTAGATGTGTAGATAAAGGAAAGTAGGAACAAAGTAGAACATAGTGTATTAGGGAGTTTCTCTTTTAAAATTGTTCTTAGTTAATTTTTAAATTCCTTTTTAAAAATCTGTTTTTTATTTTTCGAGTAATAAGTATTTTTTCACTAATCTGTCCCTCCTGCTGTTTCCTACCACTCCCACCCAAGCAATTTAAAACAAAAAATATCTCAGATACATCCCTCAACACTTAGTCCATCAAAACATATTCCCACATTAACTGCCCAAAAATGCCTTTCTGCATTTAAAATCTATCACCTTAGTTCATTTAAATGTGAAATTCTTGCATTATGTATGAAAGTTAAATGACTTTATTTTGAGAGAGTTACTAATTCTTTTTCATTAAGTAGCACCAACAAGAGTAGCTAAATAGTGGCATTATAGTGGAAATATTCCATTCCTAGAATATATGCTGGTGGATATTTTAAAAGTTATGATATTATTCAAATTTTACCAAAAAAGTAGTTTTCACTGAGAATATCTAAGATGTTCTTAAACGTCTGACACCCCTTTTGACAACTTAGGTGTGCTTTGTAAATCACTAGTATTTAAATAGTTGTTAAAATGTTTCATATAGTGAAGCTACAAAGATAATTTAAGGAATGAAAAAAATTTCAGTGCACTTGTATTTCATGTTAGAGTTACCTAGTAAATCTTGTTAAAGAAATGTGTTCCTATTTAAGAGAGAGATTTATCCATTGGTGATCATTTCTAATTCCTTGAGGTACCGTCTTTCTTTGATACTCTCTAAGTACTTTGTCACTGTATTGTTTTTATTTTATAATTTATAATGTAGTAATTTTTATCTTTAGCTTATCTCTCTTAACTAGATTTTAAACTCCCTGAGGACACCATTTATATTTTGTTCATATGTGTATCCCTGGCACCAAGCTCTGTGACTTGATTTTAGTGGGTACTTAAAACTTATTTGTTGAATGAATTTGTTTCAAACTGGTATGGAGCTGAAAACAATTGAATTTGGAATGAGACTCTCTGAACTTGAGTTTCAAGTTTAGGCATTTCCTAGTTGTATGATAATGGGCATAGTGCTTTGCATGTATATTAATATATCACTGGGTTTTTATAAGGAAAGCATTTGTAAATCTAA
Organism: Phascolarctos cinereus; assembly: GCF_003287225.1. Classification (NCBI taxonomy): domain Eukaryota; kingdom Metazoa; phylum Chordata; class Mammalia; order Diprotodontia; family Phascolarctidae; genus Phascolarctos; species Phascolarctos cinereus. The sequence goes on from NW_027555847.1 coordinate 555,587,832, forward strand.
AAGCACTATATAAATGTGAACCATATGTTAATCAACAGTCAATCCATAAGCATTTATTGTTAATCAATTTTTCTCTCTCCCTCCATACAGACACACATATCAGGCATTTTGCTACCAGGGGATGGATAGAAAGATATTAATAATGTTATTTTAATCTAGGTTATGGATTGGGGGGTCTACTGAATTTTTAACACTAACGATAACTGGCATTAAGTTTGTAAAGTACTTTATGTACAATCTCCTTTAACAAAAGTCTTGTGAGGCAGGTACAGTGGATGATGTTATTCTCATTTTATAAATGAGTAAATTGAGGCTTATGTTAAGAGACTTGCTTATAGCTTCATGGTTGAAAATTTTCAGGAGCCAGATTTGAACTGAGGTTTCTCTGATTTCAGATTCATCACTGTAGCCACTCTGCTATATAATAATGATAATCTGGACTTAAAGTCTTGAAATTTTAGATCACTCAGGCAGAGTTTTATGAAGCTAATACTAATAGTTCCTTGTGGTCCCCAACACACTTACTTGAATCCCCCCATAGACTAAAGCTAGTGAGTATTCAGTAATAAATATTTGTTGGTGTATATTTCCAACTGAATGATTGTTAGCCTTTTGAAGGAAAACAGCCCATCACTTGAACCAACTGAATTTTTGAACTTTTAAAAATCTTAATTCCTAATTAGGATCACAGTATCATTATATAATGTGGACTTTCTTTGATAACTATATTACATATTTTAAATAATATTTAATTTTTTCCCAGTTACATATAAAACAATTACATGCATTAAAAAATTTTTTTTGAGTTTCAAATTCTTTCCCTTTCCTCCTCTTTTCCCTGAAATACAAGCAATTTCATATGGGTTATTCATGTGCAGTTATGCAAAATATATTTCCAAAGTTATGTTGTGAAAGGAGTACAGACCAAAAAACAAACAAAAACTAAACCCCTCCAAAACACGATGAAAATAAAGTTAAAAATAGTATGTTTCAGTTTGCATTCAGACTCCGCGAGTTCTTTCTCTGGATGTGAATATTCATCATGAATCTTTGGAATTGTCTTGTCTTAGATCATTGTATTGTTGAGAATAGCTAAGTCATTCATTGTTTATCATTATGCAATGTCACTGTTATTGTACACAAATGTTCTGATTTTGCTTACCTCACTTTGCATCAATTCATGTAAGTCTTTCTAGGTTGTTTGCTTGCTTGTTTTTTTAAATCAACCTCCTCATCATTTCTCATATCGCACAAATAGTATTCCATTATAATCATATACCATAACTTGTACAGCCATTCCCCAGTTGATGGGCATCCTTTCAATTCCCAATTCTTTGCAACCAGAAAAAGAGCTGCTATAAATATTTTTATACGAAGAGGTCCCTCTCTCTGTCTCTCTCTTTCTCTCATTTGCTCATAAATTCTTCCCTTCTCCATAGATCTGATATGTAAACTATTCCTTGCTCTCCTAATTTGTTTATGTTATCACTATTTATGTAAAATTAATGCACCCATTTTCACTTGGTCTTGTTATACAGTGTAAGATGTTGGTTTATTACTAATTTCTGTCATACTGTTTTCCAGTTTCCCCAGCAATTTTTATCAAATAGTGAATTCTTGTCCCCTAGTGAATTCTTGTCCCCTTAGGTCTTTGGGTTTATCAAACACTAGACTAATCTACTACTCTGGTTTCTTAGAAAGTACCAGATTGTTTTGATGATTATTGCTTTATAATACAGTTTGAGATGAGATGGCTAGGCTACCTTTTTTTTTCTCCTCATGAATTCCCTTGATATTCTTGACCTTTTGTTCTTCCAGATGAATTTTGTTATTTTTTTTCTAGCTCTATAAAATAGTTTTTGGTAGTTTGATTGGTATGGCACTGAAAAAGTAAATTATTTTAGGTAGAATTGTCATTTTTATTGCATTAGCTAGGTGTACCCATGAGCAAGTGATATTTTTCCAGTTGTTTAGATCTGACTTTGTTTGAAAAGTGTTTTATAATTGTGTTCATATAGTTCCTGGGTTTGTCTTGGCAGGTAGACTCCCAAGTATTTTATATTGTCCACAGTTGTTTTAAATGGAATTTCTCTGTCTCTTGCTCCTGGACTTTGTTGGTAATGTAGAGAAATACTGGGGATTTATGTGGGTTCCTTTTATATTCTGCAACTTTGCTAAAGTTGTTAATTATTTCAACTAGTTTTTTAGTTGATTGTCTAGGATTCTCTAAGTATACCTTCATGTCATTGGCAAAGAGTGATAGTTTTATTTCCTTATTACCTATTCTAATTCCTTCCATTTGTTTTTCTTCCATTATTGCTATATCCAACATTTCTAGCGCAGTATTGAATAATAGTGGGGGTAATAAGTATCTTTGTTTTACCCCTGATCTTATTGGGAAGGGTCTAGCTTATCCCCAACATTACTTTTTTTTTTAAGGCTAATGCCATGGCAAGCTTTTCATTACATTTCATTCTTTCTTTTTTAAAATTAATTTATTTTGATTTATCAACAATCACTTCCATAACCTTTTGAGTTTTAAATTTTTCTTCCTATCCTTTCCCACCTCACTCCTCAGGATGGCACGCAATCTGATATAGGCTATACATACATATTGCTATTAGTCATGTTGTGAAGAAGAATTAGAACCAATAGAAGGCACCACAAAGAGGAATGAAAGCAAAACAGAAGGAAAAAAAGAGCAAATAGTATGCTTTGATCTGCATTCAGACTCCATAGTTCTTTCTTTGGATGTGGATCATGAGACTTTTGGAGATGTCTTAGATCCTTGCATTGCTGAGAAGAGTTAAATCTATCAGAGTTAGTCATTACACAACGTGGCTGTTACTGTGTACAGTCATTACATTTCTTCGTCCTCTGACATTGATTACTTAGAAGGTCTGAAATTTTACATATCTGTTGAAAGTTTAGGAATCTTATTTTGCAGCTTCGTACCTTATACTCCTTTACTGGGCCACAGTATTCACTGGCAAATATCATTACCCTTGTGAAACTTATTGCAAATGACATATTCTTTTATTTTTGTTGTCTTTGGAGCATTCCTCTTTTCCTTGAGTTCTTTAGCTATTCCTTCTTGCTCTCTTTTTAGGGTTGCTTAAGGTGATCTTGCTTTTGTTGAACAGCTTTGCATTTGTGGGTTGCGGTTTTTGTTTTGTTTTGTTTTTGGTTTTGTTTTTTGAGGGAGCAAGGGTGAACGGGAGGCAGTGTGCTATGACTATTAGGACAACAGAAAATGAAGCAATGCCAAAGTGAAGGAACACTAATTGTGTCAGGCACTCTACTTTCTACCTTCCTAAATGTTAATTTCAGAAATACATAATTATTCTTATTTTCCTTAGAAATATGTTGTCACAGAATGTTTATCTAAGGGAATACAATGTGGGTTGAATGCAGTATAGGCACAATATAATAAAAGTACTTTGATATGATGACAGGTGATTGATCTAACAGAGAAGACTTGAATCTTCTATTGATTCTGATGTATTCTTGGCTACTCTCAACATTCCCCAAGAGTATTTAAATTCTAAAATGATCTTCTCACTTTAGGCTTTTGCTTCATCGCTTTCCTGTAATAACCTAAAGAGAGATGTGGAATCTTAAACTTTTTATTTTCATCTTTCCTCACTTTCCTATCATAAGTAGCATCCTAGGACGGGACTTCTTTCCCTTATTTTTCAGAGATCATTTTATTGGTTCCCTCAGAAGGGAAAGAAGTTGAAAGATTTGTCCTCTGACAATTGGTGGGGGTGGGGCGAAGTGGTAAATAATTCTTACAGAATGCCTAGCCTTTGTTTTCTTCTTTCCTCTTTTTACTTTGGCTTCAGGTGACAACTCTGTGCCTGACTTCAGAAGAAAGTTGTATGGTAGAAGGGGCAGGAGAAAGACTTGAGCTCAATTAGAAAGAGAATGAATTTAAAAAGATGATTTGGAGAGCTTTGGAATAGTGAAGAACACCAGAGATTGAATTTGTGAGTAAGAAATTGGGGAAGATCTGAATCTAAAACAACTTTAGAGAAGAAAGGACTGAGCCTGAAAAAGGATTGGGTGGAGGATTCAGCTTCACAAGTACAAGAACTGATTGGATGGCCAGGCTCAAAAGCAGAGTTGTTAGATTCATTGTCATTCTGGCAGAAGAAGGCAGCCTTCTACCAGTAGTAGGCTACAGGAGTAGCCCATGAATTTGTGCTTGACTTTGTTGCTGTTCAACAGTTTTGTCAGTGGCTTGGATAAAGGCATAGATGTGATCACATTTACAGATAACATGAAACTTCAAGAGATAGTTGGTATGCTGGATCAGAGTCAACATCCAAAAAATATCTTTATAGGCTAGATTAGGAGTTCTTAACCTGGGTCTGTGAACTTTTTTTTTTTACATTTTCATAACTGTATTTCAATATAATTGTTTTTCTTTATAATCCTCTTTATTTTATGCACTTAAAAACATTTTGCGGAGTCCATAGGTTCCAAGAGATTGCCAAAGGGATCCATGACATGAAAAAGATTAAGAATCTCTGGGCTAGAGCATTGTACTTCATGTAATAAAGTGAAATATAGTAGAAATGATTGTAATTTTTTTGTACATAGATAAGAAAAATCAGTTTCACAAGTATAGGATAGACAGCAGTTCTGAAAGATCTGGAGTATTTTACTGGGAGTCGCATGTGTGATGTGGAAGCCAAAAAAAGCTAATACTGTACTAGGCGTCATTAAGAGAGGTGTTTCTTCTGCTTTTGTCAGGCCACTGCTGGAGATTTGTGTTCATTTTTGGGGCACCACGGTTTAAGAAGGGCTTTGATAAACAGAAACTGGTTGTGTATAACCTGGAGAAGGAAGGACTGCAGGGGAACATAATATCTTTGTTCAAGTATTTGAAGGGATGTCATTTGGAGTAGGGATTAAACTTCTTTGTTTTGACTCCAAGGATAGAACCAGAAGCAATGAATGGAAATTGCAAAGAGGCAAACTTAGACTTGATATCAGTAAAAAAATAAACAAATAAACATAAAAACCTTCCTAACAATTAGACCTTTCTATGGAATGAGTTGCCTCCTTGGAGGTCTTCAACCCAAGGTTAGATAATCACTTTTTTGATGTGTTTTAATGGGAATTGAGGTTTGAGGTCCCTTCCAACTCTCAAATTCTATAATTTTTTTACTTAATCCAAAGGAGAAATAGCATGAGCTTTGTGAGAGAAGAGGGATTTTATGGGGTATAGTTGTCAATGTGCTAAATAGGGATAGAGGTAGTCTAAGTGTTAGTGGGGTGATAATGTGACCAGAATAACAACTTTGGAGTCATAATTATGCAAAAGGATTTTGTTAGCAATTCTGGGTGGCAGTGCTATTAGAAGGAAATATGAAGACTGAATATTATTCCCCACTAAGTATGGATATTGGAGTTTGCAGTGACTTACATTAGCTTGCAATGTTTGTATTTTTGTCTCAGTTAAGATTGCTTTTTAAGCTCAGCATAGGCAGATTTCCTTGCTATAAGAGAAAGTGAAGGGGATCAAGGTATACATCTCCACATATGTTGTTTATTATCAGGAACAATGAAATATTCGCTTTATAATAAACAGAGATTGTGAAAACCTAGGAAAAAAGGATCTGAGACCTGAGGTGGGGGGTGTGTGTGTGTGTGTGTGTGTGTGTGTGTGCGCATGCATGCATGCACATGTGCGTACACTGAAGAGTGAATTGGATACTTTGAGTAGGGAGCATTTGTTTGTCATCTGAGGACAAAGTAGATTCATGAGTGCTATTAGATGATAGATTATCCAGTAAAGATCAGAGAAAAATAAAAAGTTTATTCAAATCTCTGACTACCTGGTTAAAGATACTGAGGTAGATATTCATTAACAACAGTGGGAGAAGTCTTTTGAACCCAAGAAATGAAACATCCCTTTCTAAGACTTGTCAGTTGGTGAACATTTATTAAGGACTTATTCTCTGCTAGGCACTCTACTAAATATTGCCAATACAAAGAAAGGCAAAACACAGTACTTTCTCTGAAGGGACTCAGTCTAATGGAGGACATGACATAAAGGTTTCCTGAAGGTAGTAGGATTTTAGCTAGGACTTAAAGTTGGGACTGAAGAGGAGAGGGAAGAGTATTCCAGGTATGTAGGACATCTAGTGCAGATGCCTACCAGGGCTTGGTAGATGGACTGTGGTCTTAAGGGTCACTGGATGCCCTGGTGGGGGGAAAAGGGGAGGGAATATTAAGATTTAGGAAGACTGAAAAGGTAAGAGAGGGCCAGATTATTGAGTGCCAGAGGTGGATGATAAGCTGCTCAATTCTGATAAATCATGTGGGCACATACACTTTGACCAGAATGGACATTACAAAGAAATCCTTGTTAATGATAATGAAGTTTAAACAAAAACACTTGGAGGCCTTAGAGAAAGGGCTGGTGTTTTCAGAGCTGTTTATTGAAGGCAATGGATTTGGAAATAAAAAAGGCATATTTAGGAAACAAACAGCCAATTAGTTTAGGAGATGATGTTTGAGACTAGGAATTGAATTTCTGGATAATAGCTGTTTTAAGCTATATGAATGACAGGTTTCCTAAGGCAAGGATGGAGTGCACCTAACAAGGACTGGTAAATATGTATTTGCACGATGTCTTTCAAACCATTTAAAAAAGGTTTTTTAATGTTATTGTTTTGTTTTTTACATCACAGTCACCTACTACTCCACTCCTTTCAAAATATGTCTTGCAAATCAAATCAGAAGGCATTTACTGAAAAAGAAAGAAGAAAGTTGTCCATGTATATCTACCAAACTAGATAACAAAAAAGTAGCTACAATGTAGAAAGAAGAGTAGCAGTTGTGAAGCCCAGGAGTTCACAGAAAACATCTGTTGTTAGCGTTCCTGTCTTCAAATTTCAATAGAAATGCACAAAGTGTGACTAACAAGCAAGATTAAACTAGAGATCTTAAATGAAGGAGGCAAATTTGAGCTTATATATGTGACTGAACCTTAGTGGGATGAAATAAACAATTAGAAAAATAGTTCTGGACAGGTATAACTTATTCAGAGTAAATTTTGTCAAGCACTGGGGTGTTTTTTAGGTATTTGTTGATTTGTGATATAGAAGTGACGTGGGATTGTAAGTCAAATGACAGTTTCTTTATATGGTGAGGGAATTAACATTGGAAACTAATTTTTTGGAATTTTATTTTTTATTCTAAACTTAAACACCAAGTAAAATGGACATTTCTATTTATGTAGTGAAACAGAAAAAAGGACTGTGAACAAAACTCTGAATCTGTTGCATATAGCTTGCTTTTCTTTTTAAAATTACACGTACCTTTCAAAGCTATTTGAATCTAATTCTTACAAGAGGGAGGAACTGGGTTCTAATTCTCACCAACAGAGCAGAATAAGGAAGAAGCTGGGATGCAAGTTCATGAAGAAAACAATAGCCCAGGGAAGAGTTTATGGCTTTTTTTTGTGTATATATATATATAGAAAGGTGTTTTACTTCCTCTTGTTGGCTATAATGTTCTTATTGTTTCACCACTTCCAAAATTTATACCTCATGGTACACAGGGAGTCAGGGACTTGTTTAAGTCTTAACTTTCTTAAATTATTTTTGTTGTTCTTAGGCCTGGATCTGGGTTTAGAGTCTTCAGATTGGGTATTTTATCTGTGGGTTTGTTTTGGATTGAGTCCAAGTACAGGAGGTCAAGTAAAATAACAGTATACCAGATTAAATTTAACTCTCTTTTTAAAGGAGGCATTAAATTGGTAAATCAGGTAGATGAAGGGAATGCTCTAGACACAGTTTTAAGCATTTAAATAGTACTTACTCTGTGCCTGACACTATTCTAAGCACTTTTACAAATTCTTAGTTGTTCCTTATAACAACTTTGGGAGGTAGGTGCTAATAATAGATAATAATAGCATCAAATAGTATCAGAGTATATGATAAATTCCCTAATGTTATTCTTGTAAAAAGGAGAGAGATGGTTACTAGACAGTTGTAGAGTTAGATGAATTCAGAACTGGTTACTAATGATGGCATCTACCCCTCAGGAGCAAGTGAGATAATATTTTGTAAAGTGCTTTGTAAGCCTTAAAGAGCTGGGTAAATGCTAGTTATTATTGAGACAGTCCAAAACTAATGTATTCTTGTGTTATATTAAGAGAGTTAGATTCTGGGGCAGCTAGGTGGTGCAGTGGATAGGGCTCTAGCCTTGGAGTGAGGACGACCTGAGTTCAAATGTGGCCTCAGACACTTGTGTGACCTTGTCAAGTCACTTAACCCTGATTGCCTCACCAAAAAAAGAGAGAGCGTTAGATGCCAAAAATAAGGCAATAATCCTTCTGTATTCTGCCCTGATCACACTAAATCTGGAAAATTTTGTTCAATTCTGGGTGCTATATTTTATTTTATTTTTGGTCTATCCTTTTTTTCCCATTTTTTATTACTAAAATTTAAATACACAATAAGAAAAGAAAAGGAACATGTCATAAACTTAAATACAAAATAAGAAAGCATGTCACATGTACAACAGCATGTAAGAGAGGATTCAAAATACATAGCAGTAAATTTCCATTTCAAGAAAGCCTATATAATAAATACTGTGCATTGTGTTGAGAGTTGTCCATCTTTTCTTTGCTTCTTCTCTCGTCAGTTTTCTTTTGTTTTCTGTTGTAAACTTTTTACTTTGTTTTTTTTCCCTCCTTTCTTGCCCCCCCCACAATTAAGCGTGGATATATTTATGTAGATATATACATATATAGACATGTACTTTACTAAGAATTCTACTTCGGATCTTTCTGTTTTTGTGTGTATCTCTTATTTCCTATCATTCCTAACTCTTTTACTTATCTACTACCTTGCCCTCCTATAACTTAACCTATCCCTCCCATGAATCGCTCTCTTATCCTCTCATTGCCATTAAACACCTTTCTATTCTATTCTCCCTCAGTTCCCTCGAGAGATCCCTCCCTGTCTCCTTAGCATTTTGTTTTTTTCTGAATTTAGAAGGCTTTTATGTATTGTTCCCTCTAGAACTCAGAACTAACATCCCTCCTCACCCATCTGATTTCTGCCCCCCTTCTTCCTCTCATGCCTCATTTGTATAAAGTAATTACTCTTTTTAGCTGTTCCTAAATGGCCTTGCTTTTTAAGTCATATCATATTCAGTTCTACCCCAATCTTTCTTACAAACTACCCAATTACTAATAACAGTCTTAGACATATGTTTTACATTTTACATACATAGAAAGTAAACAGTGTGCTTATTGAGTCCCTTGTAATTAGCCTTTGTACCTTATGTTTCTCTTGGCTCTTATATGTCAAATCTTCTATTAAGTTCAGCTTTGTTTGTTTGCTTGTTTTTTAAACGAAGTCCTGAAAGTCTGACAGTTCATTAAATGTTCTTTTTTTTTTCCATTTAAGATTATGCTTAGCTTTGCTGAGTATGATATTTTTAGCTGGAACTCTAGTTCTTTTGCTCTTCAATATATGGTGTTCCAAGACCTGCAGTCTTTCAGGGTCGCTGCTGCTAGGTCTTGTGTGATTCTAATTGTGGCACCACCATATTTGATTTGTTTTTTTTCTTGTTGCTCATAATATTTTATTCTTGAGCAGGGGGTTTTAGAATTTGACTATAATATTCCTGTGAGTTTTCCTCATAGGATCTCTTTCAGGTGATGATTGGTGAATTTTTTTTTTCTATTTCTAGTTTTCATTCTTGGTCTAATGCTTCAGGACAATTTTCTTTAATTATTTCTTGTATTATCATAGCAAGATTCTTTTTTTGATCATAGCTTTCGGGTAGTCTGATTATTCTTTTTTCTTCTTGATCTGTTCTCCAGATCAGTTGTTTTTCTTATGAGATGTTTCACATTCTCTTTTATTTTTTTCATTCTTTATATTTTGTTTTATGATTTCTTCATCTCTTATAACTTCCCTGGCTTCCTCTTGTCCAGTTCTGATTTTCAAGGAATCTTTTTCTTCCTTAAGTTTCTGGTTCTCATTTTCTAATTTAACTTTCTTTTCAAATCTTATTTTTCTTGGATTGTTCTTTTATTTGTTTTTCCTCAATCTCTCCTTTGATTTTTAAAGTTCTTCTGTGACTTCTTTTTGGGCAGGTAACCATTTGATGTTACTCTTTGGAGTAGAGTAGGGTTTCTTTGCTTCAGTATTTTCTGAAAACAAACCCTGGTCTTCTGTATTCCCATAGTAACTCTCTGGTTGGATTCTTTCTCCTTTGCCTCTGCATTTTAAATTTTTTTATTATTTGTAATAGCTTAGTTTTTGTAATCATTTCTAGTCCTGTGGTATAGGGGGTGGTACCTCTGGCCTCAAATCTTCCTTCAGTTTTCCCCTGTGACCTGGAACCTAAACTGAGACCTGCAGCCTCCTGTAAATGCCCACAGCCAGTAGCTTCCCTGCCCCACTGCCTCTGTATTCACCCCCACATGAACTGGTTCCTTTTGCCAAGAGCACATGGTGGTGGGGGAGTGGGGGTGGCCCACCTCCCAGCACAGTTGGATCTGGTGTTCCTTGTTAGCAGACAAGGTTCCAACAGAGGTTCTCTGGATCTCCAACACCCCTCATTGTCCCGGGGTAAAAGTTCCTGTGCCTGGGGCAGCCTCCCAATTTAGCTAACCTCAGGGCTTGCTGCTTGTTGTTTAAGGGGATCTAGTTCCTAGCCTGGAGGTGTTTACTCTCCACAGGGATCAAACTTCATTTTGGGATTTTTTTCAGATCTTCTCTGATTGTCTCAGGAGGACCCCTATTCTACCCCTATTTTACTTATTTTTAGCACTCTATATTTGCCTTGAGGTACTATTTCATCTCTTTAGCAAATCTTGAGCTTGAAATTTTCTAACCTACTCTGCCATCTTCCCAGAATTCTCTCTTGGGTGCTATATTTTAGAAGAAAGAATCTGAAATGGAGGTCATTCAGGATGGTGAATGACTTTAAATTTATGGCATATGAAAATTGGTTGAAGGAACTGGGGGAAGAACATGCTAGCTGTTAGTACTTGAATAGCTGTCACATGGAGGAAGGATTAGACTTGGTTCAGTTTGATCCCAGAAGGCAAACTAGCAGTCGGTGGAAGTTTGCAAAGGGTCAGTTTAGGTCTGAATTAAGGAAAAACTTCATGGAATTAGAGCTGTCCAAAATATGACCGGACTTGAGAAGTAGCAGAAGTAGTTGGTTCTTCATTGGATGTCTCCAAGCAAAGACGACTGGATCACCACTTGTGCACTATGTTGTAGAAGGGATTCTTTCTTGAATATGGGTTAGACAAGATGGCCACTAAGGGCCTTTCCAATGCTAAATCTATGATTATATTATATGGTTCTCTGATTTTTCTTACCTAAGTATTTTCTGAGTTACAACCAGGGCCTGGAAGCCTCCATCTCTTTGAATTTGGACAGAGGATACTCTTTACCTTTCTGATCTTACCTCAGTGCATTTTTTTTGTCTCAGTTTAATTTCTGCCTCCTTCCTCTCCCTGGAAAATGGGGATAGTACCCTTTTTCTCCCATAAGAGGATCCATACCTTACTCCTCATCCCTCTCTTAAGTGGTTGTAGTCTGTCTTGGCTATGCCAAACCTTTTTCCCTGTTATTAAATTAGAAGATAAGCCAAGGTGAGGAACTGAACAGTATAATAGTCTCATCCTGAGCTATACAAAGGAGTAGGTACTGGAAAATGGAAATAAAAAAAGGCAAAGACACCTCGATTATCATCTTCTGTGAGAGTTGAACCAATTTAAAGTTGCCACAATTGAGAGATCAGAGCAGTTCAGAAGCTATCTTAGTTAACAAATACTTGTCCTTACCAGACAGAGGGAGCCAGCAGCTCAGGGTCACACTGGTTTGGGATACAAATTCATGTATTAAATACCAGAAGGGAAGGTTACAAACAGCAATGCCTTATGAAACAATGGAAACAGTGGAAGCAAATTTACAGGCTTGCCAGACTGTCCAAATAAGTAACATTAACACATTTGAATGAAACTCACTGAGATTGACAACAAATGTCTAAACATAAAATGAATGAGTTTACAGTTGTTTCTAGAATGCTTAAAAAACTTTATTTTTAATGTTTATTTTTTAAAAATTTTGAGTTTCAAGTTCTCTCCCTCCCTTCCAGCCCCTCCCCAACCCCTTGAGAAAGCAAGCAGTATGACATCAATTATACATGTGAAGGCAGGCAAAATATATTTCCATATTAGCCAGGTTGCAAAAGGGGGAGGGGAGCAAAAAAATAAAGGAGATGAAAAAAGTATACTTCAATTTGCTCTCAAGAGTTCATGAGTTCTCTCTCTGAAGGTAGACAGCAATTTTCATCTCGAGTTCTTTGGAATTATCTTGAATCATTGGATTGTAAAATATTTTTTATAACTCTAGAGGAGCATTTATACCCTAACATCTCAGTGCTTTTTATTTAAATCACACATGTAAAAAAAAAAGTAGAAATGGCACTTCAGAAAATGATAATAAAAATAATAGTGCTTTAAGATTTGGAAATAGTTTATAAATATTACCTTATTTTATCCTCATGTCAAGCCTGGGAAATAAGGTGATTCTCAGAAATAGTGTCTAGACTAGACAAAGTATGTTCTGAAGTATTATGATCTGTCAAAAGCATAAGATAGCTTTACATGATTTCTCATGGGGAGAGAAAAAAAATAGAAATGGGGAAAAAAAACAGCAATATTGCTAACCAAAAAGATGGTTGAGCGGTCAGTACTAAGTATTGATTCGGCCTACTTTTTCAGAGTTTGGGAGGGTGATATATTTTAATAATGTCCTTGATAAAAATAAGAAAGGAATATTTTCTGGTTGTTGAGTTGTTTCGGTTATGTCCAGCTCTTTGTGACATCATTTGGGGTTTTCTTGGCAAAGATACTGGAGTGGTTTGCCATTTCCTTCTCCAGATCATTTTACTGATGAGGACACTGAGGCAAACAGGGTTAAGTGACTTACTCATGGTCACACAGTTATCAATATCTGAGGCCAGATTTGAACTCAAGAGGATGAGTCTTCCTGACTCCAGGCCTGCATTCTATGCACTCTGCTATCTAGCTGTCCCACATAATTTCTTGTACAGGTGCTTAGTAGTACTAAACTTCTTAGTATAAGAACAAAATAAGCTCATATTGTACTGAAGACCATGGTGCAGTGCATTATAGCTAGGCTCAAAAGTGTTATAACTCAAATTAAGACTTTTGGAGGATAAGCCATTTTTATTTTTATTTTTACTTGGTAAAAATTTAAGGGTTGTGTATATGATTTGGTTACAAAATAAGGCTAAAAGTGTAGGAGAGAATTGTGTTTTTCAGCAGTATATATTTCCAATTTTTTTAACAGCTTATGTAGTATTAGAATTAGTTCTTTAAATGTTGGGTAGAATTTACTTAAAAATGCATATAGTTCTGGGCTTGTTTTTTGGGGGGGGGAGCTGATTTATATTTTGTTCAATTTCTTTTTCTAAGATAGGGTTATTTAAGTACTCTATTTCCTGTTCTATTAATCTGGGCATAATCCTGAAATCATGATAAACCCCACTTTGTCACAGAAATTTCTACTTAAAATTACGGCTACCTGCCCTTTCCCAACGTTTACTTCCTGCTAATTTTCCTCTGTAACAAACGAAGGCATCAGCATCTCCTTTTTTTCCCTTTGGGAATTTATTATTGGCTATATTCATCTCCACTACTCTACTTTTCTTTCTTTTCTTTGTGGGTAAATATTACCATTTTAACAAAATTATTTCCTGGTTCTTACTTATGGCCTACTTTTTCTAAGTAGCACTTGTTCTAACAAAATTCTTGTCATCAGAAAGGAATTTATTGAATTCCTTATATTTGACCTCTAATTAGTTTTTTTAAGTCTTGCCTTTTCCACAACATTTTTTATTATTTTTTCTCTGTTCTTAGCATTTAACTTCTAGTTCTTCTTTAAAATTAATTTTTTAAAAAATTCTGAACTTAAACCCCACTCTTCAAAAGAGCTTTTCCAAATACATACCAATACCAAAAAAAGAAATTGTTTATGAAACTATGAACCTCTGTCTAGTTTACTATAATCCATTTTTATATAATTTTTACCACCTCTTTAATTTATTTGCTGGCTTCTTCTTACCATGTGAATTGTGAGACAGAAGTATACTTATTTCTTCAGAATTATCTTCTTTCAAAAGTTAATGTAGTATGACTGTGTATGTACTAACATACTATGTATGACAAATATTTTCCTAAATTTGACTTTTTGTTTCATCTTAATGTTTCATCATAAGAAGTTCTTATGGGGATAGGAGGAAAATGTTATTGGTTTTTCTGTATATGTACTATATGTGAGGGAGGATGGATTTATTACAGAATATGTTTTATCTTTATCATGGTTTTTTTAAAAGGTAATTCTAGTGCATTGGAAAGAACACCAAATTTGGAGTTGGAAGACTTGAATCGTTGCTCTGCCACTTAATAGCTATGTGATTTGGGCTAAGTCTGTGAGAACCAGCCGCATGTAGACAGCTCCTAAATATATCTAGCCAAGGTCTCTCTGCTGAATTATGTTCTTATATTTCAACATGTTCAGGATGAAACTAATTATGGTCTCTTCTAAACCCATCCCACCTTCAAACCTATTCTTTTGAAAGCACTACCATTCTTCCAGTTGTGCTGGTTTCAGATTCAATCAGTTGGTTTGTCTTTTCAGTCCCATCTCAGTAATTTCTTTTGCATTTGTCCCCTTTTCTTTACTCATATAATATCTTCCTTGCCTGTTTTAGGCATCATGATCTCTTCACTGCTTTCTGATTCATTCTCCATATAATTGCCAAATTGATATTCCTAAAGCACAAATCTAACTTTGTCTCTCCCTTCTCCCTTTGTCTACTCTGCTCCCTTTCTCTCTCATACATGAGCATGCATACATAATCTCAAACATCTTCACTGGCCCTCTTTACTTCTAGGATAAAATACATACTGCTTAGCCTGGCTTTTTAAGCCCCACTACAATCTAGGGGCAGCTAGGTGGCACAGTGGACCGTGTCGGTGTGGAGGCAAGAAGACTCATTTTCCTGAGTCAGTCTGGCTGCAGGCATTTACTGGCTCTATGACTCTGGCTGATGATTTTGTTTGCCTCAGTTTTGTCACCTGTAAAATGAGCTAGAAAAGGAGATGGCACACCACTCCAATATCTTTGCCAGGAAAATCCCATTTGGGATCTCGTAGAGTCAGACATGACTGAAACAACTGAACAACAACTACAATCTAGTTCCCTTCTAGTTGTTTCTAGTATTTCTAGTTGTTTCAGTATTAAAGATGTTTCCCTTGATCTGTTCTATTCAAACTGGCCTTTTAGCTGTCCGTAATTCATGACCAACATTCCACCTCTGGCCTCCATGTCTTCTTACTATTGATTTTATTTCTGGGCTGCAGTGTCTCCTCACCTGCTTTGTTGAATCCCTAGGCTTTCTTCAAAGCACAGCTCAGGTGCTGCCTCTTAAACGAAGCCCTTTCTAAGCCCTTGTATTTACTTATTCATATATAGGATGTTCCCAGTAGAATGTGAGCTCCTTGGGGTTAAGGATGTTTTGATTTTTTTTCTTTGTATCCCCAATACTAACCTTTCACTTGGCACATAATAGCTGCTTAATAAATATTTGTGAAATTAAGTCTATAAATTGGGAATAATATATTGTCTTATTTCATACTATTGTTTTGATAATCTGAACTTTGTTTCATGCCTAGCACAGCCCTTGGTACATAGTAGAAATTTAGTACATTTTTATTGATAGCTATTGTTTACAAAACATATAGGTAAGACCCAGAGATTATTGTTTTATATGACAGTATGAGTTGATTTTAAAATACTTTTAAAAGCTGAGGTTTTTTTAATTATATAGGACTAACGAAGTACTTGGTAGTGATCATATTAAGGAATCTAATTATTTCTCAATAGCTTCTTGTATATCTGTATTTAAGATCTATTTGGTGTTGCTATTTTCTTTTTAATTTCATTTATCCATCTGTCTGTCTATCTTATCTATTTATTTATTTATTTATTTGGGCAGTGGGGTTAAGTGCCTTGCCCAAGGTCACACAGGTAGTGTTATGTGTCTGAGGCCAGATTTGAACTCAGGTCCTCCTGAATCCAGGACCAGTGCTCTATCCACTGCGCCACCTAGCTGCCCCCAAATGTTGCTATTTTTTTTAAAAAATTAAGTTGAAACATATCTTTAATAGCTTTTGACACTGGTAAACAGCAGGTTTTTTGTTTATTTTTGCCTCCAACAGGGAATCCTTAGTAGAGTTACAGAATCTGTCAAGAACATCGTCCCAGCATGGCTACAGAAGTATTTCATCAAGAATGAAACTGCTTATGTACATTCAGATGACAACAGGGAATCAAGACATTGGCAAGAGAATACACAAAATGATCATCTTTTATATACAGATGAAGAAAACCCAATTATTAGTGATGGGAGGATCACTCCAGACCAAACAGTCAGTACTGCGGAAGGTAAGTGGAAGGATGGATTATTAGTGCTATAATTCCACTTGTTTTGATTTTTAAAATTTTTATTTAGCCTAATTATTGTTGAAATCTAGCCAATTTATTAATAAATGAATGCTACCTAAGAAAAAATGAGTCATAAATAATATATGTTCTGGTACTGTGACTTCATGGGTCCTTTTTTATTTGGGTTGTTTCATGGAAAATTTCATAGTTCTTCCATGGTGGAATGGTATTTATTTATTTATTCTTTTTTTAATTTTTCTTCTTGATTTTTTTATGGTCACAATTAGAACACTAATAAAATGCATGTTTTTGAAATCTTAGCTTGAAAACTCTATATAAATGCAGTCAACTGGCTACAATAATTAGCATTATTATCTGTTCATTTTGGGTGTTCAGTGGTGTGGATTCCTCTAAAAGTTTGAAAAAGGCCAGAGTGAATAGAACTAATAAGAGGAGAAATGCTAACTCTAACCTTTTCCTAAATAACATTAATTCACTTTACAGTTTTTTTGAATACTTTTATCCTTACTAGAAATAACAGAATAAATTTTATGTACTTGCTGAAAGATGCTTTCATGCCGTGAATGAAAACCTGCTAAAATAGAACAATTACCTTGCCATCCCAAGATTTATAAGGTAGAAGTTTGCAATCTAACTTTGTATACCTGAGCTTAACTAAAAAGGGAGTATAATAATCAGGGAGATCACATACATAAAAACAAAAGCTCCCATGAGCTTATTTATTATCTCTACTCAGATAAATCCTAGATCTATATATCCCATTAAAGTATTTTCCAAGTTCCAGTCCTACACCATGAGTTGCTTTTTGGATATCTCCTTCTTGGATGTCCATCGATATCCCTAGCTTACTATGTCCAAAACAGAGCTTTTTATCTTTCTCTCAAAATTCACCCTCCTTCTTAAACTCCTTGTATTTCTATTGAGGATATCACCAACTTGCTAGTGACCTCAGTTTGAAACCTTAGAATCATCTTTGACTTCTCACTCTCTCACCCTCCTTAGATAGTTGCCAAGTCACTTCTGGTTTCACAATACTTCTCACGTATGCCCCCTTCTTTTAACTCACTGCCACCATTCTAGTTCAGGCTTTACATCTCTCTCCCACACCATTGTAATAGTCTCTTAATTGGTGCCCGTGCCTCCAGTTTCTCTTCTTCTCCAACCTAACCTCTATACATTTATTAAAAGTGATTATTTCTGAAGCATGAGTCTGACCACTTTCTGCCTCATCTAACTCTCCTGATTCCCTCTTCAATTTAAAAAACCCATATCCAGTGCTTTTAAATTATTACACCATTTCAGTCAAGAAATGGGAATGGAAAGGAATGGTCAGATTGAGGACTATTGTAGAAGTAGAATCAAATCTTTAGTGTTTGAGAAACAACTGGATATGTGGGCTAAGAAAGAAGGAAGAGTCAAAGACGATTCTGAAGTTACTGAAAGAATGATGGTGCTGTCAATTAAAATAAAGAAGTTAGGGATGAGGCTTTAGAAATTCAGTTTTGTATGTGTTGAACCTTTGGTGATATGAGGGGGATATATAGGTGGAGATATCTAGCAGTTGGAAATATGGGATGGACACCCTGAGATGAAGTTTGGAACATTTGTACTCTAGCCAAACTGATGCTGTTTCTTCTCATTTGTCCTTTTTTACTTCTGTGCATTTGTTAGAAGTCTTATGTAATATATTCTCTCTCTCTCTCTCTTAATTTCTTTCAGAGTCCATCTCAGGTACCTATACATGGAGATGTAGTTGTCTCTGATTTGTCTGCTCAGTTGAAAGTAAACTCTTCCTTCTTAACATTTCTTATAGCATGTTGCCTGGATTCCTCCTTTGCCCTTTTTCATTCTTCCTTGTATTATACTTGTGTACCTGGCAGTGTTAGGAGGTAGTGGCTAAAATGCTGGCCTGGAGTCCAGGACCTTGAATTTAAGTCCTACTCCTGATACTTACTAATTCTCTGATTGTGGAAAAGTAACTTAATCCTTCAAAGCCTCAGTTTTGTTTATTTGTAAAATCAGGCTGATAATAAATACTTTTCACAGGGTTATAAAGAAACGTTTTTCAAATTGTAAAGTGTTATGTGAAAGTGACTTCTTATCATGTTGTATTCCTTCTCTTACAATATGAATTCTTTCACACAGTGGCAGGATATTATTAATTTGCTTGTTGAAACAAATAAGCATTTTATCATTATTTAATACATTTTGAATTGGAAAACACTTGGCTAGATGATCTCTAAGGTCCTTTCTAGCCCTGAAATTCTGTGAATCTTCGTCATATACAGCTCTGGTAGTGTTATTTCATTGTCTCCAAACTTTTATTATCTCCCCAATACCAAAGAAAAAAAAATCTTACCAAACTTTCATTCAGTCTGACACCTACCTATTTTTCCAATCTTATTTCATGCCACTCTCCCATATATACTCTAGCCCCAGTTAAATTAAGCTATTTGCTGACTCCCAGATATAAGCCATATTTTGTTTCTATGCTTTTGCTTTCATTGTTAACATGCTTCTGTGATATAACTTCATCAGGCCATCCCTGATTTTCTTCCTTCTGGTAGTCAGAAGTAATTTCTCTTTATTAGCTCATATCATTTTGCTTTAATATCCCTTCTATACATCCATGTGTCTGTTTTTATATTATAGGTACTCAAATATGTTTGATCTCCCCTATGATTATAAACTGCTTATGAGTAGGGACTTTGTCTGTTTTTGTATCTCCTTCACCACCAAGCACAGGCCTTCTTGTTCTCTTCTCTCAAATCACTTATGTTGTTCCTTCTTTTTTAAGTTACTGTTGTATGTATTTCCTCCTCTTCACAGCCAAACACTTAGAAAATGCCCTCTTAACTTGTTACATCCAGTTTCTCACCTCCACTTCAATTCTTAGCATTTTGCAATCTGGCATCCTTGATTAGACAATCTCTTAATTTGCTAAATCAGTTGACTCTTTTCTTGGCCTCATCTTTCTTGACCTTTTCTAGCATTTATTCCTAACATTTTACATTGTTGATCACCCCTTTCTCCTAGCTATTATTATCTCTGATTTTCTGTGACATTGCTATTTTCTAGTTCCTGTCCTACCTTGTCTGACTTCTTTCCTAATCTCCTTTACTGGGTTATCATCCGTGGGTTGAATTGGATATCTCTCAAGGCTCTGTTTTCTTTGTACTCTTTCTCGGTGATCTCCTTAGTTCCATGGGTTCAGATATTTGTAAGTGGATGCTTCTCATATGCATGTATACATACTCATAGAACCTGGAGCTTGAGCAAGAAAAGGTAGAGATAGTCTCAGAATTTTTTTTTTCAAGTTTATATTACTACCGATTTGTTTCTTGATAATTTTATGATCACTGATAGACCCTCAGAGACAAAAGAAATTGATTCAAAAGTAACAGGTGGCTCAGCTTAGAGAGGCAGTTTGACATAAGGAATAAAATACTGGACTTGGAGCTTTGAAGACCTGAATTCAAGTGCTGGCTTTGACTCTTAATAGCTGTATGAATACAGGCAAGTCATCTGATCTCTTTGACCGTTTATGATCCCATATGTAAATGTGAGGGTTAGACTAGATGGCTTCTTAGGCCACTTTTGCACATGTGCACACACACACATACACACACACACACGATGGTTATCTTATAAATGTCACAAGCTCAATATGTGCAACTGAAACTGAGTTAATATTCTTCCTGAAGCTTACCCTTCTCCCTAATTATCTGTTCCTGTTGAAGCACCGCCATCCTTCATTCATTCAGGTGTCTCTTTCCTCTTCCATATCTAGTCAGTTGTCAGTTATTATTACTTCTTCCACAACATAGCCTGCCTCTATCCCTTTCTGTCTGCTTGTATAGCCACCACTGTAGTATAGTCCTTTATCACCTCTTACCTAGACTACCAGTCTCTCTGTCTCAAGTCTCTCCACTCCTCATCATCCACACATTTGTCAAAGTGATATTTCTAATGTACAAGTCTAACCATTTTTCTCTATACATACAGCTTTAATATCTTTCTATTTCTTTTAAGATCAAATACAGATCCATCTGTGTGGCATTTAAATTCTTTTATAGTCTGGCTCCAGCCCATCTTTTCAGATATATTTTTTGTAATATTTTTATGTATTCTTCATATTAACCAACTGGCCTACCTGCTGTTATTTCCCTCCTCTGTGCCTTTGCACAGAATGTCTCTCATTCTAGGAATGCTAGGGGGCCTCTTGTTGTTCCTAGCTATACTGAAGGATCTGCCTTTATTGATTCCCTCTTAACCTCCAATAGTCATCAGTGTCCTCTATTACTTTATATATAGTTTGCATTGTTATCTGTTTACCTGTTGTGTCATTGTGTTTCATGTCCTGTCCCTTTACCTCCACCTAGTAAAATGTAATTTTCTTGAGGGCTGGTACCATTTCATTTTTGTCTTTATATCCCTAAAGCTTAGCACAGCACAGTACTTGGCACTTCATAGGCACTAAATAAATTTTTGTTGAACTGGATTATACATCATAAATATTGGTTGAATGAATGTAGGAAAAGACATCTCAGTCATAGTTGACTGGAACCTCAAACTGATAAGGCAGAGATGAAATTTTACTTAAGTGTTCATAAATTAGTCCTGTAGGTACATCTGATAATAAGTCGTATTTTGATGTGATAGTGTTACATTTTTATCATATTACATATTCATTATATTGATGGTTTCCCTTTAAGAACCTTCAACAAGTAGATCTGCTTTAAATTATCCGGATGTTTTAACAAGGCCTTCTCTTCATCGGAGCCACTTGAATTTCTCCATGTTGGAATCTCCAACATTACATTGTCAGCCATCTACATCCTCTGCATTCCCAATTGGCAGTTCTGGGTTCTCATTTGTAAAAGAAATCAAAGATTCTACCTCTCAGCATGATGATGATAACATCTCAACTACCAGTGGCTTTTCTTCAAGAGCTTCTGATAAAGGTAATCTTTAGTTGTAAGTACTGCAGTAGATTTCATAGGAATCAAAGATTTAGACCTGGAAGGGACCTCAGAAGACATCTAGTCTAACCTTCTCATTTTATAGATGAGGGAAGCTAAGGCCCAGAGAGGTTAGGGTAACTTACTCAGGGTCATACAAGTAATATCAAAACTAGAGTTTCAGCATAGCTTCTTTAGACTCCAGAGTCAGTGCTTTTTCTATTTTACCATGTTGCTTTTCATTTAAATGGCATAGTCTAATAACTATCTGAACTGAGCTTTTTCATTAAATGGAGGTTTGGAATTCATGGCCCCACCCTCCAATCTGAGAAGTAAAGATAAGGTGGTGGTCCTAGGCTGATGAGATCTTGGAGGATAATGGAGTCATCCCACTAATGAGCTTCCTGGGCCATTGGTGGAAAAAGTCCCAAAGTAGTGTAGCCAGGGGAGAAATGAGCATATATTCATAAATATGTTTTTTCACTTTTCAGATATAGCTGTTTCAAAGAACACTTCAGGGCCACCTCTGTGGTCCCCCGAAGCTGAACAACGTTCTCATTCACTCTCACAGCATACTGCCACCAGCTCAAAGAAACCAGCATTCAACTTGTCTGCCTTTGGAACACTTTCCCCTGTGAGTCCCAAATAATAATGTATTTAATCACATTAGTTTTGTGGCTCTTGCTTATGATCTGTCATTTTTTTCACTGCAGTCACTTGGGAATTCTTCAATCCTTAAAACAAGCCACCTTGGGGATTCTCCTTTTTACCCTGGTAAAACAACTTATGGTGGTGCAGCAGCAGCTGTTAGACAGTCTAAAATACGAAGCACACCTTATCAGGTAAAAAAAGAATGGTTTGTGATTTGGGAAATGACTTTGCAGTAGTTTATTTTTAAAAATCTCAAAGATCAGAAGTGACTTTTTCTTGAATACTTCATCTGCAATTCAGGAAAGACCTTTAGTGTGAAAGATAACAGGTTTTACATGACCTTTTTTGTGAACTTTCTTGGTAGTAACCAATTCAACAGTATAGGTCATTGCTTGTGTTTGAACCACTTTCTTTCTCAGTTATTATTTTTGAAAATAGTTTGATCAAAATAAGTAAACTACATGCATCATTATTTTGATTTTACCTTTTCACATTTCTTTGAATTTTTGAATTAGAAAATTTATTCTGTCTACATATTTATTATTTTTAAAAAATAAAAATAGTTCATAGATAGTGATAGGAAGATTTCAAAATCACTGCAAAAGGGATATTTGCTAATTTCCTCTTTAATTTTTTTTTTTATAGAATTAGTTACTACCTCTCTGATTACGTGTAGTTCCTAAATCTTTAGCAATCACCAGGCCCTGCTCCCTTATTTTACAGAGGGGAAATTGGCCCAGAAATGTTAAGTGCAAGATTATATGATTTGTAAGTGGGAAAACAGGGATTTGAACCTTGGTACTTTGCCTCTAGATCTGTTTTTATTTTTTTGTTTTTTAATATCACATACATAGATGAAGCCTATAAATTCTGTAGTTGTCTACTGAGTTTTTACAAAGCTTATACACTAGTAGCAAATTTTATTTTTGTATACTTTTGCATTTGAAGAAGTCAATGGTACCGTTTTCTGTTTTTTTGTTTTCTGTTTTTTTGGTTGGGTAATGGGGGTTAAGTGACTTGCCCAGGGTCACACAGCTAGTAAGTGTTATGTGTCTAAGGCCGGATATGAACTCAGGTCCTCCTGAATCCAGGGCTGGTGCTCTATCCACTGTGCCACCTAGCTGCCTCAACATGTGTTAATGAAATATAAATGTTTGGAGCCATGAATATTACATGTTAATCTTGTTGCTTTAGTGAACAGTATAGTGAGGACAGAAAAAAAGTTGTCTCTTATTTTTGTATTAAACTTGTTTTGCCCAAGCATCTATCAGTGATCATAGAATCAGAATAAGCTCTTAATGATAATTGAAGAAACTGCTTTTGAGATTGTAGCTGTCAAAAATTTCACATTGGCAAAATAGCAATGCCCACAAATAAGTTAATGAATACGTGATGATCGAAGTTAGAAAAATAATTCTGTTTAAAAGTAATTATGACTTTTAAAATTTTTTTCTATGAACTCTTTGTAAATTGTTTGAGAAGGGGTTCTATTGAGATTGTATCTTAACAGTGCACCTGCTCTGGGTTACTCATTACTAAATAGAGAAGAACAGGGTCAGCTAAGCTGTGTTGTTTTTATGGTGGCAACATGATTATTGGTATGTTGTAATCCACATTTGTATGGAAGTGATCATTAGAATTTATAAACCCAACAGGATTTCTTGTGGTCTATTGTGGGCCAGTTGTTTCAATTCTTTTATTTTTATTTTTTGTTTCAGTTTTTTTAATGTTTATTTCCTAAGCTGTAATACAGGAAGCCTTTATACAAAGGGAAAAATATATATGTATAAACACAACCTCAGTATTCCAAAGGTCTCGGATTTCATTGTGTGCATGTGTACTTCTTGTAACACAGACTGCAGCACCTCTATATCTTAACTACATAGTTCTTTGAGTTTCTCAAAGTGATCTTATTAATGAGGAGCTTCTCTAAACTTAGTTAAGTCCTTGTCCAGCCCATTACTAGGCCGTTTGTGAAGCTTTTTCATCTTGGTAGAATTTGCCAGAATTTATACTTTGTATACCTTTTGAGAACCTACCGTCTTTTCCTTGCTATGGTGATATTTAAATATCTTTATTGACCTTATTTTTTGTTATTATAATTGTAGGAAGTCATTGATATACTAAAACTTATGGGGCAAACAGGATAGTTTACATATTGTCAATTTTAAAAGCTTTATCAGTCAGGTTCCATTGGGTCTTAAGATTTTTTTTCCCTTCGAATTTTATTTATTTATTTTTTTGGCTAGGCAGTGGGGTTAAGTGACTTGCCCAGGGTCACACAACTAGTGAGTATTATATGTCTGAGGCCGAATTTGAACTCAGGTCCTCCTGACTCCAGGGCTGGTGCTCTATTCACTGTACCACCTAGCTGCTCCAAGATTTCTTAATTTGTGTGTATTGGAATTTCATCGTAACTAGAAAATTATGTAATGCACCTGGCCCAGAGCTTTATATTTGGTATAACAGTGAAGTTTTCTTTAAATTGATGTACCTGGATTGTTATAGGAAAAATAAATCATAGCAAAAAGATACATATGTATGTATGTGTGCATGTATGTATGTATAAATAATATATACGTGTGTGTGTGTGTGTGTGTAAACCTAAACAGATATCACTAATGCTATGCAGTGTCAGAAAATATTAATCAGAATATTCTGATTAATGCACAATGCTTAGCATCCTAGATTTACAGTATACTATTACTAATATATTATTCCATGCTGTGGTACTCTGTGTGTTACCAAGTCTTGTTTCTATAGCATCTTTCTCATATATATCTTTTTCTTTACTCACCCACCATCTTGGTGCAGGTTTTCATCAGTTTGGATGCCTGTCTATTGCAATCCTCTTTTTGGTTGGTTTCTCTTTAAAGTTCGCTCTTCATCTTATCTGCCACTCATTTGTCACAGTAATTTTTTTCTAAACCATTGTGATCACATTACTTTTCTAATTCAACAAATTTCACTGATTCCTTATAATCTCCAGGACAAAATGTAGAATAATCAGTTCAGCATTTGAAGTTCTTCACAAACTGGCCCTTTCCCATCTTTCTAGTCTTATATTTTATTCCTCTACATTATGATCCAGTCACCAGCCTTCTTACCTCTCCTTATACATGATACTTCATCTTTCAACTCTGCCCTCTGACTGGCACTGTCCCATACCTGGCATGTTCTCCCTCCTTATCTCCCGCTCCTGGATTCCTTCAAGACCCAGCTCAAACCCACCTTCTACAGGAGATTTTTTCCCCCCTCTCTCATCCCACTTGCTAGTGCTTTTCCTATGAGATTATCTTCCCTCTATTCTATGTATCTTGTATCTAAATATGCACATATATGTATTTGTACAGACATGTACACATACATTGGTATATTGTCTTCCCCATTTAAACATGAGCTTCTTGAGGACAAGGACAAAAGATTTTTTTTACCTTTCTTTTTTTGGGTACTCTCTATGCTTATCACAGTACCTGGCAAGTAAGAGCTTAATGCTTATTATTTTGTGTCTGTGAAGGCATATAAAAATCTCTTTTTTTGAGTCCTTATTTTACTTTGGGTACATTTCAACTCTGTGAGTAGTTTTAACCATGTAGTTTTCATAAAATATGTGCTCTGAATTTTGCATTCCAACAAGTGAAACAGGATTTTCTTTACAGGCACCAGTCAGAAGACAGATGAAAGCCAAGCAAGTTAATTCACAATCCTATGGAGTGACTAGTTCAACAGCCCGACGAATATTGCAGTCTTTGGAGAAGATGTCAAGCCCTCTAGCGGTAAATAATTTCCCTTGTATTCAAATGCAAGAATTTGTTTTTTATGAAAATATCTGAACTTTTTTGGGAAATATTGTCTTCAATTTTGTTTAACAGGATGCAAAACGGATCCCATCTGCTATTTCTTCTCCACTATCTTCTGTAAGTTGAGTTGGCCCAAAATGATTTGCTTTTTATTAGCAAGAAAAAAGCATTTCAGAGGGATTTCCTGTACTGAATAGTTTCTTATTTTTCAGCCCCTGGATAGGAGTGGTTTAGACATCACAGATATTCAGGCTAAAAGGAAAAAGGTAAGAATTACTATTTTTTTTTTAGCAGTGGCAAGTGATGTGTAACTAAATTTTAAGAAGTTGATACATTATTCCTTATAATACTAAGTAGAAATTTTAAACATCCTTTAGTGTTGAATTACAACTCTAGCATACTTTTCAAGCAGGCTAAGCCACATATTTCACGTTTAAAAGATTTTAAATATATAGGCTTTGTTGCAGTGTTTGTGCAGAGTAGGTTCTCAGTAAATACTTTTGGCACTTGTTTAGGAAGTTTGAAGGGGAGCTTTATTGTCTTTTGAAAGAAAAATTGGAGCTAGCAAAATTTGGGAAGCTTCAGTAATTAGGTCTAGTAAACTTTAGACATCATTGAGAATAAGAACCATTCCTGTGAACTCTAGCTAATGTAATAAGTTTCTTTGAAATCTGTTAAAAATTTCTTTATACACCCCTTTGGAAATCTGTATGCCATATTTGTTTTTGTAAAGCTGGCTTAACCACAAATTGAACATGAGGTGTACGTTGATATTGTTCACTGTAACAAATTGGGTCAAATTCTGTCAATTATGTAGAGCAATATCATGAAACAGCCAAATCTTAGAAAGCTAGCAGTCAGAGCAAAACAAGAAACCCTTATTCCATCTGTTAGAAGCCTTATATGAGTTAGGAAGGCATGATTGGCAAGGTCAATAACCCCAGCTTCCAAGGTCCTTCAAAACAACTGTAAAATGATACCATTTCATCCAAAGATGATTGGATAATGCTGTCATGATGCTGATGAATTATTTTTTGAGAACAAGCCAACATTGTGTATTGTCTCTTTCTTTCCCATGCTACTACTGCTTATTTAAATTAAATCTGTGGGTACAAACTGTGTGCTTATTAATAGGTCATTCCCAGCACTTAGTACAGTGCTTGGCACACAGGCACTTGTTTAATAAATGTTTATTCACTGACTGACTGCCTATGTAGAGGCACAGTGAAAAGAGCATCGAATTTGCAGAAGACCTAGGTTCAAATATTACCTCTATGAAAATTACTTAATCTCAATTTTTTCATTTAAAAAAATTATCTTGTTTTTTACATTAACAAGAAATTTTTCTCCCTCTCACCTCTCCTTTTTTTTTCTTTTTTTAAATTTTGGAATGAGAAGGTTGTACTAAATGATCTTTACAAGCCTTCTAATCTGGAATAAAATTTAGAGTTTCTTGTGAAAGAGTTGGTCCTTAAAGTTTGTAGCAGCTATCTAGAACTTACTGCAAGAGATACTGTAAGACACCCTTGCTTCATTGAACAAATAGTGGAATAATTAATATGATGAAATATCTGATGAAATTTTACCAAGATATGAAGACTATCCTTAACAAAATTTTTATGTGGATACAATATCTGCTGGCAACAGATGAGTACCGTTGCATACTTGTAGTTTAGTATTTTGAGAGTAGACTATAGTATAGAACAGTGGTGTCAAATTTGAATGCAAATGGGTCCACTAAACAGTTCCTGTGGGCTGCATAATAACTTAGAAAACCACATATTAACATTATTTTCTTTGTATTTTTATTTATTTTGTAAATATTTCTCAATGACATTTTAATCTGGTTTGGGGTTGGCTGCTCTTAAGCATGCAGTAGGCAGTGAGTTTGATACCTCTGGTGTAGAGGACCTTTTTGAGTTAGTCACACTTGTGATGAGGACTTTGCCAAGATGTTACTATGAAAACTAGTGCTGTTTACAGCTGTTGTTGAGTGAAAGAAGTCTATTCATAGTATTGCAGTCTTTGGACAGCAAGGGAAGTTCTTGGCTGTGGTAATCTTAAATCAACACAGTGTTTTTTCTATCCTTCAGTATTGGAATTGGAGTGTTGACAGAACACTTGTATGCTTTAGATAAAACTCATTCACACATTGTGGACAGTAGTTTTCTCATTCTGTATGCTAAAATAATTATCATGTTTGTACTTTTTCTATTGTCATATTATGGTTTGAATTTACTAGTGAGTAATACTTTGTTAGAGAAGTTGATTGCCTCAAGTTTATTTTCACTATCCAGTTTGCATTGGGGGGTCTTAATTAGGACTCCTGGGAAGTTTTAGAGAGAATGAATATACATTAATCTGGGCATAGATGAAGTAGAAGTCAGTTGGACATGTGTAACATATAAGAAACTAAAACCCAGTTGTGAGAATTTAAAACATTCTTTAATTAGCCTAAAGGTAATGATTTTGACTCTGAATCTAGTTAGACTGGCTATAATTTCATTGTTTTGGTTATGTAGGAGGGGAGTCGTTAAACTTAAACGTATCATTTGCCCTACATTTAGAATCTTAAATTTCTGATTATGAATTAGTACCCACCTTGATTATTATTATCAGTCTTCTTTTTCAACATTCTTTACTGTTGATTTGTGTCTGTGATATACTGTTTAGAGATCATGCTACTGCTGATAGCCTTTTTTGTTTACCTTCAAGCTGTTAGCAAATTGTTTTTAGATGAATAAAGTTGATCCAAAAAAATTGAAAATAAGGGCAGTACTTTTGATTTCTGCTTCTTTTTAAGGTGGAAACCCTTTATCCTCCCGTTCAAAGACTCATGACCCCAAAGCAAATTTCTATAGCAACCAATCGGTCAGTGTATTTTAAACCATCTTTAACTCCATCTGCTGAAGCAAGAAAGACTAATCAGAGAATAGATAAAAAGCACAATGTAAGTATGTTCTGTGTTTTTACTTGTCTAGTTGTATTTTTGTCATTATGGGCAATTTGAGTGTTTAATTATTGTAAAGATTATAAAAATGTAAATACTGTGCTAATGTAGTGTTATGAAACAAACAGAAGCATGTTATGACTTTTTCGTAACCTATTTGTGCTGTTTAGTTGGATCCCTTTTTATTCAAATACATATCAATATATATTATACTTCTAGCTGAATTGATAAGGTGTTTAAGCACTTTATAAGAAGACTTTTTTCTTGGAATCATTCTTATGGACTTATTGAATAGGAGTGGAAGTAGTATGGTAGAAGGAACATTGGATTTCAAGACTGAGGACTAGGCTTTGAATTTTGGCTCTGCCATTTAATATTTTCATGATTTTAAACAGATTAACTATCTTTTATAGAGTTCAATTTTCTCTTCTGTGAAAAATGAGGGGTTAGTTTAGAGGTTTTTTAAGGTCCCTTTCAGTTGTGTATCTGTAATCTTACCATCCTAATACTGACGTAAACTGAAGTTATACATAGCTTTGTGATGTTCTGATTAAAATACTTCCAACTTTCCTTAACTTTCATCCTAATTTTAGAAATTGTAGATTAAGTGAAATTTTTATTTTAATAATTTCAAGGTACCAGGAAGACCTGGGTTCAAATCATGTCTGACCCTTAATGGCTAAGTGACCTCAGCCAGTCATTTAACATCTTAGTGCTTTAGGCTAGTGGTGTGAAACTCAAATAGATATGGGGGCCACTAAACCTTACATAAGGATCCCTGGACTGCATATTGACTTAGAAACATTACAGTTATTTACCTTGTATTTTTCTTTATTTTGTTACCTATTTTCCAGTTACATTTTAATGCCTCTGCTGTAGGCAGCTCTTAAGACTGTTAGATGCTGATCTCCATTTGGTAGGAGTTGCCTCACTCACATGAGTGAAATCACAACTCTAGGCCTGTTGTTGAGTCATTTCAGTCACATCAGACGCTTTGGGATCTCACTTGGGGTTTTCTTGGCAAAGATACAGGAGAGTTTTGCCATTTCCTTCTCTAGCTCATTTTACAGATGAGGAAACTGAGGCAAACAGGGTTAAGTGACTTGCCCAGGTTCACACAGCTAGTAAATATCTGAGGTCAGATTTGAACTTAGGTCTTCCTGACTTGAGGCCTGGTATTCTATCCATTGCACCACGTAGTTGCCCTCTTCTTCCATTTCAAGATATCTTTAAGCAACTGTTAAGGCTATGTATATTGGCCCCTCTGAAAGTTTCTAATATGATTATACTTACTTTTAACATTTGAAATATTTGGCCCAAATAAAATAGAAAGCTTCTGTTTGAGCAGTTTTGGGGAAAGAAAATTCTTAATTCCGTCTCTTTGTTTGTTTGGTCATAAATTTCACAATTGGCTTCTTAGGTATCTGTTAACTCTACTGATGAAAAATCTGTAGTAGTGGATTCATAATACCTGTGGTTAAACCTTTAATTCCAAGAAATTTAATGGATAGCTGTATGACTACCTTTGTATACTACAATTCTTGTTTTTGTGTGTATGCTTGTATTCTTAAATAATTGCTTAATTGAACTAATGCTCTGATGCAGGATTTAGTTAACAGTGTATCACCAGTTAGTGGTTAGTATGACGTAACAAATGGTATTAAAACTTGGTTTCTATGAAGGTTTAGCATTACCTATTTTATTCTGATTAGAACCATCTTAAGTTCATACAGCTTATATGGAATCATAGGATCATAGATAAGGAATCAAAGTTCATCTAACCTATTCATACATAAGGAAACTGAGGAGAAGTGAAGTGACTTGCTCAAGATTAACAGATAGTAAATGACAGAGCTTGGATCTGGCCTTAGATCTTCAGACTCTAAATGAAGTGTTCTTTATACTGTTTTACAGTGACTTCTTTAGACAAAGAACTAAATGAATGACTTTTTTTAAACCATAGCTTGTCGTTGTAGAGTATCTTCCTGTTGGGTCATTCTTCAAATGTACTTGCTTCCTACTTACCATAAACAGTTTTGAACATTTACTGATATGTCCACATAGGTTACGCTGGCTACACAATAAGAGGAGAAATAACGGACATAAAACTTTATAATTAAAAAATTTTATTAGTACCATGTGAACAAAATGGTAGGTTATATCATCTAAGAAGCTATACTTCTTGAAATAACAGTAAACACATTAAATTATTTAATGTGCTAAAAGTGTACAAAATACTGATTTCCCACCGTGAAGAGGAGCTAGAAGATAAACTTTCTTATTTTTCCAGAATACCAGCTTATACGTGGTAGCTATCTCCCTAAACTTGTTCCTGGCAGTGCTTCCATTTTTTAGTTAGCAAGGAAATAATTAAGGGATTTAGTTTTAAGTCTTCTAGTAGCTAATAATAAAATTTGGAACATACTAAATAATTTCTTACTTTCCAAATCATGATATAAAATTTAAATGCTGTTTTTGTGCATCTTGACATCTATCCTTAGTTCTTAACAGTTATGAAAGACAATATTCTGATAACTATTAAATATAATTGCATATTAAAATAAGGTACAGAAGTAAAGGATAACTTTCTAAATGAAAGTGAAATAGAAACTAGTCCATAATTAAAGTATATTTTCTTACAGATTGGGCACGAGAAAAATCTATCTCCAGGGCAAAAAATAGAGCAACATGAGAGGTAAAATCACCCCAAATCCCATGAAATATATCTGTGTTATTTAATTTATCAGGTCTTTTGCTTAATTTACAGTTTTTTGCCTTTGAAAAGAATTAAAACATCTTTCCCACACAAAGTTACTATTTGAACATTTTTCTAACTTATTTTCAATAGTAGTTTGTCTTTGTTTTATATGTGCCAAATCGTAGTACAGAGCCAGATAACCTTTTATAGGTTAAAAAAAAATAATTCCTATAATAAAAGATACAAATAGGATGTTGTCTGCTGTTTTTTGCCACACAGTGAAGAAAGTAATTC
Organism: Phascolarctos cinereus; assembly: GCF_003287225.1. NCBI lineage: Eukaryota > Metazoa > Chordata > Mammalia > Diprotodontia > Phascolarctidae > Phascolarctos > Phascolarctos cinereus. Next base: position 555,619,736 of record NW_027555847.1, read on the forward strand.
TTTGTTACGCTAATGAAAATTCAGCTTCTTTAGTGAATAAGCAGTTGGTGCTATGAGATTGTTTTTTTAACCAATATAGTTCAGAAATGGATAACTTCCTTTATTTTATTACTCTTTACTACTGATGACTTAATATGGTGTAAAATTTATAAGCAAGTAAGTTATGACTTAGTTTCTTAAATTTTTTTCTTCTTCTTGTGCTAGTGATTTTTCATACCCAAACTTCAGTACACCTGCCACTAATGGGCTCTCTTCAGGAGTAGGTGGTGGTGGCGGCGGCAAGATGCGACGAGAAAGAACACGTTTTGTGTCTAAACTTCCTGATGAGGAAGAGGTAGGATCTCTCTCTGTCTGTCTCTGTTCCTCCTTCCCTCTTTTTTCTTCTCTTTCTCTCACCCTCTCCTTCTTCTACTCCCTTTCTCTCAAAAACCTGGGAGGAAAGTGAAACACGTGCTGATGTTATACTATTAAAATATATCTGTTTTTGTAACTTAGGGAAGTACTTTTAATCTATGTGAAATTTAAGTTATTTCTAGTTAAACATTTTTCATGAGAATTTAATTTATTTTATTATCTGGGCAGAGAAAAATGGTTTGACAGGTGCAAGATGTTTTTGTGTAACTTATGGTCACTGTAGTAGGACTGCTAGAGCCACCCCTTACTATCTGGCTTCTGACCTCATTATTCCAGTGAAACTGCTGTCTCCAAAGTTACCAGTGATCTCTTAATTGCCAACTCCAATGGCCTTTTTCTCAATCCTCATTCTCTTCGGCCTCTCTGCAGCCCTTTAACATTTATTTTTAAGAAAAATTTTGAGTGCCACAATTTTCTTCCTTCCTCTCACCTCACCCCCCCACCCATTGGGAAGGCAAGCAGTATGATACTCATTATACATGTGAAGTCATGCAAAACACATTTCCATATTAGCCATGTTCACCCCCCCTCCCCCAAAAAAAGCCCCACAGTAAAAAGCAAGAAACATAAAGATAGTGAAAAAAGTATGCTTCAACCTGCACTCATTTCATCAGTGTTTCTCTGGAGATAGATAGCATTTTTCAGCATGGGTCGTTTGGAATTCTCTTGGATTATTGTCTTGATAAGAGTAGCTAATTCTTTCACAGTTGATCATCATTAAAATATTGCTGTTACTGTGTACAGTGTTCTCCTGGTTCTGCTTACTTCATATGAAGTCTTTGAAGGTTTTTCTGAAACCGTCCTGTTCATCCTTTCTTATAGCACAATAGGATTCTATCCCAATCATATATCACACCTTGTTGAGCTCCCTCATTTGGGAAATCCCCTCAATTTCCAGTTCTTTCCCACTGCAAAAAGAGCTGCTATAGGTATTTTTGTAACATAGGTCCTTTTCCCTTTTCTTTGATCTCTTTAATGTACAGACCTAGTAATGGTATTAACTGGGTCAAAGGGTATGTATAGTTTTTTTAACTCTTTGGGCATAGTTCCAAATTGTTCTCAAGTATGGTTGGACCAGCTCACAACTCTTCCAGTAGTGCATTAATGTACCTATTTTTCCATATCCCCTTCAGCCTTTATCATTTTCATTTTCTATCATGTTAACAAATCTGATGGGTATGAGGTGGCACCTCAGAGTTGTTTCAATTTTCATTTCTCTAATCAATAGTGATTTAGAGCATTTTTTCATGTAACTATGACAGCTTTGGTTTAAAATTTGAGGCCATGTGACACTGGCAATCTTTTTTAATGAACATTTCAATATCAAATTTTCTAAATTCTAATCTGAATAGAAGACTGTGCCTTATATATTTCTGTCTTTATCACAGAGTGGTATTTTCCTCTTCGGGTTCCCCTCATTTTTCACTTTTAAACCTGATTCACCCACTCAATAACTGTGTTCCCTTGGGTAAAGTGAGGATATTTGCTTAGCTTCTCTCATAAGGTGGTAATAAAGATTAAATTTAAAAATCTGTCTTACTGTTTTGTAAAATACTGTCCAAATTAGTTACTTTAATTATAATATGCTCCCATATCCTCATTTTAGGAGTGTGTGTGTGTATTCATACTATTTAAGATTTAATATAAATAAAATGGTAATCTTATCATAAAACATAATTGAATTATGTGTCATTTTAGGAAGTAGAGGCACCAGTACTACCAAAAATACCCTTGCCAATTACTACTACTTCATTGCCTGTCTTCAGTTTTTGCTCTTCTTTGAGTACCTCTTCCTGTCTATCACCCATCAGTGCTACACAGCCGTTATCGAATAAGGTAAGTTAAAAGAGCATATTTTATAATTCTTCGCTTTGTTGTAGGATAAATGCAATCTAATTTTAATTTTGAGGCTATTAAGACGTGTAGGTAAAGAGGTTGGGAACAAGGAACATAATTTTTTAAAGTTACTTGAGGTTTAAGTCATGTGGAGGGTGACCCTGAATTCTTCAAAGCTAAACAAACGGTGTGGAAACTGACAGTTTCTGCAAAAACAATGGATATGGCCATGCATCATATGTCTCGTTTGAGTTCTAAATTCAGAAAAACTCATCAACAGATTTAGCTTTAAGGTGTTGAGTTTTTCAGCCGTAGTAATAATTGTGATCTATTTTATTAGAAGTACTCCTTGGGGCGGCTAGGTGGCACAGTGGATAGAGCTCCAGCCTTGGAATCAGAAGGACACTTGACACTTACTAGCTGTGTGACCCTGGGAAAGTCACTTAACCCCAGTTGCCTCACCAAAAAAAAAAAAGTACTGCTGATGAAATTAAGTTTCCTTCAATGATTATATTGACAAGATAAAGTAATATGTTTGGGAGCCCTGAAAATGTTGCACTGTTGCATTTCACTCTTAATTTATGGTCAGGAGGATGGATTAAAACAAATAAGTTGTATTGTCTTGGATGCATGGTTCTAATAAAAATAGAAAGAGAAGGGGATAATATTAAAGTGAAATAAAATCCACTTGAACATAAAGAACTTGCTTACTGGGTTTAGATTGCTGAGTACTCTTGGCATAGAGTATTTTGTTTCTTACAGAGATGTCATTTTCTTTCAATAAATGAATGCTCAGCATCCAAGGGGAAATATTCACTATTATAGGATTTTATATCAATGATAATTTCATATGTAGGATCACACTATCACATTTTTAATAGCTTAGAATTTATTTTCAAACTTTAAGGAACTGTAATGTGTTTAACTTTTTGAAAATTCTCTTGAATTCTTTGCAATTGTGTAATTATTTTCAATGTATCTCTTCTTATAAAATTTTTATACTTTGGATAACTAGGTACAAGCAGCCTCTCCAAATAATGCTGGCAGTCCTGTGTTCAGATTTTCATCTCCAATTGTAAAATCTACTGAGGCAGACATACTACCTCCTACATCTGTAAGTAACATTGATTTTTGTATGGTCAGTCACAGAAATTTAAAGGGGTACATGTTTGATAAGATATTTTTTGAGACATCCTACCTAGAATGTATTATTCTAGATTTCATATTTTGTTAAAACTAGATGTGATCTTTCTTTACAGATTGGATTTACATTTAGTGTGCCTGTTGTGAAATCATCAGAAATTTCTGCCTCTAGTAATATTTCAGAAACAACAATAAGTAGCTCAGGTAAGCAGAAAAAAAATGCCTCAACTTTTGAATAGGTTCACATCTGTGCCAGTTTTCTGACCCTCAAAATATTTAGAGCATCTTGAGACAAGGATATTGCTACCATTTATGGTATTCCTTTTTTCTGCTTTTGTCTCCACTAAAGTATTTCTGTAACGTCTTTATTGTTATTTGAAGTTGACCTTCACTTCTCATAGGCTATAATAGGGAGCATAAACTCTGGCAGGACCTACCAAACTAGAGGGATTTTTTTTTTTAAATGGGCCAGGTGATAGACATCGTATATGTTGTTCAAGGACAGGACCAGCCTAGCTAAGTTTGGAGAGGCTTATTACCATGCTGACTGTAGTGTAATAAGTTATTTCAGTAATAGCAACTTATATCCCATGAACTACAATGAGGTTTGTGATACGCATTGATGGAAGGGAGGGAGTATCCATAATGAAAAAATTACAGGTTCTTGAAGTAAGACTTACTGGAGTTTCCTTTGTTGTGAGAACGTTTACCTCTGAAATTAATCCTGCTATTAAAAGTATAATGAAACACTCTGTTTATATTATTTACATTTCTATATTTTGTTAGATATGTGTTATCATAGGATGGGATCATTTCATAGATAAGGAACTTAGATCCAGGGAGATTAAATGACTTACCCAAGGTCACAGATGTAGCAAAACTGAGTTTCTAATGCTGATCATCTGATTCCTGATACTGTGTTCTTTTTACTATTTATTTACTATTGTGTTAGTGGTAATTGTTTGATGTGAATAAATCTACTAATATAGATAGCAACTTATCTTTGCCTTTAGATCTTGTATGATTAGTTGTCAGTCAAGCATTGTGCTAAGTGCTGGGGATATAAAGAAAGGCAAAAACATGGTCCTTTTCCTCAAGGATTTCACCTTCTAGTGGGGGAAGACAACATGCAAATAACAATATAAACAGTGTAAACAGAGGGCAGTCTCAGAGGGAAAGCAGTTAAAACTGAGAAAAGTTTTTCAGGAAGTGAGATTCAAGCTGAGTTTAGTAGTGTGCCAACAGGAGGTTTGAGGAGGGAAAGCATTGCAGATATAGAGCACAGCCAGGTCATGTGAGGGACAGCAACATGGTCAGCATAGTTGGATCATAGAGTAAATGGAGAGGATTAAAGTATGACAAGACAGGAAGGAGCTAGGTAGCAAAGGAGCAAACAGAAAATTTTATTTGATACTGGACGTAATAGAGAGCCACTGGATTTCATTAAGTTAAGGGTTGAGGTAGAAGTGGTGAATAGGTATTAGAAAAATCAACTTGGCAGGTAAGTGGAAGATGGTTTCGAGTGGGGAGGAAATTCAGGTAGGAGACCAACCAGAAGGCAGTTGCAGTAGTCTAGAGTGAGGTGATGAAACTGCCTCAGAGTATTTGTGTGAGAAACATATATAAGAGATATTGTGAAGGTAGAAGCAAATACATTTGGCAATGATCGGATATGGCAGGGGTGAGTGAGAGTGAAGAGTTGAGGTTGACCTTGAGATCATGTGACTTGGAGGATGGTGATATCTCTGAAAGTAATAGAAAAGTTGAGAAGGAGGATTTTGAAAGGAAAGATAATGAGTTCTTTTTTGGATGTGTCAAGCTTGAGATGCCTATGAGACATCCTTTTTGATATGTCTAAAAAACAATTAGTGATGTAATACTGCAGCTAGGGAGAAAAAACTAGGACTATATAGATCTAGGAATGTTCTGCATAGAGATGATAATTCAATTCATGGGATCTGATGGGATCACTAAGTGAGATATTATAGAGGAAGAACAGAAGGGGGCCTGGGTTAAAAACTTTGGGAAAATCCAGAGTTAGTGGGTATGAAATTGATGAAGATCCAGCAAAGAGGAGTGAGAGTGGTCAGTCAGGTAGGAGGAAAACTAGGAGAGACTAGTGCCACAATAAACTAGAGAGTACAAAATATCCAAAAGAATTGTAATCAGCAGTGTCAGATGCTCTGGATAGGTTAAAAAGAATGGGGAATAAGAAAAAAAAATCTTTAGATTTGGCAAGTTAAGAGACCATTGGTAACTATGGAGAATTTTTCCATTATTATCCATACATTTATTATATTTTTCTCGAGTTTTCTCTTTTTCACATCCACCCAGGAGATTACATATATTCCTAATTACTGAAGTTTTTTTAATTTTAATTTTCTTTTTTATAGATTTTTTTTTAAGATTTGGAAGAGGGAAAAGACAGTATGTTTTATGGGAATTTAAAGTTGAATACAATCTTAAGAGATCATTCACTAACTATTCACTTTACAAATAAGAGTTGGATGAACTTTTAAGATTGTATTCAATCTCAAACTTCCATGATAATTGTAAGTTTTAAAATAAACCAGTTATCCTACCCTACCATTCACTTAGACAAACAGCATCAGTCTATGTTAACATCCTTAGAAATACAGGATAACCACTGTATATACCGCTCAATTACTCCATGTCCTTAAACCTTAGCTTTTTATATTGTGAAGGTTCCCATAAGACCACAGGATTTAGAACTGACAGAAAAAAATATCATTTCCAAAGCTAGATGACAATAAACTGAAGACTAGGCACCTAACTCTGGTTTCAACAATCCTCAATTTGTTAGCTATACAGTTGTCAGATTTAAGAATTGGTAACCAAAAGAGTTGGTTTTTCTGGCTTTCTGCAAAATCTCATTGCAAATAATTCAGAATATTATATTAGTATAATGATATTTTGTAACGTTGCTTCAAGTGTGCCACCAACTAAAACATATTGGGACTTGGAGTTTGTTTTAAGTTATAATGAAGATTATTCTCATGATATTTGTTGTATTAGGATTTAACTTTTATGTTTATACATGTGCCATACTTAAGTAGTTTTGATTTTCCCAAGCAGTTTAATTCTCTGAAAAGGAAGAAGCACTAATTTTTGCCCAGTATATGGTTATATATGATTTAATTAAAAGTGGATTATGCTGTGTTTTACTGAGGCAAACAACATTATATTTACATAATAGTATTTTAAATTTTACAATCAAGTTACTATTAAACTTATATGGATTACCAAATTCATGCCTGTCCATAAGGAAAAATATTTTAGAATGTTTCCTTTTTGAAGATTACTTGAATCATATTGCCTAATCGATGAGTAAGTTATTAGTGTAAACAGCTACATTGCATCATAATTGGGAAATTTCCTGAATTCTGCAGAATCTTTTATGAATGGTATGTATGCCACTGTAGTGTTTTCACTGTTAGATTTCTTATTGCTTCCATGGCTGAGAAGTGGATTAAAATACGTGAAAATAGATGGAGACCAGCCAGGCTGATATACAGCTCAGTTCCATGACCACAATATGACCTTACAGATCAATCCCTGCAGTTCTGTTGATCCTTTCCATATCCCTGAAAAAGGGTAGGATGTTGGACTCAGGCCCTAATGGCCAACAAGAAAAGGATCTCTTGGTGGTCAGATTCTGCAGAGAAAAGAGAGTGACCTTGGGAGAAGGAGATGATCTCAGATTAGATCACCATGGTGAGAAATTAGGACTCGTTGCAGGTTACTTCAGTCCCTAAGAGTGAGTAACCAAAGAATCAAAAAAAGATAAGAGATTGTGACTCCATCAATGCCCAATACACAAACCCCAAAAAGGAGAATAATTTCAAAACACCTATAAGTAAAGCCTTAAAAACACATCTTGCCCATGGGAATAATTAGAATTCCTAGAAGAAATGAAGCAAATTTTCTTTTAAAATTTGAAAGTAATAGCAATGAAATGAGAAGCCTGGAAGAAAAAATTAGAAAACAAATGAGGGCTATGGAGGAAAGACTTGGAAAGAGAACTAACAGCTTAGCCCAAGACATGCAAAAGCTTACCCACATAACAAGATACCTGAAAATCAGAATGGACCAACAGAAGTTATTGACTTCATGAAAAATATTCAAAGTCAAAAGATTGAAAAAATAGAGAAAAATAAAACCACACACCTGGAAAATAGATCAAGGAGAGATAATTTAAGAATCATTTGACTACCTGAAAGTCATGACTTAAAAAAGCCACAAAAAAAGTATGGTATTTCAAGATACCATGAAAGAAAACTACTCAGACACTTCAGAACAAGGAGACAGAGTGAAAACAGTCACCTTCTTAAAGAAGCCCCAAAATGAATGGAACATTGTAAACAAAATCTAGACTGTCCAGGTCAAAGAAAAAGTAATGTAAACAGCCAGATAGAAAGAATTAGAGTACTGAAAAACCTCAGTCAGGATTTACCAAATACTACTTGTATGGAGCAGAGAGCATGGAAGTTAATATTAAGATAAAGGCATTCCATCAAGAATAACATAACCAGCAAAACTGAGTATAATCCTACAGAGGAACCCAAGGTACCTTTAATAAAATATAAACATCTAAGCATTCCTGATCATAGGACCAATGAATGGAAAATTAGAATTACAACTTGGGAATCAAGAGAAACATAAAAAAGTAAATACAAGCGAGCAATTGGAAGGGACTTTATAAAGATGAGCTATTTACATTCCAATAAGGAGGGGGATAATACAATGGTCTCTTCAGGTCTCAGTGCCATCAGGGATCATAGAGGGAGTCAAATAAGACAGAGCCTTGGAGTGATTTTATTGTGTTTTGATGTTGAAAGAAGAAAAAAGAGAAGGTGGAGGAAATTATTATCCTTCCTAATCTGCATCCAAGTACAAGTCTGTACAGATATGAAAAGGGTGGGGAATGCTGCCATCACTTAGACCATAGTTTCCTCTGAACTGGCCTAAGAAGCATAAAACTACACATGCACACACATGTTTAAAGCTTTTGTTGTAGTGCTATAGTCAGCTCAACAGGAAGAAATAGAAAGAGTGGGAAGAGTAGAATAGATTTAGGGAAGAATTAGTAGTAAATTAAAAGAAAAAACCCTAAGCTTGGGGGATTGGGCAGAAAGGGGTATTCAGAGGAATTTAAAAGAAAGCAAGGGTAAAAACCTGTGGTAAAATAGGGTCAGGGAGTAAAGAGAGGAAAAAGAAAAAAGAGAATAAGATGACAGGAAATACACAATTAATGATAATAACCATGGTTAGGATGAACTCACCCATAAAACAGAACAGGATAGCAGAGTAGATTAGACTGTAGAATCTGACATTGTTTATAAGAAACCCTGGAAACAAAGACTCAGAGTTAAAATAATGATTTGGAAGAAAAACTGTGATGTCTCAGTTGAACTCAAAAAAGGGCAGAGATGACAATCATAATTTCAAGACAAGGCAACAAAAAAAATTAATGATACAGTCTAAATTAATTTAGTTACTTAGTGGCATGCCAAACTACAAAGAAATAAAACTAGAAGGAAAAAAAAAAATGAAATTCACCTGGATGGACAAAAGGTTAAGAATATCAAGGAAATACTTTTTTTTTTAAATGGGAAGGAAGAGGACCTACCAGTACCAAATCTCAAACTATATTACAAGTAGTCTGAAATTTTGGTGTGGGTTAATAAAAAGTAGTTAATTAATGGAGCATAATAGACACAGAAGCAAACAGTCCAAGTAGTCTAATGTTTGATTAACTCAAAGACCCCAGCTACTAGAGTAAAGACTTCTCTGATAAAATCTGCTGGGAAAACTGAATGGAGGCTTGGCAGAAATTAGGTTTAGTTGAATATCTTATACCATATACCAAGATAAGATTAAATATAAAAGGTCACACCAAAAACTTACTAGAGCAACAAGGAAGACGTTGCCTTTCAGATCTGTGGATGTAGGAAGAGTTCGTAACCAAATAAGGAATAGAGAGAGTATTATTGAAGATAAAAATGATAATTTCAGTTGTATAAAATTAAGTCTTTGTGTCAACAAAGCTACTGTAGCTATGGTTAGAATAATTTTTTGCAGCAGTTTTCTCTGATAAAGGTCTCATTTCCAAGATAGATGAGGTACTGGTTCAGATTTACAGTAAGATCTATTCCCCAGTTGATAAATGGCCAAAGGTATGCATAGATAGATCTCAAGGGAGGAAAATCAAGTTTTCTAGTTGTACCAAAAAAAGATGTTCTTCATCAGTAATACTTAAAGAAATCTGAGGTTCTACATCATACCCATCAGATTGGCAGAGTTGACAAAAAAAGGGAAAATGACACGTATTGGGAGTGTCTGCTGAAATAGCAGAATATTAATGCACTATTGGTGGAGCTTTGAAATAGTCTACTCATTCTGGAAAGCAATTGATCTTTGCCCCAAAAGTTACTAACCCGTGTGCCCTTTAACATAACAACCTTACTACATAGGGCTTATCCCACCAACAAATAAAAGAGGAAGAGGTCCCATATCTACAGAAATAAGGCAGCTCTTTTTTGTAGTATATTTATAGTAAATTTACTATAAAATATACTTTTATATTTTATATGAATATATATTTATATATAATATATATTAAATATATGTATTTACTATAGTAAATTTACTATAAAAATTAATTTTACTATAACACCACTGCTGCAAAAATGGACAATTCTGAAGTTCTTAAGAATTCTTATTGATGCAGTGATGATCATCATGATTCCAAAGGACCAGTGATAATGAATGCTACTTACCTCCTGACATAGAAGTGATGGACTGATATGCAGAATGAAACAAAGAGTTTTGGACAGGACCAATGTGGGGATTTATTTTTCTTGACTTATTTGTTACAAGGGTCTTGCAATTTTCCCCTCAATACGACATGATGTGGCATAGAGGGAAAAAAAATACTTGATTATTGAAAGATAAATACAAGAGGTTCTTTAAAAAGATTTTCAAATAGTATTTATCATATTGCTAATGTAATTCAATGAATTCCATAATTTAAATTCTTTCAGATAATTTACTTTCTTTAGGAAAGTAGTATATAACATTAAGGACTAGATTTCTTTTCTTGGATTCACCCCAAATATATTAAAAGGGAAGGAGTATTTCAGATACTGATTTTTATTTATTCATTGTTCAGCTGGTTGATAGCAGTTCAGTTTAGTTCAGTATAAGAATTGGCATCCCTTTTTTCTAAAGAATATGCTTAATGAAACAGTTTTAAGTGGAAACTTGTATGGTATTGTCAAATAAGAATTATTTAGTGGGAAACAGGTTTAGGTTCCCATTTTTACTTTTTAGCTATGTGAATCTGAGTGGCTTAGTTATTAACCTCTGTGCCTTTTATTTCCTTATCTACTACCATCTCACTCTATTGGTTGTGAGGAGATTTGTAAATGTGATATTTTATGTCAAACGTTCTAGGTTTGTTTTTTTTTTGAAAGTTAAATTATTGAAATGAAGGTCAGTTTTGAAGATCTGTTAAATTAATTGAATTGTATCTGTTTTATGTGGTTGTGTCTTAATTTTTCATTTGCATTTATTAATAATACACTTCAAATTACAGTTAAAGATTCCACCACTATAAATAGCACAAGCAATAATAAGGAGGAAGATGAAGATTATGAGGGCCCTTTCAGGCCTGCAAAAACCCTGAAAGAAGGGAGTGTACTGGATATTCTGAAAAGTCCTGGTAAGATAATAATAAGTAGTTTTCTCAAGAAAATAGCTTCAAATTCAGATCTGTATTAATATTAATCACCTATCCTATTCTAGATCTTAAAATCATTACTGAGTAGATGATGTAGCCTTTAGAAATAGAGGTAGACAGATTTGTATCTGTTGCAGACAGAGAAACTTTTTTATTTTTATTTTTCTCATATATCCCTAGAATTTGGGAAAGCAGTTAACAAAGCTGAATCTTATAAATTAGGAAATGATGAAAGAAAAAATTGTTTGCATAGAAAATGGTTGAAAAGTAGAAAGGTAGGAGAGGGGGGATGTGGGGGCCTAGGTTATAAAGGTTTTTGAATTCCAAGTGGAGGATTTTCTATTTGAGGGCCACTGGAGTTTATTATTTATTGAGTAGAGTGGTAACAGTATTGATTGCATCAAGCCCCAGGACCTTGTAGAGACTCCTGAAAAGAGGTTTATAATCCTCTAAAGGAGTTTGACCTGACTATTCTCTAGGGAAAGACCAAGTGTGGATAAAGAATGTTACCTAGATTATAACATACATTTGAACAGACAGCATGAAGAGCTTTGCCATTAGTATGTATATCTGGCACTGGGTATTAGTTTGCCTAGTAGTCAAATTAAATTATGAGTACCCTTAAATTTGCTCTGGAACAGGGTTTGGCAAACTGTGGCTCTCATATGTTTAAAAACAGGCAGCATGAACCCTCGGGCAGTAGTTTACTTACTCCTGCTCTATAGAGTTAAGTTTAGAATCTTAAGTTCACGTATAAAAGTATAATTCAGCAGGTAAAAACAAAACTCTAGACCATGACAGTCTATTCTGAGAAATCTTTCTGGTGGTTATTGTGATTGCCCCCTACTTCAGGAGAGTAATGCTGTTGTTCCTGACCAATGTCATCATACATTATGGTTTGACTTAGTACTAAAGTCATTAATTTTTCAATTTTTTTCTTTTTTTCTGTCATCCCTTCCTCCTCCCCCCCGCCCCCCCATGCCAACTTTCCCACGCATATATTAGGTTTCACATCTCCAAAGACTGGTTCTCCTGCTGCTGTACAGCCTGCTACAACAAGCATAGAAGTTTATACCAGACCTGCAATAAGTACCTTTTCTTCTAGTGGACCAGGGTTTGGTGAAACTTTTAAAGCTGGAACTACTTGGCAGTGTGACACATGCCTAGTGCAAAACAAAGCTACAGACAATAAATGTGTAGCCTGTCAAGCTGCCAAAGTGCCACCAAAAGATATTGCTAAACAAACTGGAATGATGACACTGAGTAACTCTGTACGATCAACTCTGCCCACAGCAGGGACTTTTGGTTTTGGTGACAAATTTAAACCAGCCGTGGGAACTTGGGATTGCGATACCTGTTTAGTACAAAATAAACCTGAAGCTACAAAATGTGTGGCTTGCGAAACACCAAAACCTGGGACTGGAGTTAAGCAAACCTTGACATTGCCAGTGGCTTCAGAAAATGCAGTAACTGTGACTCCTTCATCTTCCAGTTATACTATAGCCACTGATACCTTGGGATTTGGAGATAAATTCAAAAAACCCAAGGATTCTTGGGAATGTTTAGTGTGCTGTGTGTTGAATAAAGGAGAAGACAGTAAATGTGTGGCCTGTATGTCTGAAAAACCAGGTAAGTTTTTCTTCCTTTTTCTGGAACAATTTTCCTCTTTAATAAGATTGCAATTCTCTACCATACCAATGAATGATATCATTCATGCTTTTAAGATGTTCATTTTTCTTTTCATCTCTCCTAATTTTCCTGTCACTTTAGATCAATAATGTCCCAGTGGGTTAGTGATGGTGGTTGGAGTTAATTTATCAAAAAAAGGTCTCATTCTTGCAAAAAAGTCTCTTCACAGGGGTATTTTGATTCCTTCTACTATCCCTGTTAAACATTTCCAGATACAATCTTCTTGGTTAAAAAAAGAGAAGGGAAGAATGGTTCTTTTGGAGACTCCTTTACAGTGGTAGCTTTTAGGTTGTCTGATACAAATCCACAAGAAATTTAATACAAATTGATGGTTCTTTTTCTTAGTGGTCTTGCTGTGAGATGAGCAGTACTGCAGTGACATTGTATCTACCCTGTCAACTAGTTTGCTTTAAGCTTTCCCCTTATTCATATAGACAAAAGAGGAGAAGCTGAGCTAACCTAGTGGTCTTTTAGGGAAAGAGAGATTTTATTCATGTACACATAACTATAATGTTTTATGGGAAGTTTATGTTTGATCTTAATAGGCATAAGTATCATTTTAAACATCAGGGGTGTGTGGGGGGGGGGGTGTGTGTTTAGCTGAAGTACTAAGTTTATGTCCTTGACGAATCACTAAAACTTGAGCATCCAGAAGAACCTAGTTCAGTGCAAGCTATTTTCAGATCAGAGTTGATAAAGGAATTTTTAAAAGTTCAGCCAAGATGGACTCATTATATAGTATTGTATAGTTTGTATAGTTTTTATAATGCTATTTAATATATAAATATTGTATTATTATATAATATTTAATATATATAATAATATAATAGCCATTGTATAGTTTTTATAATGCTATTTAATGACTGTGGTATATATCCTTTCAGATGATATTCAAGATGAATTAAGCTGTCTTGTGGGATTAGGGGTCATTTATTGCACCTACTGTGTTCTAGGGCTGTGACTACAAAGGTAAATAAATCAGCAGCCCCTGTTCTCAAAGAGGTTTTATGTTTTATTAGGAACAGCAAGTACACAAAAAATTTGAAAAATATACAGTGTATCTTCTGTCAGTTACAGAGAGTAAATGTGTTGGAAGTGGATCAGGATAGATTTCTTGTAAGGATTGAGACCTGAGCTGATCCTTTGAAGGAGCTAGGGATTCCATAATACGGGGATGAGGAGGAAGTGTATTCCATGAATGTGAGACCATTAGTATAAAGGCATGGAGATGGAAGATGGAGTATTTGGGGAACAACAAGCAGGCCAGTATCACTGGAAAATAAGTATGTAAAGGAAAATAATATGCAGTAAATCTAGAAAGATAGACTGGAGATAGGTTGTGAATGAAAGCCTTTAAATGCCAAACGAAAGAGTTTAGTTTAGCTGCAGGAGAGAAAGTGGAGTTTTTTTCAGACAGTATTTTAAGGTCAGACCTATGCTTTAAGATTGTAACTTTGTCAGTTGTGTGGAAGGTGGATTAGAAAGGGGAAAGCTGGGTGCTAGGAGACCAATTAGACTATTGCAAGAGGTGATGAAGACCTTGACCATCATAGTTGCCACAGGAATGGAGAGAAACAGATATGAGACTTAGCAAGTAATTAAAACACGAGGAATGAGATAAATGGAAAAGCCAAGGATGAACCTAAGGTTGCAAATTTGTGTGACAGGAATAATGGTACTTTCAGTAGAAATAGTGAAGTCAAGAAGAGTTTGGAGGGAAAGATAATTCTGTTTTGGACATAGTGATTTAGAGATGCCTATGGTACATCTAGTTGGAGATGTCTTATAGTCAATGAAAAAAATCAGAAAATTAGCAAGTATTTCAAGAGTTTATAACACTTTTCTTTCTATGGTATTTAGTAAGTTGTTCTTGAAATCCTCTAACATGGTCATACGGTACATATGGAACCTGAGGATAAGGTAAGACTGGATTATGAAATAAAATAGTTTAGCTTGATTACATTATTTTTCTATGAAATAGAAAACTTTTAGAACTTTTATTTAGACAGGGTACTTGGAAATGGGACAGGAAAGAATTCATCAAGAGAGTCTTAGGAATTTTTAAAAATTAGCTTAAGAAATAAGTCTTTGGTTCTCCTTGCTTATAAAGATTTAATTTCTCTTGCAAAATAAATGAATCGAACAGTGTATAGCTTGAGTGGAGACCTTAGCCCTTGCAAAAGTGCATTTTCATTCACGCACAGAATAGTTATGTATACTATATGAATGGCCACATAGTTTGGAAGGTTTATTTTCTAGGAATTTGTGTGTGCACATGGCAAGAGAATGTAAAAGGGGCCTGAGATTCTGTAATTTGCTGGGCAAAAAAGAGTCTTCTGCAGTGATCCTTTCTCCCTCTAAGACATACAGCATGCCACATTAATCTTTTCTTTCCCATTCCCTCTCCACTCCACTATCTACTCTCCACCTCCAGTGCATCTGGTGACAAGAATTCAGAATTGTCCTTTTTGTGTTGCCATCACTGTGTTATTGCGTCATTCTTTGCTTTGCCAGAAAAAAGCTCAGGGCAACAGTCTTTTCAGGGTTTTTGTTTTTAATTTGGAATTTAATGAACACCAACAAAATTTCCTGTGTACAAAGTAGAATGGGAAAAGAATACTTGAAAACACAATTTCACTTATAAAGTTAATTTTTTAGAAAGCATATGATGTATTTAACATGTTGGTTTCAAGGATCTTCTGCTTATTTGTTTCATTCTGAATTTCCATCAGTTCTCTTTTGTGCATGTTTTAAAAAAAAAAACTTTTGGGGGAGGGGGAATGACCAATGGCTAGCTCCACTGTCCTTCCCAAATTATTTCCCTCAAGAAATGCAAAAAGAAAAACAATCCTTGTAACAAATAAAAAAAAACCAAGGAAAACAAATCTATGTATTTGCCAAATCCAGAAATATCAGGAAGTGGCCATCATACTTCATTATCAGTTCTCTGGAATCATGGTTGATCATTGCATTGATCAGAGTTCTTAAGCCTTTCATATTACATTGTTGTTACTACGTGAATTGTTCTCCTGGTTCTGCTCATTTTCATAGTCCATCAGTTCATACAATCCTCGGGTTTTTTGAAACCATTGCTTTTGCCATTTCTTATGATGCAATTATTCCATTACAGTCACATACTATTATATATTATATGTTTGGCCATTCCCCAATTGATAGACACCCTCTTTATTTGCAGGTTTGGCTACAACAAAATGCTATAAATATTTTTTAGTACATGATTCTTTTCCCCCTTTGATCTCTTTGGAGTATGGAGCTAGTAGTGTATACCATATATGGTATACACAGTTAAGTGAATTGGGGCATAGTTACAAACTGCTTTCCAGGCCAGTGGTCCAGAAGCACTATTTCACAGTTCCACCAATAATGTACTGTAGTGCTCTTATTTTTCCGTAGTTACTCTAATAATGGGCATTTCCCTTTTTTCACATCTTTGCCAATCTGATAGAATCTGAGTGGTTTCTATTTGCATTTCTCTTATTAATGATTTATAGTATGTTTGTTATAGCTGTTGATCACTTGGATTTCTTCCTTTGCAAACTGCCTTTTTACCATTGATCTTTTTGGAAATGACTGTCATTCTTACATATTTTAATCACTTTATTATTTCTCTAATATAAGAACTTTATCAGAGCAGCTTGCTGCATTGAATTTTTCAGGGCAGTCAGTCTTAAAGGGTAACTTTTAATATCAGATTAAAATATTTGTCAGATGCTCTGAGTTACAGTTTTCATAATTTATTAGAGTAGGAGGAATAATTACCATATCAAGGCATTGTATTTGAATTATTTTAAAATATATGTGATGTGTAGATAATTTTTAGCCATTTTAAACACAACATCAGTAACCCTACTCTACTAATCATATTTTCTCATTTGAATGGACAATACAGTTTGTAAGCTCTTATATGCAATGCAGTAACCAGGTCCTAGACTTTTATAACATCTGACATTTTAATGTTTAAATGCATGCATTTATTAAGTACATTATATGTGCATGGTACTGACATAGTCTTAGGGTTGGGTTGTGAGAGAGCTAGAAGTGACCTTAGAGATCATTTAGTCCTACCTATTAATTTTATAGATGAGGAAACTGCAGCCTTGAGAAAGTATAAATGACTTGTGTAAATTCATATAAGTAACAAATGAGCTGGAATTCAAACTCTCATCTCCAGATCAATGTTCTTTTCACTGTAGTCTGTCTTTTTTTCCCCAGTTTAGCTCTGACAGAGCACAGGGTTTGGTTAGCCTGTGCTGGAACAATGAGAAGGATAGGGAAACCATTGTCTGTATGTAAGTGCTGAGCAGTACCACTAGGTAGGAGAGTTGATAGTTTTTTATTTGACAGAAACTTATCCAACATAAAGTATTGGGTGTAAATTTGGATTTATAGCTAAGGAACATTTTTTTCTTTTAAGGATGATAGACTTTATGATTTTTCGTGTTAGCTAAGAGCTCTAACAGAGAGCTATCATATCTACAGTAATGATTATTTTAGGGTTTGACACTTTTTGTCAGAATATAACTTCATTTAGAGAATGAAATAGGATTGTGTCTTGTAAACATGCACTATTTGGAGTCCTTTATAATTCTTTTCAAGAGGTAACACCACTTAGAAAAGTCGTTTTTTGTTTGTGAGTACTAGAATGTTTTAAATTTTACTTGAGGTTATTGTATAATATTCTGCTGTAAACACATGGGAAACCAGTTTCTTTTGTTTTGCAGTAAGTTAGATGTCACTGTATGAAAATTAGCTATAGAAATAAAGCAAACGTGCTTGAGTTGTTATAAAATTGCCAGTGACTTTTGATTCTGTTTTTAATGTATATGATTGGTATAAAGAAGTACCGAGTTTTGAAATTTAACTGTTTTTAGATGTGATTTAACGGGAATAAAGAAATACAGAGTATCTTAGCAGGTATTAAGGTGCTTTTAAACAAGATGTCAGGCCAACCTTAGTGCATCTTAATTCTTCCTTACCCATGTTAAGAATCAATCAATCAATCAGAAAACATTAATTAAATGCCTGCTGTGTGTCAAGGCCTGGAGAATACAAAGACACAGATAAAATGGTCCTTGCTCTTAAGGAGCTTACATATTATCAGGAGAGACATATGCATGTTTTTAAGTCCCTTTAGAGTAAACATGTTAGTTTATGGGAGGGAGGGCACTAGTGGGGTTAGCAGGGAATCAGGAACAGTTTCAGGTAAAAAGTAGCAAATAAGCAGTCTTGAGTAAAGTAGAGCATTTACTAGATGAAGATGAAGAAGGAATGCTTTCTAGGCATGGGATAATACAATTACTACAAAAGGATGGAGACAGGCAATGGAGCTGTGTGTGAGGAATGAACAGCAAGAAGGCCAGTTTGGGGGCAGCTAGGTGGCACAGTGGATAGAGCACCGGCCCTGAAGTCAGGAGGACCTGAGTTCAAATCCAGCCTCAGACACGTAACACTTACTAGCTGTGTGACCCTGGGCAAGTCACTTAACCCCATTGCCTAGCCAGAAAAAAAGAAGAAGAAGAAGAAGTCCAGTTTGGCTGGACCCACATTGTATGGGAGAGGGAGTAATATATAATAAGACTGGAATGGTAGGTTGGGAAGGGCTTTAAAAGACAAACAGGAGTTTATATTTTATTCAAGAGCCAGTAAGAAGCCACTGGAATTTATTGAGTAGGGAAGCAACATGGTTAGATCTGCAGTTCAAGAAAATCACTTTGGCAGCTGAATGCAAACCCCATTGAATGCCATCTCATCTGTAAATGTTGCCCCAGTGGTTTTCACATTTAATAGATTTGTTTCCACTAAGTAGAAAAAGCAAACAAAGGTTGAACATGAGCTAAATTGCATTACTTGAGAGATCTACTTATGAACTAAAGGAATCCTAATATTTTTTCTCTTCCTGTTACCTTTTAGGAGGAGGTTCAGTGCCTGTGCCATGTAGTAGTACAACTTCTGTTTCCATGCCTTCTGGAGGATTTCTAGGATTAGACAAATTCAAGAAACCTGAGGGAAGTTGGGACTGTGAAATGTGCCTAGTGCAGAATAAAGCAGATGATATGAAGTGTGTAGCATGTGAAAATGCAAAGCCAGGCACAAAATCAGAATCTGTAGGTAAGTAGTCAGTCAAGATATTGTTGCCATTCCCTAACCCCACCCCCAACCCCACCATCTCCAGGGTTAATTTTACACTCTTTTTAAGTGATATGTCATCAAGTTACCATTGGTATTATTCAAAGCTATTTCTTGAAAATTTTCATAGTAAGCCAGATTATGTGTCATCAGAATTTGTATGTTTTGAGCTGTAAAGATGATTCCATTATTTATTTTCCCAGTAGGGTATGATAACACTTAAAAACTTCTCTTGCACATTCTGCCAATTAGAAATTCAGTTGGGTTAATTTTTATAATTCAAATTTTATAAATGTATTCTGGTGAAGGTTAACCCTCATTTAGAATTTGTTAAATGACTAGGACCTGAAGAGTAATTATTAGTGTCTTGATGTTGGCTTGGAGGGAAGCTGCTAAAATAAGAGCATCTTCGGATTTGTCCTTGGCCTACACTCTTTATTTAACAATTTAATATATGATGTGGTTGAAGGCAGAGATAGCATACTTACAAAATTTGCAGAAAATATAATGCTATAAGAGGAGTAGCTAATACAGTGGGTAGATGACAGTAACAAAAGTTTAAAACAGAAAAATAACACTTGTAAGTTAAAGAGAGGACGAGGCTACACAACAGTTTATTTGAAAAAGAGAACTAATTTATGTCATCCTGTAGTTTGTTTAATGTTTTGTATATGTTATCTAATTTGAGCTTCACAACAACCCTATGAGTATCTTGATTTTGAGTATTCTTGAGTATTGAGTGATACTTGATTATTATGCCCATCTTCCAGATTAGCAAAATGAGGCTCAGAGAGTATTAGGAGGTAGGATTTTTGAACTCAGGTCTCCAAGTCTAGTAGTCTAGGAATACCACATTGCCTCTCTTGGGGTTTTAGTACACTGTCAACTCACAAGTCACCAGTGCAACATATAGCAAGCCAGAAAGGCTTATGTGATCTTGGGCTACATTTTTTTTTCCACTTTGCTTTTTGGTGAGGCAGTCAGAGTTGAGTGACTTGCCCATGGTCACACAGCTAATAAGTGTCAAGTCTCTTAGGTTGGATTTGAATTCAGGTCATCCTGACTCCAAGGCCAGAGGTATATGCCCTGCGCCGCCTAGCTGCCCCATAGGCTACTTTTAAAAAGCATCATATCTAGATGATAGTCTTACCTTAATTTTGCTGTCAGACAGCATCTGGATTTTTGTGTTTCTTTCTGGGTGCCATGATTTGGGTAGAACATTGATAAATTAGCAAGCCTTGAGGAGGAAAGAGCTAGAACTGGAATTCAGAAAAGAAGGGTAGGATAAAGAAGAACTTTCTTGACCTATTTTTGAACTTACTTAGGACCTTTGGTTAATAATAGCTCACATCTACATAGGGCTGTAAGGCTTTGAAGTATTTTACAAATCATATGACCCTCACAACAACCCGTAGTCTTGCTGCCATTATTTTTATAGATGAGAAATAGTCTAAGTCTTACTATCAAAAAGATGTTATGATTGCCCAGGATCACATAGCTAGTAAACAGCCAGGACAGAATTTGAATCCAAGACTTCTGACTTACAGGCCATTAGTCTCTCCATCATATCATTATTGGTTGAGTTTGGTGGAGTAAACCTTAGGTATTCTCAGTTTAGTTTATTGCAGGGCAGTGTCGTGCAGTAGATAGTGCACCAGGCCTGGAGTCAGGGAAAACTCATCTTCCTGATTTCCGGTCTGGCCTCAAACACTTAGAAACTCTGTGACCCTGGGCAAGTCACTTAACTCTGTTTGCCTCTGTTTTTTCACCTGTAAAATGAGCTGGAAAAGGTAATGGCAAACCACTACAGTATCTTTGCCAAGAAAACCCCAAATGGGGTCACAAAGTGTCAGAAATGACTGAAATGACTTTCTAACAACAAAAAAATGTGTTGTGTGTCCTGTCCTACTCTGTATTATCAGTATAATACAGTGTAATATCTCACTGAAAAATTCTTTTGCAGAGAAAGAAAAATGTAGGATCATTCACAAATGTCTTGTTACCTTAAATTTTAAGCTGAGCGGGGCAGCTAGGTGGCGCAGTAGATAGAACTCTAGCCTTGGAGTCAGAAGGACCCAGGTTCAAATTCAGCCTCAGACACCTGACACTAGCTGTGTGACCTGGGCAAGTCACTTAACCCCTATTGCCTCATCCAAAAAAAACCAATTAAGCTGAGCAGCTAGAGACTTGACCTCTGTTTTCTTCTAAAAAAAAAGCATTGGGTCAGTTCACTCAACTGTTAGAACAACTCCCATGTGGTTTTCTGAATCTCCAGGTTGCTGTGTTTCTTTTTGTATATTGTGAGATGAGCCATTTGATACTGTCAACTTAGATCACTGACTTCAGACACTTGGTCATTATTACCTACAAAATAAACCACAGTCATACCTCTGTATTTGCAGAATTGGTTCTAAGTAGTTTTGTTGTTTTTATTCTTTGGAGAAAGTAGCTACAATTCTGCATGATAAATAATTCAGTTTTGTTTATTTTTAAGGTTTTGGCACCCCTTCCTCATCTTCAGACTCTGGAGCCCCATCCTTCAAATTTGGTATTCCAGTATCCACTTCTGAGTCTTCTCAGACGGTAGCAAGCACAGGAAGTTTTAAATTTGGTGAACAAGGGGGCTTCAAATTAGGCGTGTCATCAGATTCTGCATCTTCAAACCCCATGAGTGGGGGCTTTAAGTTTTCTAAGCCTGTAGGGGACTTCAAATTTGGAGTTTCATCTTCTGACTGTAATTCAGAAGAGAGTAAAAAAGACAGTCAGAATGATAGCAGTTTTAACTTTGGAGTTCCTTCTGGCTTAAGCAATCCATCTCCTTCAGTGTCATTTCAGTTTGGGTCACCCAATCCTGGGCCACAAGAAAAGAAAGAGGAGCTTAATACATCTACAACAGCGGGTTTCGCATTTGGTACGGGTGTTACTGTTAGTCTCACCCCTGCTGCTGCCACCGTCACCATGACCTCTTCTGAGAATAAGACTGGAGTGGGTGGCTTCAGTTTGGGATCAACTGAAACAAAAAATACGGTAGTGACTCCTTTTGCATTTAAAAAACCAGAGGAAAATAAGGAAGAAACCCCTGGAGCCAAGGGAGGAGGGTTCAGTTTTGGCAGTGTAGAATCTGCTTGTCTGCCATCTGCTTCAGTGTTTGTTATGGGGAGGACAGAGGAGAAACAACAGGAGCCTGTCACCTCTGCTACTTCTCTAGTATTTGGGAAGAAAGCTGACAGTGAGGAGCCAAAGTCTCAGCAGGTGTTTTCCTTTGGGAATTCTGAGCAAACCAAAGATGAGAGTACAGCAAAACGTGCATTTAGTTTTAATTTGACAAAACCAGTGGAGAATCAGACTGAGCAATCAACAAAGGTCTCTTTTGCTTTTGGGACTCAGACTAGTACTGCAACTGGTAAGTTCATGTGATGGCTTGATTGTAAAATTCAGTAACGCTTAATTCAGTGATCTTAATATAAACTGTTCAAAAGTTATAGTTTTCTACTCTAAGAATGAGCAACTTATTCCCATCTTTTATTGATATAATCGGTTTTTTATTATCTGAACAAGGCACAAGGAATTGATAAATTATCTATTTTCCTCAGTGATAGAACAAAGGTAATCAAATTATGAGAGGCAGGGATTGGGAAAACTAGTCTCTGGAAAGAGTAGAGTATTCAAAGTGGAATATTTTCACATGTTTTAATCTCTTTGAAGTAAAGGGAATAAAGCTGCTCTCAGCTTATCTTTTACCTGTAGAAAAAAATAAATTGCTGGAAAGATAAATATATTCTTCCTTTTTTAGAAATAATCCAGTTTTTAAATGGAAGAAGGGTAGCTAGGTGGTGCAGTGAATAGTGTACTCGTCCTGGAGTCAAGAAGACCTGAGTTCAAATCCTGTATCAGACGTTTATTAGCTGTGTGACCCTGGGCAAGTCACTTAACCCTGTTTGTCTCAGTTCCTCATCTGTAAAATGAACTGGAGGAGGAAATGGCAAAACCATTCCAGTGTCTTTACCAAGAAGACCCCAAATGAGGTCACGAAGAGTCAGACAGAACTGAAATGACTCAACAACAACAAAAATGGAAGAAACAGTGTTTAAAAGAAAATCATCAAGAAAAACCCAGGAAAAAATTATTCCCTGCTCAGGGGTGGCAGAGGTGTGGGGTGTGTGTGTGTGTGTGTGTGTGTGTGTGTGTGTGTGTGTGTGTGTGTGTGTGTGTGTGTGTGTGTAGATACTTATTGTGGGTAGGAAATGAATAGGTACATGGAATTTTGAAACATTGAACCTAGCATCTACGTAGATAATACAGTTTTGATAAATGTTACTTTTATTAATAACTGTATTTGCCCAGTCTGAGTTTGGGTACTGTTTCTCAAAAATATTTTATATACGTGATAATCATTGCTAATTAATCTTTTAATTGTTCTTGAGGGCAGGTATTATTTTATTTATTTTTTTCTCCTTTGTAATCCCCAGTGTCTGCCACACTGGACACTCCACAGTTAGTCAGTCACTAAACATTTAAGTGCCTGCTGTGTTCTAGGTGCTGTGCTAAGTGGCAGGGACACACACACACACACACACACACACACACACACACACACACACATAGTCCCTGCCCTCAGCAGGCATAAGGTTTAGTGGAGAAAGATGCTGGGGGCATGTTTAAGTCAGTCAGAGAAGTCCCAGAGTAGTGTAGCCATGTGAGAAACGAGATGTCCAAGCTGAGCTTTTTTTGTGTGTGTGTTTTATTTTTTTCCTCAGTTACATGTAAAAAACAATTTTTAAAACTTTGAGTTCCAAATTCTCTCCCTTCCTCCCCCTCCCCTTCAGCCCCCACCTCCATTGAGAAGGCAAACAGTTCAATATAGGTTATACACGTGTAGTCATGTAAAACACTTCCGTAAGTCATGTTGTGAAAGACTAACTATATTTCCCTCCATGCTATCCCACTCTCCATTTATCCTATTCTCTCATCCTGTCCTTCCTCAAAAGTGTTTGCTTCTGATTCCCCTGTACCCCAATCTACCCCTCCTTCTATCACTCCCCCATCTCTTATCCCCTTCTCCCTCTACTTCTTATAGGGTAAAATAGATTTCCATACCCAACTGAGTGTATGTTATTCCCTCTTTAAGCCAAATGTGATGAGTAAGGCTCACTCGTTGTCTCTCACCTCCTCCCTTTCCCCTCCACTGTAAAAGCTTTTTCATGGCCTCTTTTATGTGAGATAATTTGCTCCATTCTACCTCTCCCTTTCATGAACTTCATGGCTCCACCTCCCAATCAAGAAGCAGAAGGTAGTGATGAAGTGGAAGACCAAGGCTGATGAGACCTTTGAGGATGATGAGGTCATCCCAGTAGTGAGTTTCTTGGGATGTGATGGAGAAATCTCAAAGTATTATAGCCATAGGTATTTGCTTGTTGGTTACTTGATTGATTCTTAAAGATAGTGGCTATAAAACTTATCAACCCTGAAAATCAGTTTTAGCCTGAATAGGTTTGAGCCACAAGTAGGATTTTCTATAGTGTTTGTCTCTTTTGGATTACCTGTAAATTTACATAGGTTCTTTGATGGGCTTTATATGTTTATTTATTTATTTATTCATTTATTTGTTTGTTTGTTTGTTTTGCGGTGAGGCAGTTGGAGTTAAGTGACTTGCCCAGAGTCACACAGGTAGTGAGTATTATGTGTCTGAGGTCACATTTGAACTCAGGTCCTCCTGACTCCAGGGGGCATGCTTTATATGCTCCCCTTTAATGGGCCCTTGAAAGAGGTTATATTTGTCACTTTTGAATTTGAATCACATGTATTTATATTGGTTGCTCTTAATTAAGAAGCTTTCCTACTGACTACAAATCAACATTTTTATTATAGAAACTGAGACTACTAGAGCTACAAGGAAAGCACTCTTGCTTTGGATAGCATAAGGCCACTACTAATATACTTTAAAAAAAAAAAACCTTTAGTGAGAAATTTTGATAGAAACAACTTAATATGAATCCTCATTGATTTCAGTAGCATCAGAAATGGGAACTTGCAGCTTTGTTGTAATATGCTTCTTTTATAATGGAATAAGCAATCACATAACAAAGTCAGAACAGATTTCAGTATGAGAAACTGAAAGTGGGAAAGTGAACAGAGTCTGGGAAAATAAAAATGATGGATTTCAGTGTGATTTTATTTAAAATAACCTATGCCTTCTCTAAGGGAGGAGGAAAAATTATGAAGAGCTCAAAGTTTGCATTGATTTGAAAATTGGCTTCTCAGGTTGGATGATTTAAGGAAATACACATCTTTTTAGAAATGGCATCATTTGTTAGTCTTTAAAGCAGTTTCAGTTTCCTATAAGTTCTTCTTTTGAGGGAGCATTTACTATCCTAAACTCAGACCTCTGAAAGTCAGCCTTTAATTTATCTGCTTAAAACTATGGAGATGAAAAATTAGCCTACTTTAAGTAGATATGTTAGCTTTACCAGAGAGGATAATGTTTCTGATAGTCATACTGTTTTGGGGTAGGAAAAGGAGAAGACATTATCAATTTCCCCTACTTTCCACTGGAATTTCTTTAGGAGTGTCTTATTTTAGTTCTTAAATTAGAAGCTTTTTAGATGCATTTTTGGCACCAAATTATTTGGTCATGCCTGAGTTTGGGAGTAGATGCATAGAAGAAAGTCTTGCTTTAAGTTGCCTTTGTAATAAAATGGGAAAATAACTTGAATATTTAAAGATGTTAAGCCAAACAGGCATCATCTGAACGTAATTCTGAATGGGGAAAAAGACATAGTATCAAAGAAAATTCCAGTTTTTTATTATAACACCAGAAAAATGAGTTAATTAAGATGATGGTCTGAACCATAAAATACTGAATTTGTATAGTACTTGGAATCCTTCATCCTTTTGTCATTCAGTCATTCATTCACGTATGATTCTGCATGACCCCATGGACATTGTGATGGAATTTTCCTGGCGAAGATACTGGAGTGATTTGCCATTTCTTTCTCCAGTGTGTCCCTGTTTTACAGATGAGGAACAGAGGCAAATAGAGGTTAAGTGACTTGCTCAGGGTCACATAGTAAGTGTCTGAGACTGGATTTGAATTCAGATCTTTCTGGTTCCAGGCACAGTGCTATATCCAATGCACCAGCTGGCTGCCCCTCGTCCTTTTGTGGAACATGAGAAATTTTTCTAAACCTTGGAAATCTCTTGAATCCACATCTTTGTAACTACTAAAAATTAGCTTCATTTGTTTGGTGTTTATAGTGCCTAATAGAGTGTCATATCATTTACTGTATCCCAGTACCAGTGTAGTTTTCTATTAATATTCTGAATCTGAAATTCTGTGAAATTAATTTGCCTGAAATGAGAGAACTCTAGAAAGTGAACAGAGACAGTAAGAGAAACCTAATATTTAAGTTAATAGCTTTATGGTCCAACCAGACAGGAAAGTTTTCACTTGTGGCGAAGACTTTGTGCCTATGGTGAAGTAGGTGAAAAATGAGCCCCAAATTCCAGAATTTAATATTGGTTGTCCAGGGTACATCAGGACTTAGTGATCTCTAGGTACCTTCACTACCTTAAATGTTTAAAAATGAAAGCTATAGTTGTAGGCATGTCCCTTGAAATTTCCTGGTAGTATTGAAACACACACTTCTTTTGTCATGATGTCATAGTGTCTTGAGTAATTGGATTTTAAGAACTTTTCACTGTTTGTGTTTTGCAGATCAAGGAGCAGCAAAGACAGTCTTCAATTTCTTGAGCAGTAATTCCTCCAACTCAAATGTACCACCACCAACTACTTCTGCTGGTGGTGGTATGTTTGGGGGTGTCACCTCTGCCTCCAACCCACCTGTTACTGCCTTTATGTTTGGACAGGCCAGCAATACTGGGACCAGTACTGCCTTTGGTAACCCCACAGAATCCAGTGCGTCTCAGTCTTTTGTCTTTTCTCAAGAAAGCAAACCAGCCACCACATCTAGCACAGGTGTTGCTGTTGGCCCATTTGTCTTTGGCACAGGAGCCAATAGCAATAATACTGCAACCTCCAGCTTCAGCTTTGGAGCCACTACTTCATCTGCCTCTGCAGGTATATTTAAAATACAAGGGGTAGGGTGGGTAGTTAGTATTGAAATTGCATCATAGCTTTAGGGGATTTTCTTGCTTATATTTGTATCCCTAGTTCTGGCACGTAGTAAATATTTACTAAATTATTTTTCATTCATTCATCTCTAAGGCAGCTAGATGAAAGAGTATATAGCAGCCCTGGGCTCCTGTAGGAATTAGGAATCCTGAATTCATATCTAGCTTCAGACATTTAGAATCTTTGTGATCCTGGGCAAAATGCTTAACTGATCTGCCTCAGTTTTCTCAACTATAAAATGTGGATAATATAATATCTACTTCTCCAGGTTGTTATGAAGATTGAATAAGATAATAATAAAGCACTTAGCACAGTGGTCCTCAAATAGTAGGCACTTAATAAATGCTTGTCTCTTTTGTTCCCACTTCCTTTTATTTATGGTAGTCATATCTGTCTAGAGTCTGTAGGCTTGAGTTTTTAAATAGTTTTATAACTATTTCAATAAAATTGATTCCCCTATAATTCTGTGTATTTAAATTTTGTGTATTTGAAAATCATTAATGTTTTTGAAAGGGCTCATAGTCTGCATCAGAGGCACAAATAAGTTAATAACCCCTGTCTCTCCCATTTGGCTCAGAAAGTTATAGGCTTTCTACCCTAGGTATTATTGGGTGAGAATTTTGATAATTCCCATTTCTTGTTGATTCGGCCTCTGCATCATCTCTTGCATGCATCATCTTTTCATTCACATGAACATTGCCCTAGTTCAGGTCTTCATGTGCTTCCAGTCTTGGCTCTGATTCATTCTTTACACAGCTGCCAAATTGATAATTCCTAGGTTAAGTGTCTGACATTATTGCACAGATATCTTTCTCAAATATACCTATTAGGTTAGAATAAAGTAAAAAACTCCTCCACCCGACATTTAAAGCTCTCAATGATCTGGCTCCCACCTGTCTTTTTTAAATTGTTATTGATGCATTTTGTTTTGTACTGTCATTTGTATCATCATTTTCTGGCACATTACACTGCGCACTCCAAAAAACCCCAAAAAGATAAGCAAAAATGACCTTGTTTGATAGCGTTCTGTACCTCTAATCCCCCCACCTCTGCTGAGAGGAGGGAGGTGTATTACATCAAATGTTCTCAGGACCAGAGATTTATATTTCGTGTTTTCCAAGTCTCCTTTTTTCACTTTGCATCATTTTATACAAGTCTTCCCATTTTTCTCTAAATTACTCATTTGTTGTTTTTCATGGCCCAATAATATTACATTACATTAATATACCACAATTTTTTCAGACATTCCCCGATCGATGGGCATTTTGTTTCTTAGGATTGTAGATTTAGACATAGAAGGGACTATAGGTGTTATCTGGTCCAACCCCTTTGTTTAATGGATTAGAGAACTGAGGTCCAAAAAGCTTAGGTGACTTGCCTGAGGTTTACACAGGTGGTAAGTAGCAATCTATAGTCAAAGAGAATTTGAACCCACCTCTTCTAACTCCAAATCCACTACTTTTTTCAATGGCACCATCTTGCTCTTCATAAAAGCAACTAATAAATGACAATATCAAAATTCAGTTTAACTGTAATTAATTATAGTGATCAATCTTGCTTCCAGAAAACAGATGAGGAAATATATTTCTTTCTCTCCTCAGTAAAGGAGGGAGGAATTACAGGTATGCTATGTTACATATGCTGGTAGATAAGGTCCCTTTAGCTCAGCTCTTTTTCTTTGTTATGATCAAAATTTTGATGAAAGATGGTATGTATCTGGAAGTGATTGCTGGGGGAAAAAAGAGAAAAGACATCAATAATGTGATTTTTTTTTCCTCCTTGAGGTGGGGAGTAGATGTGAGAAAGATTGCTAAGTACTAGCAATGCCAAGCTGAGGAGTTTTATTTTATGTTGGATCCAGTAGTTAGTCACTGAAGGCATTTGCAGGGGAGTAACAGTCAAACCAGGGTCCTAGGAATATTAATTTGGTGGCTATGTGGAAGACTGATTGGAAAGAGACTTTCCCACATCATTCCAGAATAGTGGGACCATTTTATAGATGGCTTCTTATAATTTTTGATAGTTTTGTTTTAGAGTGACAACTCAAGTTTTAATTTGCATTTCTCACATCCAACCTACTTTTTCAGACTGACTTCATATACTTACCTGCATGTACTCTACATCAGAGCAAACTTCTAGGTTCTTCCCTGAAACTCTCAACTCTAGCCTCCATTTTGCTGTCTTTGTAGAGTCTCCCTTTCTGCACCTTCATTCCTGTGGCCTCATTTGATTGTCACTATAACACTTCTAGGTAGACAGGGCAGATATCACCATTCTACAGATAAAGAAAATAAATCCTAGGGGTTAGGAATTGCCTGTGGTCACCCAACTCCTAAGTGTGGTATATTCAGGACTGGAATGTGCTCAGCGTACAGAATGGCTTCTGTTTACTTAGAATGAAAATTTGGGGAGGCGTAATAGCCTTTATGGGGTGATAAGTCTTAATCTGGGGGAATTTCAGAGGCTCTCATCCAGTCCCCTCATTTTTACTTATGAGGAAAGGGAGGCCCAAGAAGATTAAATGACTTGTCCAGGGTTACACAAAATCGTAGTGAGCATCAGAGGCAAGATTGGAAACCGTCATTAGGCTCCAGAGCCAATTCTCTTTTAGCCTTAAAGATCTAGTCCTACATCCCCACTTTTCATTTTTCACAATAAGGACTGAGGCCCAGGAAGTATAAAATAACAACCATAGTTGCATAGTTAGTTGATGGTAGCTAAAAATGAAACTGAGATGCCCTTGCTCCTGGTCTAGCACTTTCTACTATACCATGACACTTCTACAGGAATAGATTTTCTTCTTTTTCCAAAAGTGGGGCTCAAGTTAAGACTTGAAAACTAAAAGCTTTGAGTTATCAAAAATTATCTCCAGATAATTAAACTTGGTTACAGAGTTAATGAAAACATTTTTGTACCTCTAGGTTCTTCTTCCTTTATATTTGGTGCTGGGTCTTCAACACCTTCTGCCAGTCCTGCATTTGGTACCAGCCAGACCCCAGCATTTGGACAAAGTCAAGGTGCCAGTCAGCCTAGTGCTCCAGGCTTTGGATCTTTATCATCATCAACATTATTTTCAACTGGTTCCCAGCCCCCAGCCCCTGCTTTTGGGTCAGTGTCAAGTAGCAGCCAACCTTCTGTCTTTGGACAACCGCCTGCTCAGCAGTCTGGATTTGGTTCTGGCACAACTCCTAATTCCAGTAAGTGTGTATTACTTCAAAAACCTATGTGAGTCTTCATAATAACATCCTTTTCTAAAGGGCTTATCTTGATCCTTGCCTTTGTAGGGAGAAATTTCCTAAAATATGATGTATTTGGAGGAATATGTTCAGGACTTGCATTAAAATTTCAGTTTCCAATATTCATCTTAATATCAACTTTCTGTATGTTAAAAAAGTATGTTAAAATTTGTATAGTAAAGTTACAGCTTATTCCCTTCCAGTTTGACTTGGAAATTGTCAGTGCTCATTCATTAGACATGGATGTAATTGTCTTCCTATTCTGAAGACTCTTCTCTTCCCCCATTCCCCCCCCCAAAAAAATAGGTGTATGTGAGGAGAATCTATATCATTCCAATTCTCAGTGTTTTATACTCGATTGTGTTCATGTGTTCATCATCTCTGTCCTGGGACCATGGCCTTAGATTGCCCTTTTTCCCTATCCCAGATTTGTGAATCATTAGTATAGAAGGTGGAATGCCAGTTATCTTATATCCTATTAGACTAACAGTGGGGAGCTACCTATTAGATTTAGGTCTTAACATGTGGCTCTGGAATAGGACTGTCTTGAAGGGTGAGGGTAGGGTCTGCTGTAAAGAAGGCTTGGGGATCAAGGAAGAATCAGGGCCTGAAGTACCAGATGAAATTCTTTTTGGGTCTCTTGGACTTTAAATAGTAGTATACCAGGGGCAGCTAAGTGGCGCAGTGGATAGAGCACTGGCCCTGGATTCAGGAGGACCTGGGTTTCAAATTCGGCCTCAGACACATAACACTTAGCTGTGTGACCCTGGGCAAATCGCTTAACCCCATTGCCTAGCAAGCAAAAAAAAAAAAGTAATGTACCTTTTGATTGACCTAGAGACCTAAGCCTAGCCAAATCTATCTCTTCTTTTCTTTTACATGGTTTATCTAAACTTATTCAGCAGTCTCCTCCCTAGATTATACATGCTTGTTCCAAGCTGACTTAGTGTCTTGAGGACCCATACATTACCTATTTTTATCAGGATATAGTTAGCCATCTTATATTTGGTTTCAGCCTGTACTAAATTAGAAGCAGTGCTCCCAGAGTTCTTTGTGGTGGACAGAAAAGTGCCATGCACACCTTGCTATAGTTCTTATTAAACTTTAAATAAAGAGTTGATATCCATTCCTTCCCTTTTAGTATTCCTAAGCAAAGGGTGAGAGGTACTTAAAGCAAAGGTCTTTAAAGCTGTTCTACCTTCTGAGTTCATTCTTTTGTGTGGTGACACACTTTATTTTATTCCTAGTTTTATTTATTCTGTCTCATGTTCATAACTCATGTTAATTTCATATTATTATATTATGGTTGTTTTGTTTTGTTTGTTTTGTTTTTTGGTGAAGCATTTGGGGTTAAGTGACTTGCCCAGGGTCACACAGCTAGTGAGTACCTCACTTCTCATCCCCACTCCCCAAGTCCTATTGATTTGGTGTAAGATTGTCTGTCCCCCTGCCTTTTCTCTCTGTGTTCACACTGCCATTGCCTTTACACAAGCACCTGACTTGACATCTGCATAGCTTCCTTAATTAACAGTTTCTTCACATTGCTGTTGTGTTCCTTGTACATATGTCTGCTTATGTTATCTTTACTCAGAAGTGCTCTTTGGCACTTAAAAGGTTAAAGTTTAGGTTTCTTCTGCCTCATTCAGTGTATTCTGTTCTCCAGCCAAACTGGACTGTCTGTCTCTGCTGACTCTATCCATTTTCTCAGACTGATCCTGATGACTTGAGTGTCCGTTCCCCCACCCCCACCCCACTCCATTACATAACATTTTGTTTGTATTTCTTTTATAGACTTAACATGTTTTATGTGTGTCTGTTATGTCCTTTTTCTAGTTTATACACTCCACGAGAAAATTTATTTTCTCTTTTGCCTAACTGTGCAACTTGTACAGAGTTGGGTTTTTTATGCATTTTATTGAATTGAAGAATGCAGTTACAAACTTGAGTTTTTAGTGAGGCTGCTGGTATTCTCTGTAATTGCAGAAAATATATAATAGTTCTTTTTTTCCCAAAACCAAGTAGTCAGAAAGGAACATGAATCCTACTCTTTTTTTCCCCTGCAAAGCCTTATATATAGCCTTTATCTGCCCCGGAAGAAAAGAATGAATAAAGCATATGAAAAATTAACTTTGTCTTAATAAACAAAATTTGAAATACTTTCTCTTTGGAACCTTTTAGATTCTGTGTTCCACTTTGGAAGCAGCACTGCGAATTTCAACTTCACAAACAACAATCCATCAGGAGTATTCACCTTTGGTGCAAATGCTGGTACACCTGCCACTTCAGCCCAGCCTTCAGGCTCAGCAGGATTTCCATTTAACTCATCCCCAGCAGCATTTACAGTGGGGTAAGAGAGCCCTTTTTATTTTGTTGGAGGTAATTTATCGGCGTTTTTTAATTTTAGTATTGTTGGTGTCCAGGTAAAATGTAATAGTATTTTACATCATCGTTCACATATAAGTTATTTGTAATTATTAATACCAGAGAAATACAATATGTGGGAGAGAAACAAAGTTTTTTTCTCACATGTAGGCCATGTACTCCAGTGAGTTTGCACTAAAAATTAATTTCTCTTTTTGTTATTACAAGCCACTCTTGGGAAACATACTGAGCGTTAATGAGTATCATGTCATCTGTTGTGGTTAAATTGCTCAGTCGTGTCTGACTCTACATGACCCCATGAACTTTTGTCCATGGGATTTTCTTGGAAAAGATAATGGAATAGTTTGTCGTTGCCTTCTCCAGGGTAGCCCTATTTTACAGTTGAAGAACTGGGGCAAGAATAGGGGTTAAGTCAGCCCAGGGCCACACAGCTAGCAAATGTCTGAGATCAGATTTGAACTCAGATCTTCCTTACTCCAAGCCAGGTGCTCCATTCGCTGCATCACCTAGCTGCCGCCATCATGTCATATACTGACTCTTTATTTTTCTTTTTTGGCAGGACAAATGGAAAAAATGTGTTTTCTGCTTCTGGCACTTCAGTTTCTGGTCGGAAGATAAAAACTGCTGTTAGGCGCAAGAAATAAATGTCAGAATGATGATAGAAACATCAATTTTAACAACTTGTACTCTGCATTCACTTACTGTGCTGAGGTTGTTTGAAATCAGTTCTGCTTAAGGACATCTTTCATTTTCAAAATGTTTTTCCTTTTCCCCCTACACCCTTCTTACCCTTCACCAATCACTCTCTGCCATCTTTCTTCCTCCCTTTTTGAAAAAATGATAGCTACAGCCGGTGACAGGGAGGTTCTTAAGCAAAATTATTTTAGTATCCAGCAACTTCTTATTCACTGATTTGGCATGGTCTGGCTATATACATGAGTATAGCCTATACAGCAAATGGCTTTGTATAATACCTCTTCATCTGCACCGATATGTGCGCTAATGTGCGTTCATGGAACGCATTGAAATTGTAATTATATCAGTGAGGGATTCTGTATAGATTAGAGAATGTTGAAATGAATGATTTCTATGCTGAGTTTGTGCTGGTGTATGTGTGAAGTGAGTGAGTTGGGTGTATTGTGCACTAAAATTTTCTGATAGAGGAAGACTGATTAAAGAATGGTCCATGCTAAGGACTTATTAGATCTAGTTCTCCATTTAATAATTATATGCTATTTCTATATTTTCATTCTTATGGCTCCATCACCTTGTCTCGCCTTTTCATTATTTTATTATGATACTTGTGTAAATACAATTTTGTTTCTGTATGTACTTTTTGGCATAACATAAATCTGTGAACTTGAAATTTTAATTTTGTGTGTTAATGACATTTTTTGTTTAGTATTGTCTCAAGATTTTATTATGTAAATCCCATTATTCAAAGTTGCCTAAATCCATTTAGAAAATCTTTAAAGAAAATTGGGAATTCTTAAAGTGAGTTTATTGGCTTTTCTGATCCATTTTTGTTTGGACCAAAAACCAGTATTGTACAAAGTATTAAGTATATATTTTTATATTTACTGAAATGGACTGTGGTGACTTTGGATAATACGGAAAAGTTTAATATTAAAGCCATGTTTATTACAGTATAATTAACATGTTAAACCATGGGATAAATGCCATCAATAAAAATTATGAAATACTTTTTGTTGTAGTTTTAAATCAAAATGAAGGTACATCATATTACTGGAAAAACTTTCTGTATAAAAGTTAACAATTATCTGAATGAGAAGTGGTATACCTCTTCATATGTGAGCTCAGATTCTGAGAGCAGGAGAAACTGAAATGCTTCAGTGAATCCCCTAGAGAGTGGGGAGGTGACTACATTTTGTGAGATCCATTGGCTCCCCTATAGCTTGTCAGATCCCTAGGGAGCCATGTGTAATTTGCATATAAATTTACATAGGTTTTCTTTTTCTTTTTTTTTTTTTAATTGAAAAATAAACATACCAACCATTTCTGCTTGTACTTGTATCTTCCTTGTTAGGTGACTAGATATTATTCGAGTTTATAAAACACTATGTTGAAAATGAAATAATGTACAACTGGTTAAGTCCCTTTTAAACTGTCTTCCCTGTTACGGGAAATGGTACCACTCCAGCATGGTGAACAGAAAGCAGTTTTTGAAAGACTGTCAGTCAGTGTTTTAGAGTTGAATTCTGAAAGATAAATGTAGAGCCAACTGCTTTGTACTCAAATTTTAACTTGACAGGCTTCTATTCATTGTGGGGATCAGTTGAAATGTTTATCTTGTAATTTTATACTATTATAGATATTTAAAATATAATTTGCTTTTCTATTTTAGCAGAACTCTTACTGAAGGCAACAATATATTTGTGGAATAGAAGACTGAGTATTTACATATACAACTTAAAAGCAAGTACTATAGATAGCAACTAGCTTGATGAATTCCAACAGGAATATGTATGGAAAGAAAGAAATTTAAGTATACTTGCTGTTATTTTAGTTAATAGAACTATTTATAAGTTGTGATTAATGTTAAGAATATTTTGTTTGTTTCACCCAAATTAAAACACCTTGTAGTTGTGGATAGCTTGTATAATATTAGCATTGCAGCAATAATACCTGCACAGGAGTTTGAGACAGAAGAGCTGGGTTCAAGTCCTGCCTTTATTTGGTCTTTAGTTTCTGTATCTATGAGATGTAAAAGATTTGGCCTACTAGATTATCTCTTAGGTCCCTTCCAGCTTTAAAATTCAGTGATTTTTGCTAGTGTATACCATGTTTACAAAGGGATCCTAATGATCTAATTATTCTGAATACTACCCAAATGCTATAAAAGTAGGGAATAGAGAATTGCTTAAATATATCTTTTATAGGCCATAATG
Organism: Phascolarctos cinereus; assembly: GCF_003287225.1. Taxonomy (NCBI): domain Eukaryota; kingdom Metazoa; phylum Chordata; class Mammalia; order Diprotodontia; family Phascolarctidae; genus Phascolarctos; species Phascolarctos cinereus. The sequence continues at coordinate 555,655,385 of NW_027555847.1, forward strand.
CCATGGAAGAATAATAATAAAGGAACCATCGGCAAAATATACAGATCTAACTGGATATTAACAATATTGTGAATAATGAATCAGTGAACAAATCAAAAGTAATAAATGATTATGTTAAAGGTAATGATAGATGTTTGTATCCCTGAAAACTTAGATTAAGAAAATTGAAAAAGGATCAATACACTAAGCAAGTTCTAAAAAAAAAATAGATATTAACAATCTTAAAACCCAATCCTATGAAGGAAATATTGAAAATTAAAAGACAAGTAGATGAAGTTGAAAAATAAGACAATGTAATAAAAGTAAGAAAAGACTAACAAAATGTATGAACAGCTAAGTGGATCAAAAAAGAATCAAATAAAATTGCCAAAATTAATAATATGAATTCATAATAGAGAGAAGAAATAGAGAATTGTCAGAAACTGCAATTATGTGCCAGTAATACAATTCAAAAGAATTGGAAGATTATATACAAAAACAAAATACCCTAATTTGGGTATAGAGAATAACATTTCTAGCCCAATCTAAGAAAAATCAAATGAACCATAAATGAATTGCAGATGGGTGAAAAACCATGCCCTCATTGGATTTAAAAGTGAATTTTATCAAACAATAAAGAGGAATTTATGTCATACAAAAATTATTCTGTAAGACACAGAAAGGTCATTTACCAAACTTCTTTTATGTGTAAATATGGCCCAGAAATCTATCCTGAGAAGAGAGGAGAAATTTAAAAAATTGAAATGTTACATTCTACACATTTTTTAATTTAAAGTTTGAAAATCTCTTTAAAAAAATTAAATGTATATAGATTTGAAGTTTCATATACAGTCACCTTTTTTATGATAGCGTGTTATGGAAATGTTTGTTTTATTCTGTAAATTAAAAATAAAATAATTTTAAAAAATTAAATGTATAAATATTGGCAAGGAGACAGCATTATTCCCATCTGCACACATGATGGTTTACTTAAACTTCAGAGAGCGTAGCTTCAGCAAAGTAGCAGAATACAAAGTACCTCTACAAAAATTTATATTTTCTATTCAGTCAGTACCATATACTACAGGAAAAAATGAAATTTCATTCAAAATAGCGAAAATGCCAACAATATCGAAAGTAACAATCCATGACCTAAGAAATACAAAAACAACTACCAAACTCTCACCAATAAATGAAGAATGGTTGGGCCATGCCCATTTTATGTGATAAATGGTATCCCGATCAAAATTAAGAGTATGTTTTATAGAACTATAGACCTGGGTTTGAATCCTAACTCTTCTACTTGCTAATTATGTGTGACTTTAGGCAAGTCAGTCTTTGATAGGACCTCAGTTTATTCAGTTATTAAGCTACATGATCTTTTTTAATTGTCCAAGCCTATGTATGACATAGGTTTGAGGTGTTTGTACTAAAGAAAGTGAGTGTTCATTGATGGAGAATGGCTGAACAGTTATGGAATATGAATATAATAGAATAAGAAAAGGCAAATAGGAATTCAGAGAAACTTGGGAAGATATATGTGTTGATAAAGAGCAAAAGGAACATAATCGAGAATAATATACACAAAGATTGCAGTAATGTAAAGAAAACACCAAAAGCCATCAAAATTCATGCTGATAGGACTAATGTTGTTTCCAAAGAGTTGGTGATTAAACTTACTCATCTGTAAAGATAAGTGTGAGATTTACATATGTCATCAGACATGGACTATTTGTTTAGCTTAACTTTTGTTGTTAAAAGGAAGACTTGTGTTGGAGACTGTGAAGTAAAACATCTTTTTAAAAAATACTGTGTGCTTGGAGATGTGACAGAGAATTCAGGGAAGCATGAGGAAATGTAAACTGATGTAGAGTGAGTCCGCAAAACCAGGTAAGCAGACCCAGGAATATATGTTAAATACAATAGTATAGACAAAAACAACACTAAAAGACAGTAGAACTAGGATTAATTGACCATTTTTCATGCCAGAAAACAATGAAGCACTAACTTTTCAGCAGAGAAGTAGTTGCATATGCTATCAGATATGGGCTTTTTGGGGGTGAGTCTTGCTTAGCTTTGTCATGAGGATTTGGGGTGGAGAAGAGCATGTAGTTGGAAATTACTGTTGTGGAAAAACCCCTTTTTTTTAATTAGAAGAAAGTCAAGGGTACTTTTGCATCCAGGCTTTCAGTTTAAACTGTCATAGTGCACCATTATTTTGATTTTATAACAAGAGTGGAACTTAAAAAGCTTTATAGAATCCAGATCTTGAAAGTCAGTATTTTTTTTTCTTTTCTTCAAAATGTCATCCAGGTGTAGTGGTACATGCCAGTAATCCCTGCTCTTGAGGAGGCTGAAGCCAATGGGTTGCTTGAGCTCAGGATTTTTGAGCTGCAATAGATTAAAGCTGATCAGTTAGGCACCAATAGATAGTTAACTAACTCCCCATGCCAACCCCACCAGGGGGCCATGGGGCTGCCTAAGGAGGGACAAGGTTCAGGTTAGAAACAGTTGTTCAGTAGTGGGTATTGGGCTCATGAAAGGCTACTGCACTTGCAACCTGGGTGAGGTAGAGGAGACTATGTCTCCAAAAAGGAAAGAAAAATGCCTGAAAAAGAAAAAGGTAGAAAACCAATAGTATTTATCTACCAAGCTAGAGACCAGAGGGCAGCAACCATGTAGAAAATAAAACAACAGTTGAGCTGTTCATAAATGACCAAACAGTGACTTGAAGTCAGTTTCTGACAACTTTCTAAAATAAATTATTGAAGAGGTTAGTGTAGCACATGTACAAAAGGAAGCAGAACTCTGAGTTGGCATGGCTTTGTGAAGAATAGGCCACTCCAGACTAGCCTTAGTTTCCTTTTTTGTCCAGTTTACTAAACTGGTAGCTAAGAGGGAATGCTGTAGTTACTACCTAGAGATCAGAAATGAAATTCAATAGTGATAAATGTAAAATCTGTTCTTGCAGTCAAAAAAAAAAGCCTCACAAATACAAGAATAATAGGTAGACAGCAGTTTGTCCAAAAAAGATCTGGGGATTTTGGTGGTCTGCAAGCTCAATATAAGTTAACAGTGTAGTATGGCCGCATTCTTCCCTGCCCCTCCCTCCCCCCACGCCAAGGTAATATTCACAATTTCCAGGAATAATACAGTTCTGATAGTCTCAATATAATTCTGTCTTCATCAGACCACATACAGAGTATTGTATTCCGTTCTGGTTGATTTTTTAGTTAGAGCATCCAGGGAAGACCAACAACAGTGGTGAAATGGATTACAAGTTCTGATGTTTAGCTATAAGTTGAAACCTAGACAGGTTACAATCTCTGAGCCTCAGTTCCCTCTTCTATTAAATGAAAATTGCATCTACCTCCCAGGGATGTTGTGAGGATTGAATAATATTTGTAAAGGGCTTCATAAATCTTTTAAAACTCTCTATCAATGTTATTGATGATGATGATGATGTAATTAAAGAAATGTTACCCGGTCAAAGGATTAGATTTGTTCTGTTTGGCCTCAGAGGGAAGAACTAGGAGGAACAAGTGGAAGTTGAAGAACACTTCCAAACAATTAACTATCCTAAAAATGGAATTAGTTACCCATGTATTCCACTTCATTGTTGGATGACCTATTGTTGGGTACATCATCAGGCATGATGATGGCCATGGAAATCTTTTCCAACTCTTTGTTCTGAGTCGACAGCCTCCAAGACTAGTGTTTTTCTTGCATTAGGCCACAGCCAATTTTTACTGGCTTGCCAAATTTTTTTTCTACCAAAATCCTTATTTCTTAAAATCTATAAAGTAATTACTTTCTTCTCTTCGTTCTGCCCCTCCTAAAAGTCATTTCTTAAAATCTATAAAAGAATAATAAACTTCTTCCCCTCCATTCTACCCCTCCAAAAATTCTTATTTCTTAAAATCCATGGGGAAAAAAAAAAGTTCTTCCTTTCATTCTGCCCCTCAGCTTCCTCTCATCTGATTCTCAGTCCTTACTGACCTAATAAGAATTTCCTGCTGGTCCATGATCTCAAAAGGAAATTTTTTTTTCTAATTTAGTATGTTTAAGGTTGATAAATTGTTTTAGCTAATCTCCAAGGCAATTCCAGTTCAAACAAACATTATGTTCAAGGCACTGTGTTAGGTATAAAGAGTTATAGAAACAAAAAATGGATCAATATATGCCTTCAGGGACCTTACATTCTACTGGGGATAAAGGGGGTCTTCATATGCAACAGATATACAAGTAAATATAGAGTATATATAAATCAATACAAAGTCATTTTAAGACTAGAGTGCTAATAATAGGGAAGGGAAAGTCAGGAAAGGCCTTGTACAGGAAGTAGCACCTGAGCTGTGCTTTGAAGGCACCTAGGAATTTTATGAGGTGGAGAGGGGATGAATTTCAGACATAAAAGGAATTGATATGAAATAAGTGGAAAGGTAGGCTAGTGCTAGATTAGGGAAGGCTTTAAATGCCAGGCTAAAAAGTTCTTACTTCGTTAGAGGATGATTCTTTTAAAATTATCTCTTAATTTTATTTGTTATTTTTGATTTAGAGGATGGCATGGTAAGAACTGTTTTAGGAATATCAGTTTGGCAGTTAGAAGACAAATTGGAGTGAGGAAAGATTGAAAGGAGGGGGATGAGTTATTAGGAGATAATTTCTTTAGTTTAAGGCAAATAGTGTGGAGGGCCTGAAACTAGGAAAAGGCTGGGTGAGCAGAGAGCAAGAGACAAATTTGAGAGATATTGTGAAGGTAGGATCAATAAGACTTGGCCACTGATGGGAAATGGGGCTTAAGGAGAGAGGGAAAGGCTTTGAGGCTTTGAAACTGGGTGACTTGAAAGATGGTGTCACCATTAACAGAAATTAGAAAGATTGGAGGAAGCATGGATTTTGGGGAAAATATAACGAAATGTGTTTTGTATGTGTTACGCATAGGATGTCTACATGACATTCAGATGGAAATGTTCAATGGCAGTTGGTAATACAGAATGAGTCATTGGAAGAGATTAGAGCCATATGTGGCCTGGGAGTCATTGAAATTGGTGTCAGTGAAGTCACCAAAGAGAAAAGAGATGGCCCAGGACAGAGTCTTGGTGTATTCCCATACAGTGGATAGGAGAAAGATGAAGAAAAGAGACTGAATGTGGTGGAAAAGACCGACTTAAAACTGAGGGAGCTTAATGTCGAAGAAGCCAAAGGAGATGATTTATGTCCATTAGAAGGGGGACTGGTCTACAGTGTCCAAAGCTGCAGAGCAGTTAAAAAAAAAAAAGATGAAGAGACTGGATAACCTTGAAGAAAGCAGTTATCCATATTACACTAAGGTCCCCAAAGGGAATGTCTCAGTATAGCTTCTGAGAGAAGTGTATTTTTTCATTTTTCAAAGAACAATGTCCAAAATTGACAAAAATGTACTCTATCATATAAAAAAATTCCATTTCTTGCCCTTGTGTTGCTAGAGGCCTAAGCAAATTTAAATGACACCGGAGGTTTTTTGGACCGGCAGCCTCCATAATAGATATTGCTCCCCTCTGCCTCTTCAACCACATTGCTATACTGCACCTTCCCTACCCCACCACCATATGGGAATGAATTCAGAGTATTTGCTTAATTTTTTTAACATGTAAGCAAATGCTTTTCATAACTCTGGCAAAGGCCATCTGCAACTGCCTTGGAGTATTTTGGAATGCATCCAGCATTAGAATGGAAGTTATGTAAATTACCATGATCACTTCTATAGCTTTCATTTGGAGCTGTTCAGATACCATTCAACTCTGTTTAAAGCCTTGTCATCCATGAAGGGAACAGCACTATTCCTCCCCAGAGATGATGTCTGTGCCTGATTGGCACTGTGTCATGGCAAAGCATTCCTTTTCCAATGTTTTCCAAAATGTTCTTAGTAACAGTTTCTTACTGGCCAAAATATTTCTTTCACACACAGTTCCTCTCCCCTACACATCCCCATTCTCAAGCATGATCATTTCCCAAGCTCTCTTTTGTGAGTTATTGGTGGCCACAGAGAACCTTCTTTCATACAGGCATTAGAATTTTGTTCTAAGCTTTTGAATTATTTAAGACTAAACATATCAATCCACCAACAAGCATTTATTAAGCCCATGTTGTTTATCAGGCACTGTGCTAGGCACTGGCAATACATACAAGTTCAAAGAATAAAACTATTCCTACTCTGAGTGCTTTATATTCTCATGGGGAGGACAAGTACATATGAAGTATATATAACAAAGTGAATAAATGCAATTTATATACAAAGTTAAATATAAGCTAGTTTGGGGAGGGCACTACCAGGGGAATCAGGAAATATTTCATCCAGAAAATGGTTCTTGAACTATAGCTTTAAAAAGAAAAGAAGGGATTGTGAAACAGAAGGAAATAATGAGTTCATGTAGACATAGGGGACAGCCAATGAAAATGCTTCAAGATGCAGCCTACTAGTGAAGAACAAAGAAAAGGCCAGTTTGGCTGGATCTCAGTGTGCAGCAAGAGGTATAATGTCCAGTGGGACCAGAAAGCTAGATTGTGTAGGGCATTAAGATCTAAGAACTCTGATCAATGCAATGATCATGACAATTCCAAAGGACTCTTGATCAGAGATGCTATCCACTTCCAGAGAGAGAGAGAGAGAGAGTGATGATGAACTAAGTGCAGACTGAAGCATTTTTTTCACTTTATTTTTCTTGTTTTTTTTGGCAACATGGCTAAAGTAGAAATGTGTTTCACATGACTTCATATATATAATGAGTATCATATTTCTTGCCATGTCAGTGAGTGGGAGAGGGAGAGAACTTGAAACTGAAAAACAAAAGTATATTTTTTTGTTTGTGCAAGGCAATTGGGGTTAAGTGACTTGCCCAGGGTCACATAGCTAGTAAGTGTCAAGTCTCTGGTCTGAGACCAGATTTCAACTCAGGTCTTCTAGACTCCAGGGCTGGTGCTCTATCCATTGTGCCACCTAGCTGCCCCACAAAAATATATTTTTAAAAAATGAGTTAAGCAGAGAATTTTACTTTTGGTCCTACAGGCAAATAAGAAACCATTGGGGTTGGTCACATGGCCAAATATGAGATTAAGGAAAATTACTTTGACTGCAGTGTGTCAGATGAATGGGAGCAGTGGGAAATTTAAGGCAGGACATCTAATCTGGAGGCTGTTGTTGTTTGTCCTTGTTTATGAAGAGGACCTTGACATCCAGAAGGAGATGTCATGACTTGCAAATGAATTGGATTTAAGTGAAGGAGGGCTATGCAGAATTGCCCTCTTCACTCTCTTCTCTGGAGCCATCTGGGTCCAGTGGCAAGATATAGATTAGGATGAATAGAGATGGCCCTGGATGCAGTGGGAGGCCTTGGTCTTTTTGAGTTAAAGTCTTTCCCAGGTTTCAGTTTGTCTGGGGCAATGCTCATTCAGTGATTTAGGCTGGGTAAAAATGAGGCAGAGAATGGCTTTTCCTAATAAAAAAGAGAAAAAAATCAATCTGGGAGGGGAAGACCCTTAGGATTTCTGGCCGAAACTGAAACAATTGCTATTTACATTCACTCTGAGCCAATCAGGGCCCAAACAATGACTAAGTGGGACTTGGCCGGAGATCTGTTGTTGGCCAATCAATGAGAGCCAAGTGATTCGGGTTTAAGGCATGGTCAATATAAAAGAAATCTAACCTATAAATCCCAAGATATCTTGCTGGGTTTCAGCAATCAGAATTTATATTCCTTTGAGCAGAGCACCCACAGGTAAGGGTATGATTCTCTCTATAGACAGGAGACAAGGCTGTTGTAATAATCTAGGCAGAGCCAAAATGATAGAGAAAAGCCAGGTCAGTTTCCCTTGAAACAACTTTGAATCAAGCCTCTAACAGAATTCTGAAGCAACAGAACCCATGAAAAGACAGGATGAAAGAATTTTCCAGGCCAAGATAACTTAGAAGGTCTTTAGGAAAGGTCTATCTCACTTGGGTAAAAGAGCACAGGTGCTCTCCAGGCTAGCCAGTGGAAGGCTCTTAGCCACGCCATAAATCAGCAAGAGGCCTGCAGTCCTGGCTCAGCAGGCCAATGGCACAGTAGGTCAGCTGCAAGGCCTCCAGCCCCAGCTCAGCAGGCAAACTGCCAGCCCCCGAACCCGTGGCACAACAGGCACAACTAGTCTAGGCCTCCCCAGTGCACTGGGCAAGCCTTCAGCCCTGTAGGCCCAGCACAGAAAGCCAGTGGCCAGGCATCTCCCCCAGTGCAAGAAGCTTGGGAAAGTGCCCCCTATACCCTAGGAGCTGAACTCAACCTTAAAAGTCACAAAATAGACTGGAAAGTGAGCCCCCCAAAAAATGGAGACAAAAGCAAAAAAGAACCCCCTGACCTTAGCCAGCATGGAGACACACAAACTCAGAAGAGGACAACAATGTCAAAGCACTTACATGGGAAGCCTCAAAGAGGAATATGAATTGGTCTCAAGCCCACAAAGTCCTCTTGGAAGAACTCAAAAAGGATTTTAAAAATCAAATAAGAGAGGTAGAAAAAATTGGGAAAAGAAAAGAGAGCGATGCAAGAAAATTATGAAAAAAAGCTTGGAAAAAGAAAACTTTAAAAAATACAATTGGTCAAATGGAAAAGGTGGTACAAAAAATCCACTAAAGAAAACAACTCCTTAAAAGTAGAATTGACCAAATGGAAAAGGAGGTGCAAAAGCTAACCAAGGAAAACAACTCCTTAAAAATTAGAATTGGACAGGTAGAAGTTAATGACTCTATGAGACATCAAAAATCAAAAGAATGAAAAAATAAAAGAAAAGGTAAAATGCCTCACTGGTAAAATAACTGATGTGAAAAATAGATCCAGGAGAGATAATTTAAGAATTATTGGATTGAGGCGGCTAGGTGATATAGTGGATAGAGTAATGGCCCTGGAATCAGGAGGACCTGAGTTCAAATATGGCCTTAGACATTTGACATTTACTAGCTGTGTGACCCTGGGCAAGTAACTTAACCCCGATTGCCTTGCCAAAAAGAAAGAAAGGGAGAATTATTGGACTACCTGAAAGCCATGATCAAAAAAAGAGCCTGGAGAGCATCTTTCAAGAAATTATCAAGGAAAACTGTCCTAATATCCTAGAACCAGAGGGCAAAATAGTCATTGAAAGAATCCACCAATCACCTCCTGAAAGAGATCCCAAAATGAAAATTCCAGGGAATATTAAAACCAAAATTCCAGAACTCTCAGGTCAAGGAGAAAATACTGCGAACAGCCTGAAAGAAACAATTCAAGAATCATGGAGCTACAGTCAGGTAACACAAAATTTAGCAACTTCTACATTAAAGAATCAAAAGGCTTGGAATATGATATTCCAGAAAGCAAAGGAGCTCAGATTACAACCAAGAATCAACTACCCAGTGAAATTGAGCATAATCTTTTTTTTTGGGGGGGGGCAGGGAATAGACATTCAATGAAATAGGGGACTTTCAGACTTTCCTGATGATCAGAGTGAACAGAAAATTTGATTTTCAAATATAAGGCTCAAGAGTAGCACAAAAAGATAAACAGGAAAGAAAAATATACATTATTTAATAATAATACATGTTATTCAACTGTTTACATTCCTACATGGGAAGATGATACTTGTAACTCTTAAAAACTATATCTCTATTAGAGCAGTTAGGAGTATACATAATTCTTTTTTTTTAAAGGCAATTGGGGTTAAGTGACTTGCCCAGGGTCACACAGCTAGTAAGTATCAAGTGTTTGGTCTGAGGCCAAATTTGACCTCAGGTCCTTCTGACTTCAGGGCCGGTGCTCTATCCACTGCGCCACCTAGCTGCCCCTAGGAGTATACATAGACAGAGGGTGTGGGTATGAATTTACTTTGATGTGATGATATGAAAAAAATTAAGGGGTGAACAAAGGGATTGTACTGGGAAAAGAGGAAAGAGGGAGGCAGAATGGGGTAAACTATATCATGTCAAGAGGCATGGAAGACCTATTACAGTAGAGGAAAAGAAAGTGGGGAAGGAGGGTGAACAAGGTTTGAAACTTACTCTTATTGCATTTGGCTCAAAGGGGGAATAACATACACACTCAGTTGGGAATAGAAATCTATCTTACCCTATAGGGAAGTAGGAGGGAAAGGATCTGAAAAGAAAAGGCAGATTGAGAGAGGCAGTAGTCAGAAGCAAAACACTGGTGAGGAGTGACAGGGTGAAAGAAGAAAGAGAAATAGGTATAAACTGGGGGGAAATAGGATAGAGGGAAATACACAGTAATCATAACTGTGAATGTGAATGCAATAAACTCTCCCATAAAATGGAAGCACATAACAGAGTGGATTAAAAAGCAGAATCCTACAATACGTTGTGAAAAATGTTTTGTAATCGTGTTCATATAGTTCCTAGATTTGTCTTGACAGGTAGATTCCCAAGTTTTTTGTATTGTCTGTAGTTATTTTAAATGGAATCTCTCTATCTTTTGCTGTTGTTTTGTTGGTAATACATAGAAATGCTAGTGATTTATGTGTTTTATTTTATGTCCTGCAATTTTGCTAAAGCTGTTAATTATTTCAAGTAGTTTTTTAGATTGTCTAGGATTGTCCAAGCATACCATCATATCATCTACAAAGGAATGATAGCTTTGTTTCTTCATTGCCTATTCTAATTCCTACAATTTCTTTTTCTCTCATTAATTAAGTTAACATTTCTAGTACAATATTGAATAATAGTGGTGATAATGGGTATCTTTGTGAAGGCTTCTGGTTTATCCCCATTACAGATAATGCTTGCTGATGGTTTTAGATAGATATTACTTATCATTTTAAGGAAAGCTCCCTTCATTCCTATGTTCTCTAGTGTTTCTTAGTAGGAATGAGTTTTGTATTTTGTTGAAGGCTTTTTCTGCCTTTATTAAGAAAGTAATACCAACACAAAGTCCAGCAGCAAGGCATAGAGAAATTCCATTTAAAATAACTGTAGACAATATAAAATATTTAGGAGTCTGCCTCTCAAGACAAACCCAGGAAATATACAAACAAAATTACAAAATACTTCTCACACAAATAAAGTCAGATCTAAACAATTGGAAAAATATCAGTTGCTCATGGGTAGGCCAAGCTAATATAATAAAAATGATAATTTTACCTAAATTAATTTATTCAGTGCCATACCAAACTACCAAAAATTATTTTATAGAGCTAGAAAAATAATAACAAAAATTCATCTGAAAGAGCAAAAGGTCAAGAATATCAAGGGAATTAATGAAAAAAAAATGCAAAGGAAGGTAGCCTTACCATACCAGATCTAAAAGTGTATTATAAAGTGGCAATCATCAAAACTATTTGGTACTGGCTAAGAAATAGAGGGGTGGATCAGTGGAATAAGTTAGGTACAGTGGTAAATAACTATAGTAATCTACTGTTTGATAAACCCAAAGACTTCAGCTTCTGGGATAAGAACTCACTATTTCACAAAAACTGCCGGGAAAATTGGAAAAGTATCTGGCAGAAACTAAGCATAGGCCAACATCTTATACCATATACCAAGAAAAGGTCAAAATGGTTACATGATTTAGACATAAAGGGTGATACCATAAGTAAATTAGGAGAGCAAGGAATAGTCTACCTGTCAGATCTATGGAAAAGAGAAGAATTTATGATCAAACGAGATAGAGAACATTATGAAATGTAAAATAGATGATTTTGATTACATTAAAAAGGTTTTGCACAAAACCAATGCAACCAAGATTAGAAGGGAAGCAGAAAGCTGGGAAACAATTTTTACTGTACTATATCTGATAAAGGCTTCATTTTAAAAATATACAGAGAATTGAGTCAAATTTATAAGACAAGTTATTCCCCAATTGATAAATTGTAAAAGGATATGAACAGGTAGTTTTCAGATGAAGAAATTAAAGCTATCTATAGTCATATAAAAATGCTCTATATCACTGTTGATTAGAGAAATGCAAATTAAAACACCTCTCAGGCACATCCTTTCAAAATGTAAAGTTTTAACTTTTTCTTTTTTGCCTCTGCTAGTAACAACCAGGATCCCAGGATCATGTACTGAGCCATGGAAACCAAATCAGGAATAGACTGAACCAAGATGGTGGAGGAGTAAGCAGCAACAGCCCAGTTCCCCATAATGTCCCAATAATGATCTAAGAAGGTTGCTAGACTGAGGAGTGATTGGAGTGGACCAGAGTCCAGAGCTAGATAAGCTTCACCAAGTTGCCTAGAGTAGATTGCTGGAAGAATGAGTAAATTTAAAAAAAAAAAAAGATAAAGTGCCATTATGATGTGAGTCTGCGCTCACTCTGGTAATAGTATCAGGGAGAATGTGTCCCCATGTGTTGAGAATATTTGTACTCTTTCCTTGATATATTTTCACAGTAAATGTCTTCATCAAAACTGAATTGATATTAATTAATTACATGGAACTGAGGTGCTAATCACTAGTGGCTAACAGTGTGAGAAACATGGAGGCTTGATCAGATGCCACTAGAGAAAGACATTCCAACCTTTCAGGGGTATCCCTAAATCTAAGACATTTTAGGGGGAGATATAGCTGGCTTCACTCTGGTAGCGTGAGGCCAAAGTGCCTAATGGGCTCAGATAACCCAATTTCTACGTAGTATTTGGCCTACAAAGTTCACTATCAAATATAACATGATTGATAGAGCAATGATACAGACTTAGTTCTCTTATCTCCCCTAATAAGAAAGTTTGGAAGCAGGTGGGCTTGGTAGAGAGTTAATGAATTGTTTTGGACATGTTGAGTTTAAGATTTCTACTGAAGGTATTTGATTGACAGTTGGAGATGAGATATTGGAGGTCAGCAGAGAGATAGGGCTAGATAAGCAGCTCTGAGAGTCATCAGTATAGAGGTAATAACTGAATGCATGGTAGCTTCTGAGATCACCAAGTAAAATAGTATAGAGGGAGAAGAAAAGAGGGACCAGAACAAAACTCTCTGGGACACCTAGGTTTAGTAGATGTGTGACTTGGATGAAGACCCAACAGCATTTTCAAAGAGATTGAGAAGGAGCAGTCAGATAGGTAGGAAGAGAACCCTAAGTGTGATCATTCAAGAGAAAACATGTATTCAGGGAACTTATATTCTAATCAGAGGAGACAAAACATACAGCAGAATGGTGGCCAAGGAGCAATAGTTTTGTTTGGAAAACTATAGGGTTGGTGAATGGTGCCATTGAAGGACCCCATTTCAAAAGTAATGAGAGAGCTAATTTGATTCGAGGATAAGCAAGGTGGGCATACACGCAAGATGCTCGTGGGGCATACCCCTAATAGCATGGTTGTTGGTGAGGAGATGGCTGGGGAGTGAAGGAGGGAACCACAGACAGGGACCCTCTAGCCCTAGATTTATTAGTGGGTACCTGAAAAAACCATCAAACAAGACTGGGAGTCTATGGCTGTAATTCTGGCCATGAAAGGGTTAAGCACTTCATGACTTGGTTTCTGCTTCAGACAATGAAGCTGCTAATTAGGAGGCTGATGAGAAGGCCAGGGAGTGAAGTGTTATCATTCTTTCCTTTTAAATTATTGTAATCATTTTTATATATTGTTTTCCTAGGTTTGTTTGCTTTGCATCAGTTCATATATCTTATCATGTTTGTCTGTATTCAGTATTTTCATACTTTCTGCATTTTACAGTAATAATCTATTACACTCCTGTATCACAACTTGTTTAGCCATTTCTTAATTGATGACCATCTACTTTGTTTCCAGTTCATTCCTGCTACAACTATTTTAATGTATTAGGGAGCTTTTTGTACATTGACTTCTGAATGCAGTGAGAATGAGGTTTAGATTCCAAAGTGCAGTACAAAGTGTGGCACCATTGGACTGTGAGCTCCTCAAGAGCTGTGTGTGTGTGTGTGTGTGTGTGTGTGTGTGTGTGTGTGTGTGTGTGTGTGTCTCCAGAGTTTAGCACAGTGCTTGGCACATAGTACTCCTAATAAAAGTTTCTTGACTTGACAAAACAGAAAATAGACTCGATAGGAGTCAACAGAGAAAAAAATAAGCCAACTTTGCTGAGGGAAAATACACTCAGAATGGCAGTCAGGGAATATAGAAACAGGTCAAGTCCTAGTGGATGTCTGATGGATGGGAGTGCAAAAGCTGGTTAAACCTGGTGGGTTTTTATAGGTTCTTATTTGGATCAAGCAGGACCAACTATAGGAAATACGGTGGGTGGGGAGTGTGGAGAGCCTGGACAATGTTTAGATCAAGGCTTGGGGACTAGTGCTGATTCATGTTGGTGAGGAGCCCGGGAGAGGGAGCACCCTTAGAGAACTGGTGATTTACTGATATTCAAATTTTCCCCAGTGGGAACAGGGCTTTTATCACTGCAGACTGCAGGTGACTAGAGATTTGAGTTTCATGGGATTTCTTTGTTTAGTGAGGCAGGGGGGTTACTGAGGGCCTTACAACCTCGTTAAGAGTATGTGCCCAGCAGTGGACCCTCTGGGTCGCGAGTCAGACATTTTAGTCGCTTTCTTTGTATAATTCCAAATTGTTTTCCAGAATGGTTGGACCTAATTCATAGCTCCACTAACAATGCATTAGTGTGCCTGTATTTCCACAACCCTCCCAACAAATAGTTTAGATTCTGGAAAACAATTTGGAATCTAAACATAACATAGCTTCCAAAAACACTAATTTGATCTTAAGGTGCACCAGTAAGCAGTGACTAGAACCAAGGAGGTAATAATCCTGTTGAAGTATTGTACAGTTCTGGGCACTACATTTTAGGAAGGATGCTGATGAAACACAGCATATTCAAGGATCAAGTAAAATAACTGAAAATGTTCACCCTGGAGAATACATTATCTAAAGGGCAATCACATAGAAGAAATATTATATTCTCTATCACCCCAGAAGGCAAAACTAGGACTAATAATTGGAAGGGGATGTAAGACAATTTAGGTACAATGTTTTTTCGGGTTTTTTTGCTTTTTGGTGAGGCAGTCAGGATTAAGTGACTTGCCCAGGGTCGTCTGAGGCCAGATTTGAACTCAGATCCTCTTGACTCCAAGGCTGGAGCTCTACCCACTGCACCACCTAGCTGCCCCCCCCTTTAAAAATTAGGTACAATGTAAGGAAATGCTCCCTAACCCCAGGGAACTTCATCTTAAATGATCAACTTCACCTGGAATATATATCTTGGAAGTATCTTTTGTACTTCTCTCTGGCTCCTCCCAAAGCCTCCATTTAAGGAGGGTAGCCAGACTAGCCTTCTCATTTCTCATCAGACTGCACTCAGGACTCCTCATCATACCCATGGGGGTGAGGAGGGGTACCTTCCCACCTGTATCCTCCTTTTATGTGCTATCATCTCACATTAGAATGTTATCTCCTATAGAGTCAGACTTTCTTTGTATTTGTATTTACAGCATTTATAGCTATGCCTGGCACATAGTTAACACTAAATACTTGCTGACTGACTAAAATGAACTATCCAAAAGTGGAAAGGGCAGCTTTGGTTGGCAGCAAATTATCCTTTGGTGGAGATCTTCAGATTCTAATTGAAGAGATACCCACTTCTTAGAAAAAGTTAGAGGGATTTCCTTTAGAGAAGAGATGGTAGGGGACTTCAGGTATGAGCTACGTTAGAGAATGTCTAAAGTCTCTTTTGACTCAGATTTTGTAAGAATATCAGAGGCTAAATGTAAATACTCCCTCCATTGGAGTACATCTATAAGCAAAGGTGGAGATCCTAGTAGGGGCCCACACCATTTTCTGAAACCAAAACATTTCCAATTAGAGACAATGCATAAACACCATGAAGACTGTAATAAAGATTTTATTAAGACAGGATAATATACAAATTGGCAGCTTACAAATTGAAATAGCATGATTTATTAGAAAACAATGATGCAGGTCATTTTCTATGACAATGAACTCCTATGGCCTTTCTGTATTTTTATGGTGTAGTGGTAGAGCTTATTTTAGCAAATACTTTTTGAAGAATATCCTTGACCAATTTGGGAAAATCTCTGTTAAAGATATTTTTGTAATAGTTGTGTTGTAACAGAACTTGAACTATGTATTTTTTCTGATGTGGATATTTGTATAACACTTTTTACATTTTTCTATGATGGTTCAATTTCACAAATACTATTATATTAAAAGTATTTGGGAGTTATATGTTTGAAAACAAACTAACCTTAACATTACCCAAGATAAATAATGGAATGTAAACTATCTTTAATAGGGGCAGGCATGTCACAAATGTAAAGGATTTATTTAGAAAATTTGATAATCCTCAAACCTAGTTTTACCCAACAGATTCAATCTCCTTCTCAGCCAAATCCTTATATACAAATTAACAAGTAGCAAATAAATAGGTTTCAATTCCTGTCTCCCCCTACCCAAAGAAAACTACTCCAATCAGCAAGGAACTGAAGGGAAATGAGGAAAATTTTACCTGAAAAAAATAATTATATGCCAATATAGTTTCCTATAGCTGCACTGAGTTAATAATAGTAAAATACCTATGGTGCAACTGGAAATATATGGTATAACAAAACCACAGAAATGGACAATTATTTGTATTATATATACAAGTTGATCTAGCAAAAAAGGTGTATGCTCATTTCCTAATAAACTTCCTCATTTATAAATGTAGTAATGTAGTTTAGAAGATAAATGTGTATTCTTAGGAGAAATCAGAATACTAAGAAAATAAATGTTTAGACAGTACATTAGTTTAATAATATTCAACTAGACATACACAAATGGTCTCCCCCAATAGAATTTAAGACCCTTGAGGGCACTTCATTTTTGTCTTTTATCCCCAATGTCTGTGTATGCATGATACCTACATATACTGTAGGTGTTTAAATGCTTGATTGGTAAATTTCAGTTGTGAAAGACTGTCGTGAAAATTTATGCTAAAAGTCCTTTCATAATACTGGCAGGGTAAGTGCTTAAAATAGATTTTTAAGATGCTAGAAAATTGAGCATTATTTATCAGATTGCAATTTATATAACTTCATAATCTGATCAAAGAGGCTTGATTTAACAAAACGATTCACTAAGAATCTGTATGATCATTAACTTCACAATGTATTTCAGGCTTCCTCTTCCAAAGCACACAGGGCTGTTCATTACAATTTTAGTAATGAATAGTTGTAGAGTTTATAAAATATTAATACTAGGCTTCAGTAATAAATATGTAAAGCTAATTCTGCATTCTCAGATACAGTGGGTATACTTAGATAACTCTCACTGAAATAATATCACAACTAAATTTCTCCCCTTAATTTCCTTTTATGATTTGCTTATTTATATCTTACACATATTTTAAATTAAAAATATACAAATACTATAAAATACATGAATGTGAAGGCAGTAAATTTTTCTAGTATCTTTTTCTTTCTTAAGTTTGAACTTTAGGGCAATATAATTTCGTGAAAGAGAAGGGGCAACTCAAATTCCTATTAATAAGGAAGGGTGTAGTGCTTTGAAGAGACAAAAAAGATACTCCTATTGGCATGGTACCACTTGAGGTATGTGCTATAATACCAGAATCCAATTTTCCCCAGTGCTTTAAATTACTTCCCTAGCAGTCTAAAAGAGCGATAATGTCCAAGTTACAACCAAAAAGTGATAGTGATGAAATATAGTACAATGAATAGTACTGGTAATGAGCATTATATATATTAGTTGTATTTTTGCAGTATTTTCTACCCTGTCCCATAAAAAAAATTCAAATTTATAGAATTCTGTAAGGTTTAAAAGGTTAATTTAACTACTGGTTCATTTATTTTTCTGTGATGTCATACGGATTTCGATAATGACCAAATCTAGCATCCTACTTCCAACAGTTTTTAATGAAGCTGAATCTAACACCAAATAGTTTTGAAAAATAAATGTGGCTTGTGAAGTTTTAAAGTAAAGTTACACCAAAAAAGAGCTCATTGTTCAAGTTCTGTAAACACAAATTGTAAAAACAGTATTTCAAATAATTTCTATAGTAAATTTTGAGAAAAATAATTTTAAAAATTGGTATGACAGTATTAACAGGGAGTATATTTTTTTGTTTTGTCATGTAGCAATATGTTATTTTTAAAAGCCAAGAATATCAAAGGCTATTTCGTTTCACTACACAATTTCCATATTGTTTGACAAAAATTTATCTAAGAAAATATTCTAGGACCATAGGTTTCAGACCTGCAAGGAATTTAAATCATTTAGTCCAGAGGTCACAAATGGAGTGAACCAGCTGAAAAAATATAATCGGGAAATGTTTAACAAAATAAATAAAATTACAACACAACATGAATAATGTTAATTTGTGGTTTTCTGAGTCAATATTTAGCATGCAGAGATGTGTTTCTATTTAGGTTTGAAACCACTGAACCAAGCCTTAAGTAATTTCACAGATGAAGAAATTGGGCCGCGAAGAGACTTGTCTATAATCACATGGGTAGTATCATAACTGGGATTTGAATTCAAATCTCTATTGATTCCAAATTCAATGCTCTTTCCATTATACCACACTACCTTTATTTTCAAATAAATGGAGATGCTGGTTATAATATGGCTAATAAAACCAGAAAAACCTGTTTATTTGGCTCAGAAATATCTCAACAGCACTAACTGGGGCAAAAAGAAGAAACAAAAACATGTTTTTTTGTTAGCAGTGGAATGAATGAAATGACAACATATGGAATTACCATTCTTCCTAACTCCTTAAATACTGTATTCCCTGTAACCAGCAGCATAGTTAATAGTAAACTGAATAAATGAAACCACTGAATTCTTTTTGGCCCACTGATAATAAATAGGTAGGATTAAGGAATTCCAGTGCAACTAAAGAACACTTTCAAACTCTGGTCAATGTCTGAAGACAATACTTCCTTTGCAAGTTATTTTCAAATGATTATTTCGTATTGGGAAAAATACAAACATTTCACAGTATAATGGCATGTAAATATATCACGAAATACTGAGGTTCTTTATTCAACAGATTGATGCAGTTCACTCCAACAGTACAACTACGTAACTATAAAGGATACAAAGTGAGGACTGATTATTGAGTGAAAATCCTATTTGTAAAGATGTTACATTCAACTTCAGAATACTGAGATACACTAATACTTTCTTCATGCTGCAAACACGATTAGAATATTGTTTCATACTGTACTGTTTATATGCAACAACTTGATGGAAGTAATCATTTTTACCATCAAAAGAAGTGATTATTTCTCTCTATGTATTTATAGTCCACAGTGTTCCCTTTAGAGCACTGAAACATTTGCACATCAATATAAAGTTCAATCTACCTTGGAAATTTTACTTTTGATTCATTTATAAAAAGGAATCACTAACTTACCTTCCTTTAAAAAAAAACATTGATAATATAGTAATAGACTTAATACTTGTGATCATCATCATGCAAGACCTGTCACAAAATATACATTTGGATTAAATATTTAGAACAGTGGTAAAGTTGCACCATTCTTTAAGTAAAATGCAGTACATGTTAAAAAGCTTTAGGTAAGAGATAACTGATAACCTTAGCCTCCACTGTCCAATTCACATCTCATGGAACCAATTATTAGGATGAAATAATTAATTTCATCCCCTAGAAGAAAATAAAGGTTGCAATCTTTCTAAGAGGTGTTAACCTAGAAGGTGGAGTATGTAGGTGTTCACAAAACACAACTGGACATTCTGCATCCTTTTGTGTTAAACACAAAAGGCTGCAGAAATTTCATCTGGAGACTCAAGGCTGAAATTACTCCCAGCAAACTATCATGCCTTAGAATGTAAGAAAGTATATGTCCATAGTTGACTGTGACATTACATGCCTTTTCAATTGAAAAATTTGACACTTTTTCATTGAATAAGTACTGTTTCTTTTCTGGTAAAGTTCTTTGGCATTCAAGTAAAGTCAATACTTTCACGATAGTCATCTGCATCACGTGGGAGTGACTTTAATTTCCGAATCACCAGTTAATCTAACCCAAGGATACTGACAGCCTCAAACATAATTTTAGTCTTGTCATTATTACAGAAAGTATAGAACTCAGGGCTTTTTCTTGGCATCATCTAACCCCATTTCTTTTTACCACAATGGTTCCTGCCACAATGTCGTATGCTGTTCGATTATGCTGAAAAAACAGCAGTGTGATGAAAGCAGGAAAAAAAGAAGCAATAGAAAAATTCTTGATCAAGGCTCGAATAATGGACCTAAATATTTAAAGGACAAAAAAAGAAATCAGGTAACACTCATTTTTAACACAAAATCATTTTCCTAAGTCCAAACTATTTAATATTAACCTAAATCATAAGTATAGTCCATGTTCACTTACAAAATAAATTTTGCTTATAATATTCAGTCATTTTTGAATAGCAGGGATTGTGATCAGATTCCATAACCCTTTAGTTACTTTCAAAAACTGTGACCCCAGTGTGTTAACAGAGGAAAAAAAAATAACAGATTGAGATGTGCTGGACACAGAATTAATGACACTTTAAAGTGTTTTTCCAGTAACAGAAAAAGAACACTTTGTAAAAGAATAAATATTCCATTGATTGCTTTTTCTGCAATCACTCATTAAACTGTACTGGCATCACCTCCACTTTAAACTAAGTAGTTCTACTATACTCCCGGTTTTTATCATATATGAAGCCCTAGGGGTTTAATTATCTTCCAGCTTTCCTTTCTTTTTGAAATTGGGCAGTTAAATAAGCAGACCTTCAAAAACAGGTTCAAATCTCTTTAGTAATAGTTCAGCCTAGAAAATAATTCTGCAAATATCAGATTTTTACCTTTCCACTTTTTAAAAAAAACTCATTCCTATCTGGCAATTTAAAGAAGCTTGTGGAATTTCAAAACGTAACAAGAACCAGTATTCTATTCAGTCTTTCTTTGTACTAACACCGGAATTGTAGCCCTTAGCTTGAATGATGAGGACAAGGCCTACCAACAGGGATACTGAGCCTCAAAGAATCAAATGTACTAGAAGACCCATGCTACTATGAAATCAGAGACTGACAGGCACTCTATTTGCCCCAAGTATAAAGTGACTTGGGAAGGGGGGGTGGCGGGGCATCATCCCTGTCATCTTGGGATGAATATACAGTATTGCCACTAAGCATAAGATCTTTGTTTTAAAGGCTTAATAAAACAGAGCACTTTTTTTAAAAAAGTCCATTCCACTTCTGGATAGCTCTAATTTTAAGTTTTTCATTAAACTCTTATCTTTCTGCAACTTCCACTCCTATTTCCGCCCTCTAGAGTCAAGCATAATAGGTGTAATGCTGCTTTCATGGCAACTCTTTAAAGACTTGAAAGTAACTTCCTGTCTTGTACTCTCCAGGTTTAGTATCCCCAGTTTCTTTAGTCTATCTTCTTGTGGTATGATCTTGAAACTTTTAATCATATTGGTTCCCTTCTTTTAAAAAAAATGTATATATATTTTCAATCTGCAAAAATCTGCTTTTTTTCCCACCAACTGGGAATGAAAAAAATTAAAAACTCCTGTTACAAACATGTATAGTTAATGAAAACAAATTTCTGTATTGACCATGTTTAAAAAAAAAGTCTCAAGTTATGCTCTGAGTCCTTTACCTCTCTATCAGGAAGTGGGCAGTATATTTCATCATTAGTCCTCTATAATCAAGCCTGGTCATTATGCTGATCAGAGTTCCTAAGTCTTTCAAAGTTGACTATCTTTACAATATTGCTATAACTGTATACATTATTCTTTTGGTTCCATTTACTTCACTTTGCATCAGTTCATATTGGTCTTCCCAGGTTTCTCTGGAACCATTCACTGCATCATCTCTTACAGCACAATCATATTTCATCATGTTTATATACCACAACTTGTTCAGCCATTCACCCCAATGATAGATATTCCCTCAGTTCCCAATTCTTTGCCACAGCAAAAACAAATATACACATTCTTAGGATTTATTTTGCTTAGGACAAATCTCTCCCTTAATATACCCACCCTCTAATTCTCCCTTCTCTTTCCCTATTTCCCACCTAAGTGAAATGTATTTCTGTATCCAACTCTCTGTGTGTATACATGTGGGTGTTTGTAAGTATTCTTCCCTCCTGACCAGTACAGATGAGGGTGAGATTCAAGTCAGTCAGGCCCCAAATTCCCCTTCTTCTTTGTATAGATTTGTATTTGACCACCTCAATTATGAGGTAATTTCTCCTAACTTTTCTCACCTTCTTGTCCCCTCCACCTACTAAATTCCTTTTACCCTCCCTTTCAACTTTTTTTTTTTGGGGGGGGTGAGTCAACTCTTCTTCTACAAGCATCGAGACATAACAGAACTACTCCCATGTTATCCATCTAATTAGATTCCCTGATGACCCTTAGTTATAATAGGGTTCAGAGTGCACACATTTTTCAGTTCACAGTATTAGAATCTTTAGTCCCCTGTGAGTGTTCATTTATATTTATCTTTCATGTTTCTCTTGATTCCTATGTTTACAGAACTTCAAAGTTTCTATACAGCTCTGGTTTTCATCAGGAATATTTGGAGATTATCTGTTTCATTAAAGATCCATTTTCCTCTCTGCAGGTTTATTCTCAGTTTTTTGGGTAAGTAATTCTTAGTTTTAAGCCTACATCCTTTACCTTCTGGAATATTGTACTTCAATCTCTATGCCTTATTATAGTGGCAGTGGCTAAATCATGTGTGATCCTAACTGTGGCTCCCTGGCACTTGAATTTCTTCTTTCTGGCTGCCTGTGGTATTTCTTCTTTGATCTGGAAGCTCTAGATTTTGGTTATAATATTCCTGGGAGTTACCTTACTTTTAAGAGGTGACTAGTGGTTTCTTTCTATTTCTGTTTTGCCCTCTGGTTCTAAGAGACATGGGCAGTTTTCTTTTATGATTTCTTGAAATAGGATATCTAGGCTGGTTTTTTTTTTGTTTGTTTTTGAGGTCATGGCTTTCAGGTAGTCTAAAGATACTTAAATTTTCCCTCCTTGATCAGTTTTCTAGGTCAGTTGATTTTGCTTTGAATACTTATTCTTAAAAGTTCATAATTAGTCTTATCAGTATAGAGCAAGCTTAAAAATAAAAACCTAAAACTTACGTTGTTATATTAACATTTGAGGAAGGAATCACTAAAACACGGCTTGGTGCAATGAGTACTGATGTATCACATGTCACAACACGAAGTCCCAGCAAAAATTTCCCCGGAGTGGCTCCACCTGCTCCCCATATACAAATTATCTGGAAAGAGAGATAAAAAAATATGTAATTGGGAAAAAATAAAATATCTTAAAAAAGAGGTAAAAATAAAAAAAAAACATTTCCCTTCTCAATTTTGTTGGTTAATAAAGTTTTCCCCAATATTCTGTTTGCTCAATAGTTGCTGAAAACTTTAAAGTGGAAGGAAAGCATTTTCTATAACATCATAGCTAGAGTTTATCATGAGAAAACCATCATTATATACCTAAACAAGGACTAGATCTAATATGTTTTAAAATATCATTTTTATTGTCCATTCCAGAGAGAGGTATTCTGCAGCTTCTCTTAGTGACCTGATACATTCTGTCTAGTTCTGTTCCTAAACTGGCTTCAAACTAAGCTCCCTGAGGGCAGGGTTAGTATATATTACATTTTTACATCCTCCATATAACCTAACATAGGTATTGGAAATAGGTAGGGGCTCAATAATAATAACAACAAAATTATCTATATTTACATAGTGCTATAAGGTTTATGAAATATTTTCTTCACAAAAACTTTGTGAAGTAGGTAAAGTATCATTATCACTATTTTATAGATGAAAAAACCTGACACATCAATAAAGTGACTTGTATACAGCCAAATAAGTAGTAATTACTGGAGCTGTTATTCAAACCCAGGTGTCCTACTCAAAGTCCAGTAGAATTCTTTCTACTGTACCCTATTTGCTTTCAATCAGCAAATCCTAATTAATTTACTATTGATAAAGTTTTGACCAAGAATGAATGGAAGGATTAAAAAAAACCCCCGAAACATTCCTACATCTATAAAGAGATTGTATAGAATAGTAAGTATTTGTGTGTATCTAAAAAAGTTCTTATAAGCTACCTGACATTCTGGGCACAAGCTACAGTAGAAAGTGCACTGGCTTAGGAAAAACGTAGGGTCTAGTCCTTAACTCTTACTACTGAGAACTTGAAAAATGAAAAATCATTTTATTTCTCTAGATCTCTGTTTCTTATAAAATGAGGAGGTTTAGGCTAGATTATTTTAAAGCTCTCCATCAAGTCTAAGACTTTATGATTGTTGAAGACTAAAATGCCCAATTTTGCCTTGTATTAATTTCTATCATTAAATATTAAATTAAACATTATAAACAAATTAAATTTTTTAAAAAAATTTAAAAATTATAAACAAATTAAATTAAACATTATAAAAAATTTAATGTTTATTAAAATAAAGATTAAATAATGTTTTAAAAAATTTCTTGAAATACCAGAATCTTACCTCATAGACACAAACTAATAACCTGTATATAAGAGCCACAATCATCATTTTCTGCAGGTCTTCCATTGATGTGTCTTCATCTATTTCTTCTATTATATAATGCATAGCAAACTTAGAAATATCCCTACAGAGAATAAAAGACAACATTTAGGTTATAAAGAATGAATTATGAGAATAGCTGAATAAATGACAGATTAACATATTCCATTAAAGTACACCAATATTTAAAGGAAATTCTAAAAATGAATAGCTCTTCTGGAGCAAGTACTTCCCACTCATTTTCATATGCCAGATTTCACAATACTTAAGAATTTCTTCAGTTATCTTTTTTTTTTCCCTAAGAAACTTTCATTAGCTTACTCATGGATTGGCAACTGTATGTCTACAGATGCCATCCTAACAACTGGCATCCCTTACCTTTCTGTCTCATCTGAATCTATAACTACAGTTCATCTACTCACATAAATTAGTTTGTGCAAGTCTGAAGAAAATCTATCCAAAATTTAAATTAGGGTAGGGACAGAAAATGAAATAAAGATTTTCAGTCGAATACTTTGGAATACTTCAATACAGAATACAGGAGATAAAGATGACAGAGACTATATAAGGAAGAAGAGTGAGATAGGGTACATTAAGTAGTCCAGTTTTGCTGATGCATAATACACATGCAAGGGAGAAGTATTAAATAAGACTTAATTTTTAAAGGGATTCAATAAATATGAAATAACATTTGACCCTAGAATCACTAGGGGGCCAATGGAACTTACTGAGTAGGGAAGTAACATATATATTTAAACCTGTGCTTTAGGAAAATCATCTTAGCAGTTGCATGTAGAATGGATTAGAGTTGGGAAAAATTTGAAAGGGGGGGTGGAGCCAAGATGGCAGAGTAAAAGCAATGACTTGCTTCAGCTCTCCCCCAAACCTCTCCAAATAAACCAATTCTAGAGCAGAACCCATAAAAAGAGTGAAACAAATTTCCAGCCCAAGACAACTTGGATGGTTGATTAGAAAGCTCTATTGCACTGTGCTGGGAGAGGAATGTAGTTTAGCTTGGCAATACAGGCAAAATAGGCCTCAGTGAACCTGCAGCAGGCCTCAGGGGACTGAATCACAGGTAGTTGTGGTGGTTTCTGGGTCACAGTTCTGGGTGGCGTTCCTGGGGCAAGAAGGAGTGCTGGCGTGGTAGAGCTTGTGGTGGCGGTAGAGAGGGAATCCTCACAGTTCCAAGGCAGAAAAGAGTGCTTGTGGTCACTCACAGACCAGAGCACAGGCCAGGAAAGGCACAAACACCTCTCCTTTGATCATACCACCTCGGAAGAACTGAAAACTTACAGGTCCCTAGAAGTATCTCTGAAAACAGCTGCACAAAACCCCTGAAGCCTGGGACAGTACATTCTCCACACTGGAAGCAGACCCCTACCTTAACAAAGAGTTTAGAACTCCAGTAATTGGCTGGGATTCTGATCAAACTGTGCAAAAAAAAAGTCAGACCATAGAATCTTTCTTTAGTGACAAAGCAGATCAAAATATACAACCAGAAGAAGACAACAAAGTCAAAGCTCCTACATCCAAAGCCTCCAAGAAAAATATAAATCAGTCCCAGACCATGGAAGAGCTCAAAAAGGTTTTTAAGAAGTAAGAGAAGCAGAAGAAAAACTGGGAAGAGAAATGTGATGCAAAAAAATCATGAAAAACTAGTCAACAGCTTGCTAAAGGAGACCCAAAAAAATACGGAAGAAAATAACACTTTAAAAAATAGGCTAACCCAAATGGCAAAAGAGGTCCAAAAAGCCAATGAGGAGAAGAATGCCTTCAAAACAGAATTGGCCAAATGGAAAAGTAAGTCCAAAAGCTCACTGAAGAAAATACTTCCTTAAAAATTAGAATGGAGCAATTGGAAGCCAGTGACAAAACCAAAAGCATGAAAAAATAGAAGACAATGTGAAATATCTCACTGGAAAATCAACTAACCTGGAAAATAGATCCAGGAGAGATAATTTAAAAATTATTGGACTATCTGAATGCCATGACCAAAAAATAAGAGCCTAGACATCATCTTTCCAGAAATTATCAAGGAAAACTGCCCTGATATTCTAGAATCAGAGGGTGAAATAGAAATTGAAAGAATCCACAGATCACCTCCTGAAAGAGATCCCCAAAGGAAAACTCCTAGGAATATTGTAGCTAAATTCCAGAGTTCCCAGGTCAAGGAGAAAATATTGCAAGCAGCCAGAAAGAAACAATTCAAGTATTGTGGAAACACAATCAGGATAACACAGGATTTAACAGCTTCTACATTAAGGGACCAGAGAGCTTGGAATATGATATTCTGGAGGGCAAAGGAGATAGGATTACAGCCAAAAATCACCTACCCAGCAAAACTGAGTATAATCCTTCAGGGGAAAAAAATGGACATTCAGTGAAATGGAGGACTTTCAAGCATTCTTGATAAAAAGACCAGAGCTGAACAGAAAATCTAACTTTCAAATACAAGACTCAAGAGAAGCATGAAGAGGTACACAGGAAAGAGCAATCACAAGGGACTTATTAAGGTTCAACTGTTTACATTCCTACATGGAAAGATGATATTTGTAAGTCAGTATTAGGGTAGTTAGAGGGAAAAAAAATTATATATGTAGACTGATAGAAAGAGGGCACAGGGTGAGTTGAAGATGAATGGGTGATATCTGGAGAATAAAATTAAGGGGTGAGAAAGGATTATACTGGGAAAAGGAGAAAGGGAGAGGTAGAATGGGATAAATTATCTCACATAAAACAGGCAAGAAAAGGCTTTTACAGTGGAGGGGAAAGGGGGAAAGGTGAGAAGGAATGAATGAATCTTATTCTCACTGGATCTGGCTTAAGGAGGGAATAACATACACACTCAATTACGTATGGAAAGCTATCTTACCCTACAGGAAAACAGGGGGGAAGGAGATAAAAGAGTGGGGGGGATAATAGAGGGGAGGCATATTGGGGGAGGGGGTAATCAGAAACAAACATTTCTGTGGAGGGACAGAGTCAAAAGAGAGAATAGAATAAATGGGGGGGGGAAATAGGATGAAGGAAAATATAGTTAGTTTTCCACAACATGACTACTATGGAAGTGTTTTGCATGACTACACAAGTATAACCTGTATCAAGTTGCCTGCCTTCTCAATGAGGGTGGGTGGGGAGGGAGGAAAGGAGAAAATTTGGAACCCAAAGTTCTAAAAACAAATATTAAAAATTTTCACATGCAACTGGGAAATAAGCTATACAAGCAATGGGGTATAGAAATCTATCCTGCCCTACAGGAAAATAGAAAAGGAAGGGGATAAGAGAAGGGAGGGAGATAGAAGGCACCATCTCTGCCATAAACCTGTGTGCCAAGGATGGAATAGCATATTCTCTAACTGAAATAAGAAAAAAACAAGTTAAAAATTGATTATTAGATTAAATGTCTAATTTACTTTAGCACGGCTTAGGGGAAAGGGTATTCAGAATGCACACTGTCTCAAGGTTGGGGGAGGGACGAGATGGGGAGAAAATTTGGAACTCAAAATCTTGTGGATGTGAATGTTGAATACTAAATTACTGAATCAAAAAAAATATTTGAAGTAGGGAGACAAAATAGGAGGTGAGAAGTGATGACAGCCTGGATGACAGTGGTATATATGAGTGGTGAGGTGAGAGCTATGAGAGATGTGGAAGCAGAACCAACAATACTCAGCAACTGAATGGACATGTAGATTCGGAATGAGGAAAACTAAAAAGTCAAAGATGACAGCTATGAAAACGTGGGTGACTAGAAGGATGGTTGTGATCTCAACAATACTAGGGAAGATGAGTGGGGTTAGAGGGAAAAGATGTAATGTTATCTGTGAGCAGGATAACAATGTAGCCATGCCTATCCATCAAGTAAGAAGTAGTTCTATTCTCCAACTGCAGAATACAGAACACCTGCCATAACCATCAGGCAATTTAGGTGGCAGGAGATGAGGTAGAATTTTCTCAATTACTCCAGCACAGCTGCAGTGCATAGCAGTTAGTTTAGGGGCCAATACCTGACTCAGAAGGGTGGGAGGGAGATGTAAAGCTTGCACAGAAAAGGGAGGGGAAAGGTGAAGGACTGTTTGAGGGATAAAGGTAGGTGTGGCTGTGTTGGAGACAAGACTAACTATCAGAGCAAGGGTGCGATGAGAGTACCAATATGCTGGTAAATGTCCAAGAATCAGCTCTCTGAAAAGAAAAATGGACATATGACACACTTTTAAGTTTAATTTGAACTATTAACATTTTCTTCATCATTTTCTTAAGTCTAGATAATCAGTAAAACAAATCAAGTCCTGAAGTGAAGTGTTTGCTGAGTTCGAAGATAAAAATGTTCATGCTGAAACTGAACAATTGTAACCTGGCTCCAGCGCACTACTGTATTTCTACCTTGCAATTAGTTATTTAAACACCTCCTTAAGGACTGGTTGTGGACCTCTGGCAGGATGTCATGTTCCCCCCCATTTGGGAAACCATTAGCTAGCCTTCTAAAAGTATCAATCTGATTCAGGAGGCAGTTTGATGGACTCAATGGGTTCAGAGCAATGGCTTGTGAGATTCCTTAACCTCCGTACTTTGCCAGAGGCTATGTTCAAATTAACTTTATGGTAAAAAGAGAGAAAGAGAGAGAATCATGTAGCACAGAAGTACTAAATGATCCTGTGTTTCATTCTATCTCAGATCCTCCAAATGTTAGGTTAAGTTTTCACAAAAGCTCAGAATTTTGAAGGATGATAAAAGTCAATTAGGAAATATTTTAAATACAGTCAAATTGAAAATAACTTCATAGAAGTGTTCCTAATTTTTTTAAAAAACATACATACCTCACAAAAAAAAAAAGGGAAGATGGCTAGATAGTGAGTTTCTCTTTTCCCGCTGGTGCTATTATCTTGTCACTACATATGACACAAGTACTGGGTAGTCAAATTCAGGATACTTTTCTCCTACTTATTGTTAAAAAAAAGTTTATTATCATCAGGTTGGACATCTAAGTTTAAATTACCGTGGACAGGAAAAGTTCTGCTGTGTCAAAACATGAATACATAACACATGTTAATCACTGGTATAAATTTAAATTCTGAGAACTAAAAAGCCAAATGCTGCCAAGAACCCCTTAGTGTCCCTCTACCATTAGCCCACAGAAATGTACACACCAGTCACTGTAGACTGAACCCCTCTTTATGGAGACCACAAATATTTCAAAGACTGTTTGGACTGTAAGCTTCTATTTTGTTTTTCCTTTTGAAACAATGTTCTTTCAAAATTGCAGCAGAAAAAGTAAGTTCTTATTTTAAAATACAGCTACATTTTACTAAAAGGAATGAATGCTACCAGGTATATACACAATTCTGAAACATATTAAACTATGGTAAATAAATTATACACACACACACACACACACACACACACACACATACACACACACAGAGTAAATGTATGCTGTCAGCTCGTATCACCAAAATCCCATTCAAAAAAGCAAAAAACAAACTTTTTTTTTAAAGGGCAAGACAGCTTTAAAAAGGAACATGAGAAACTGAATTAAGTTTATATTACACCCCAAAAAGGTGAAAGACAGAAAGATTTCATATATACCAAAACAGTTAGAGCAATACTTTGTAATAGCAAAGAACTACAAACAAATATTCCCATTAAATAAGGAATGGCTAAACAAACTGTAAATGAATGTAATGAAATATTACTTTATTACAAGAAATGATAAATGTGAAGAATTCTGAGAAGCACAGGAAGACTTATATGAACAGATGCAGAAGGAAGCAGAAACCAGAAGTACATGATTACAACAATGTACGTGGGAAAGAAAAAAAATGTACTTTAACTAATTAAAATTAAATATAATCATTATGACTGCACTTGCACCTAAGAAGAGATGAAACAATGTACCTCCCTTCAATGGGAGAGATGAAGGACAACTATAGAATATTTCACAAACTGGCAAGACTCAGCTGATAGCAGTGCTGATTAGTTCTGGTGAGCTGCTTTTTCTTTCTTTTTTATTAAAAGGATGAAGGGAGAGGGACAGAATATATTAAGAAATTAAAATAATATGATAAATGCATATAATCTGTTGTATCAATAAAAACAGGTGATTTAGGTATATTTATAACAATCTTAGAAAATAACTAGCCCCTATTTACTTATTTAACATCAGCTAGGCTCTTGCTATACTTCTTGATTTTTGAGGTATCCAAATAGGTGGCCCATTACATAAAGTACTGTTGCCATAATTTCTTAGCCACAGACTCAGATGGTGACAGAACCTGAATTTAGATCATAAAAAAACAGAAAAAGGGCAATGAGTTACTGAGTACTTAACTAAAATATTATTTTTATAATCTTACTTTTCCTCCTAAAAGGAAGGGCCACTAAGGAGCAACTGACTAAATCACTGTTCATGGCTTAAATGTTCTTTATCCTTTACCCTTGAGAAGTTCCACTGTGAATGGACCATAGAAGCCTCCAGAGCTGCAAGAGCAATACTGTTTCCCAAAGACTGAAAAATAAGTTCAGAAACAGAAATAGACCCTTGAGCTTGAGGTTTCCTATCCCTAACTCTAAACACCGGCCAATTTCCTACTGTTGCTATTAACTTTTGTTCTCTATTATAGTTATTATCTAAAACCAATAGGAAATAAACTTTAAAGAGCACATCAAAAACAAACCCAAAGTATACCATTGACAATCCTGTCTCCTGAGATATTTGCTCATATATATTCATACACTTTCAGCTGAACAAAATTTCTTTAAAAAGTAAAGAAGTTAAGCCTTTTTATAATTTAACTTACTTTATTCCACTGACATGCATAATAGTTAAGACCATGGTTGCCTTTATAAAAAACAGAATAAAGAAATCCACCATCTCTGCCATAAACCTGTGTGCCAAGGATGGAATAGCATATTCTCTACCTGAAATAAGAAAAAAACAAGTTAAAATATTGATTATTAGATTAAATGGCTAATTTACTTAAGCACAGCTTAGCATACTAGCTAGGTTAGGAATAAGGAAAGTAATGGAGAAGAAAAATTATTACTTGAAAATTCCTGTAACTCATAATATTAATAAAATTAAGCTAGTACTTGTCATGCACCATTGTACTATATTATATTATATTATATAACCTGATGAATTTAAACTCCATATAAAATTCAAATATATGTAATTATTGTCTTTTATCACCTTAGTGATAAAGGGTATTACAGACATACCTCTTAACAATGTAATTAGAATACTTTATATTTCAACAACAACAACAAACTGAATGAGAGGCAGAATTCAATTGAGCTTATGCTTGAAAGAAACCATAATCGGATGACACACAGAGATGAAAAATCAACTGCACAAGTAAAGAGTAGAAGAGAAACTGCTAGACAACAGAAAGACTTGCAGGTTTGGTGGACTGTAAATATGAATCAATAGTAGTGACACAGGTCAGCCAAAAAGCTGACGCAAATCTTAGTCCACGTGAATAGAAATAAAGGGTCCAGAAGGAGGGAGACAACTGCCTGATCTGATCTAACCTGATCAAAACACATCTATAGGATTACTGTTCAGTTCAATTACATTTTTTTTAAAAAATTACATTTTAGAACATTTTAGAAAGGACAGCTGGAGCTCATCTAGGACTTGAAACCATGTTACTCAAGAATGAGTTGAAAGGATTGGGAATGTTTAGCTTTGGAAGGACAGGGAACAAGACAACCATATTCAAATACCTGAAATGCTGTCAGGTAGAAGAGGAATTAGCCTAATTCTGCTTGGTGTAAGAGAACAAAACAAAGAATGAAGAGGCACTTTTCAACTCAATGTAAGGGGGAAAAACTTTTTTAACAATGAGAATTGTTAAATAGGCTAC
This sequence comes from Phascolarctos cinereus, assembly GCF_003287225.1. NCBI lineage: Eukaryota > Metazoa > Chordata > Mammalia > Diprotodontia > Phascolarctidae > Phascolarctos > Phascolarctos cinereus. Next base: position 555,687,748 of record NW_027555847.1, read on the forward strand.
CTCAGAAGTTAGGTGAATTAATTACTCATAATAACTCATCAAGGAGGTTTTAAAATAGAAGTTAGACAATTACTAATTTTTGGTGATGCTATAAGAGGTGATTCATGCTTCAGAAGTGGATTGAGTTAGATAACCTCAATGGAACAGTCCAGACATAAAAGCATAATTCCACAAAACTATGCACTTTATAGTAAAACCAAAGGGAAGCATATATGCAGATATTTAGGATCTCAAATTCTTATGTCCAACATTACCTCACAAGATTTGCATCAGTTATTAGATTTGCTAATCATATTGACAACCAGGCTGTATAGGAGATTAACTTGTTATTTTCCTGAATACTGACCAAGATAAAAACCAGAGTACAGCTGGTTCTTCTCCCACTTATAAGTAACAGTCTGTCATTAAAAACAAAAAAGCTAATCCTAATAAATCTGGAATGTTGAACTGAAATTCTTCTAAGTGGCATTAAAGATTAAATAGAACTTTCAGTCGAAATTCAATTTGTATCATATCTCATTAATTCATCTATGTGATACACATTTATTAAGAAACTGCATTATAGCATCAGCCTAGAACACTGAAAAAAAGGCAAGAAGACCTGGGTTCAAGTCCTACCTTTGACACACACTGACTTTATAACCATTTCAGTGGTGTAACCATCAACTTCTCAGTGCTCTAGCAACTCTCTGGAACTATAAGATACAGAGCAGATGTATGCATTGGTATATGCACTGGTAGAGAGAGTTACCTATATCAATGCAATCACAGGTGTAATTCTTTTTTCTTTCCTGTTCTACGTATTATGACCCCCTTCCCCAAACAAAACAAAACAAAAGATACACAACTTTCTTCTGTCAAGACAAGCAGACAGAAAAACAAAACTGTGAAGCTTATTTTTCTTTCAATAACAAACTCATTTTTTCTACTTCCAATATACCATTTTTTAAAAACAGGTTTCGCTATTGCTTCTTTACACAGTAGTAATTTCCCAATACGCCCTCCATTTTAACAAAGAACAGTTAAGCACTGTTATTTAACTGGAAATGATAAAACCAAAATGTCAGACATGTAGTTGATACCCCAAATAAAGGAAACAGCACCTAGTTGCCTCTGATGAATTCAAATCACCTGGCCCAGATGAACCATACTCTGAAAGAACTGGCAAATATGACTGCCAAGCTACTGTCTAGATATTTCAAAAATCATGGAAAATGGGAGAGGTACTACAAGATTGGAGGAGGGCAAATTCTGTCTTAATTTTCAAAAAAGGGATGAGAACAGAACCTATAAACTATAGGCCAACGAGCTTAATCTTGATTCCTGGAAAAATCCAAGATGAGATCATTAAAAACATGGTTAGTGAATACCTACAAAGGCAGAATTGGGGATTACAAAGTACCAGAATGGCTTTATCAATAACAGATTATGCCAGACTAGCTTCATTTTTTTTTTGATAGGTTTACTCAACTAGTAGATGAGAAGAATGCTGTGGATATAGTTTGCTTAGATTTTGGCAAAGCTTTTGATGATGGTCTCATACTACTTGCATGGAGAAGATGGAGAGATACAGATTAGACAATAAAATCAGGTAGATTCATTACTGGTTGGATATCCAGATATCTCCAGTGGAGTCTTTTGGTCAATAAACATTTATTTAAATGCTTATTATGTGCTAGGCAACGTGCTAAGCAAAGGGGAGCCAAAAAAGGGTAAAAAATAGTTCCTGCTCTCAAGGAGTTTACAAGTCTAATGGGGGAGACAACATGCAACCAATTATGTACAAACAAGCCATATACCAAATAAATTGAAAATAATAAAGAGTAATTAACACTAGAATTAGAAGGGATAGGGAAAGACTCTCTGTAGAAGGTAGGATTTTAGCTAGGATTTGAAGGAAGCCAGGAAAGCCAGAACATAAGGAAGAGAATATTTCATGCATGGGAAAGAGAGTGAAAATGCCTGGTGTCAAGGTGGTGGATTATCTTGTTCAGGGAATAACAAGTCACTGGACTGCAGAGTAAGTGATGAGGTGCAAGATAAAAGAAGATTGGAAAGGAGGGGTGAAGATTGGTTATTGAAAGTGCTCACTTTGGCAGCACATATACTAAAATTGGATACAGAGATAGAAGATTAGCATGACCCCTGCGCAAGGATGACACACAAATTTGTGAAGTGTTTCATATTTTTTACAAGTGTCTTTTTAGTGTGGCTTCATTTTAATATTGTACATACATTGTATTTTGTTTATGGTAATAAGTAACAAAAATGTAGACTTCAAAAAAGAAAAGATTGGTTATGAAATGCTTTGAATGCCAAACAGTATTTTATATTTAATCCTGGAGGTAAAGGGAGTCAGTGGACTTTATTTATTGAGAAGGGGTGAATATGCATGAGACATGGTCAAACCTGTGTTTTAGGAAGATCACTGTCAGCTGAGTGGAATACAGACTGGAATGGGGAGAGACTTGTGGCAGGCAGAACAATCAGCAGGCTGCTGCAATACTCCAGACATAAGCTGATAAGGGACTGCACCAAGTTGATAGCAGTGTCAGAGGAGAGAAGATATACAGATTCAGGAAAATAAAAATGACAGATCTTGGTAACAGTTTGGATTTGGGAGGGGGAAATGAAAAAGTGAAGAGTCAAAAATGATTACCTAGGTTGTGAGCCTGGGGAATGGAAGGATGGTGGTACGCTGGCCAGTAACAGGGAAATCTCAAAGAGGGGAGAGTTTAAGGGAAAAGATAATGAGCTCAGTCTTGGATATGGTGAGTTCAGGACATCCAATTTGAGATATCTAATCGGCAGTTACAAATGTGAGTCTGTGGGTGCCAAGTTTAGAGGAGGGCAAATGGAATAGTGAAGGGCCAGGTCATATAAGGATCTGTTGAAGGAACTGGGCATGTTTAGCCTGAAGAAGAGAAGACTCAAGGAGTTGTCCAGATAAAGCAGGCTTACATTTGCTCTGTTTGGCTCCAGAAGACAGAACAAGCAGCAATGGGGGGAGGGAGGGAAAGAAAAGGAAGAAGTTGAAAAGATGCAAGTTTTGGCTTGATGTCAGGAAGCACATCCTAATGATTATGGTTGTCCAAAAGTACAACAGGCTGCCTTGAGAGGTAGGTTTCCCCCTGCTTGGAGGTCATCTTCAAGCCCAAGTTGGACAGTTACTTGTTGGGTATGCTATAGCTGAGATTCCTCTAGTGTGTGGTTTGGTCTAGACTCTAGAGATTCACTGAGGTCCCTTCCAACTCCTAAAATTCTGAAAACTCTGACCAACAGAATCACTACTTCTGACAGTGTATACAACATTCTTAATTGAAGACTTGTACTTTTCTACAGAAAGGAGGGAAGGGTTTCTTTGTTCTGTCCTCAAGGACCAAGACTGTCACTGCATTAAATATCATTTCAGCTACCTTTTTGAGTCACTTTTGTTTACATTATTTATTGCAATTATCATGTATGGTATTCTCCTGGTTGTGCTTTTTTTTTTGCTCTGCTTCAGGTCAACATATATTTTTCCATGTTTCCCTGAAGTCCTCATATTCTTGATATTTATTACAGAGACCACTGTCATATTAGAGAGTTGGCCTCAGAGCCAGGAAGCTCTGGGTTCAAGTCCTGTCTCTGGAACATATTGGCAGGACAACTCATTTAACTGGGAATTCTAAGTTGCCAAGAAGGTACCAGCCTGCACTGGTAGCTTTTCTGGCAGCTTACTATACTAATGAAACCACAAGTTCTACTTCTATTTATAACCTTGTTTTTGCAGAGCAGTAATTGACCATTACATTATTTTACCATTTTGGTTTTTAAATGTTTTATCAATGCCATTCCTTTTCACACTACAATTATTTCCTGACACACTTCCCACTGAAAAGGAATCCTTTCCTCTAACAATAAAAATAGTTAATGAAGCTTAATAATTACAAGAAATTAGTACATAATCTCTTAGGTAGCAGTATAGAGTAAAATCACTCTCAAACTGATAAATTCATAGGCATATCTGCCCATGGTCACCTCAAGGTGGTTACCCTGAGTGATCATATATGAACCTCGGTCTTCTGACTCTGTCCCCGAACTGTTATCTACTTTACCATATTACCTCTGGTCCGGAATATAATACAAAACAATCCCCAAGGAGGGTTCGCGGAAAAGGTCGGGCGGCAAAAAGAGCTTCCCTAACGTGGAGTTTAATGGAGCAAAGGAGAAAGAGAACTGTGGTGCACATGCGTGAAGAAGACCAGAAACCTAGTCGTGCCCTTTGGAAATTGCAGCCTTATGTCCATCTTATGCCCACCTTAAGGAAGAAAATCGAGGTCCGAAAGGTGCAAGAATTCCTGCGCTTAAAAAAAAATACAGAAGCAATATTGGAATAAAAGCAGGAATCATTGCTTCCAAAAGAGCCCCACCCCCTTCACAGAGCCCCAGAGACAGACACACCCACCCGGCCGCCCGCCTCTAACCTGCAGGACGCCCGTTCTCGTTCTGCTGCCGGGGCGCGGTGACCCCTCCAGCCCTGGTCACAGGAGCTAATCTCGCCGATCCCTGCCAGCTGGGAGCCCGGGGCCCCGGGGAGGGGGCGGCGGCAGCTGCAGGAGGGGCGGCAGAGGTCGTAGACGCCGCCGCCGCAGCTGCAGCCGCGGGGTCGGCCCCGGGCGGGGCGGCCAGACAGTAGAAGGGGTTGTAGTAGCCCAGCGGGGCGAGCGGGGGCCCGGCCGCCGGGCCGTTGGCTGGGCTGCCGCTTCCCAGGGCGCAGGAAGGCGGCTGGGGCTGGGGCTGGGGCTGCGGTGGCGGCGGCGGCTGCGGCTGCGGCTGCAGCGGGGGGCTGCCGTAGGCGGGGAAAGCCAGGAGGCCGCTCTGCCAGGTCAGGTAGCCGCAGTACGACTGCCACAGCCACTCGTGCACCTGCCGGGAGTACTCGCGCGCCGTCGGCTTCTCCGCTTGCCCGCCGCCGGGGTCCACCTCGCCCTCGGGGGGCCCGGGCTCGCGCTCCGGACTCGCCTCGGAGGTGGAGGCAGAGGCAGCTGCGAGGTTCTTCGCCTCGGGCCTCCCCGGGGCCCGTGACTGGCCTTGCTGCTCGTCCCGGGGAGGGACGACGGCTGACGAGCTCGAAGTGGAGGCTTCGGAGTCGCGGCCCCCGCCTCGGTTCTCCCGCTTGCCGCGCTGCCTGGGAAGGCGGCCTTGGGCTTTTTCCGGCCCCTCCGCCATCGTCGCCACAGCCCCAGCCGCAGCTGAATCTGTCACTGAACCGTCTCCTTCCCGACTGACTCTTCCCAGCCCCGGGCCTGGCGCCGCCGCAGTCTCTGTCGTCAACAATCTGCAGCCGGAAGCGGAAACCCCGCCCCTTAAAAACGTCACCGCCCCCTTTCCAGCCGCAGGGTCCGAGTGGGCCTGCGGAGCTGCGGTCTTGGGGCTTTGCTGTGGCCTCTCGCTGCTGTCTTCATCCGAGAATTCCCAAGTCCGCCCTCTGGGGACTCAGCTTGGGCGATGCAGCCTCCGGAGCCCCCAGGCCAGGCTGCAGCTTTCCACAGCGCCGCAGAAAGCCCGAGACCTCTTTCCCTGCGGTTCAGCTCTATTTAAATTAGGGATGTCTGGGTGGAAAAAGGCCCCGGGAACCTTTTTAGGAGTCCCTCGATGCCCACAGATGTGGTCAAGCAGCCCACTTATCTACCCAGATATTGGGACTTAGAGAAGAAGGAGAGGGAGGCCAGATTTAAAAACCTTGTCTGAAGGAAGTGGGGCGTTCGCTACCAAGACCGAAACAATGGACTTCCTTCCCACCCTATGTAGAGGTGTCCTGGCTTAAACCTACCTAAACGCTGCCTCCGATCAGCAGGATCAATCTAAATTTGGAAGAAACTAGTGTTATACATAAATATCTTGAGAAAGGACAGCGAATGGCTTAGAATTTAATAGCAAGAGAAGTAGTTTTTTTGGGGGGGGGGTTCTCAGGAAGATGCGCTAAGCATGGTCAATAAATCGTAGTCAATAAACATTTATTAAGGGCCTGTTTGCCAGACACACTGTGCTTTCCGCAGCTGTGTGAGGTGTGAGGAAGTACCAAGGCAAATTGATCTAATAGATTGGTGAGTTTTCCCAATGATAATGGTCCTGGGATATAGTGGATAATTGAGAGAAGACCCAAAGACCCTAAGAGGACCCAAATGCAGCCAGGTACAGAATAAGCCATTGTGAAAGGGATTGGTTTGTTTGCTATTTTTGAAGCAGAGGTAAATGAGGAATAATGAGGTTGGGTGATGTGGCTTCAAAGGTATGTTACAGCATACAAATCCATCTACTCAAAAAAGCCTTTTTCTAAATAGTTATTATGAACTTAATCTCCAAGACTAATTAAGCACGCTTTTAAACTAAAGAATTTTTGACATAGGAATAACCACTTATCTACGCTGTTGACCTCTTTTAGTCATTGTCATCTGTTTGAACATACTCTTCTCAAAAGTATTATAAATATTATATTAGTTCTTCAGTCTTTTTTTTTTTGGTTGGGAAATGAGGGTTAAGTGACTTGCCCAGGGTCACCCAGTTAGTAAATGTTATGTGTCTGAGGCCGGATTTGAAATCAGGTCCTCCTGAATCCAGGGCCAGTGTTCTATCTAGTGTGCCACCTAGCTGCCCCCTCCTTCAGCCTTTCAAGCTTTGTGATTGGCACTCATTTCATTGCAATAAGCATTATTAATTCCTTGTTGGGTGCCAGGTACTGTGCTAGGTGCTAGTGATATAGTGACAAAAATGGAACGGTGCCTGTTCTCAAGGAGTTGCTTCTTCCATTAGGTGGAAAAAACAGATAAGTAGATACAAAATATATAATCAATGATGATCTTATCCACTCCCACAGTTTCCAGAAGTTCCCAAAGTGGCCGATATTGCCCCCCCACCCCGAACAATGGGGGAGGGGTGGTAGTAGCTTCTGGTACAATTGGGGGGTACTGAATAAAAATAAGGGGATAGTGGAAGCATAAGGAAAGAGAAGAGAATTTTGAAAAACCATTCATATATGTTTCATCTGTTGTGTAACAGAGTTAAAGTTGTAGTGATTACATTATTTTCCAAATAAACACACGAAATGCAAGTTATAGCCCATCAACGGCCAAGTCCCCAGACAGGTCTTACCAAGCAAGTATAGGCAGGCAAGCTTGTTGCACATTGTTGGGTAGTCTAGCATGCATCAGCATCTTGGTCAGTGTATTGATTGCGCTACTGATTTTTTTTTGGGGGGGGAGGTATTACTTTCCTTCACCTATTGTGCTCATTGTGTACATTGTGCAGTTGGTTCTGCCTTACTTAATTCTGCTGCAATTCTTATATATCTTCCCAAGTTTCTCTGAATACTAAATATTTACATTGTTTCATATACTACAATAATATATTAATACATCCATATGCCACAATTTATTCAGCCATTTCCAGTCAATGGGAAACTAACTTTTTTTTTCCAGTTTCTTGATACTGCAAAAAGTGCTGTTATAAATACTTTGGCAAATATAGGACATTTCCCTGCCTTTGACATCCTTATTTTCCAAAATGATTGTATGACTTTACAGTTATTGAATCCACCTTCTCAAAGCCTCTTCAACATTGATAATGTCTGGATTTTATTATATTTTCCAATTTGATAAAACCCTGATCTTTCTTTTGAGCTTCACACTCACTTTTGAGTACCTACAAGACAATTCCTCCTGGATGTCTAGCCAGCACTTCAAGTTCAAGTCTAAATCTGAACACACCAAATTTGTTCATCTTTTTTACTTCCTTGTCAATTGCATCACCATTACTTCATTCACTCATGTTTACAAACTCAGAACCATGTGTACTCTGTAAGTTACTGTCCACCTTATAGGTACTCAGTAAATATTTAGTCTTCCTTATCTTGGAAAAGCCTTTACTTAACCTTGCTATCTCTCATTTTCCTTCACTGCAGTATTATTTCTCTTCCTTTCAAACATGTGTTCCCCCAAAGAGCAACGAATATACCTGCCTTTATTCCCTTATCAGCTTCCTGCAATTAGACTTCTGAGAGCTCCAATATTTTCTTAATCCAACTCAGTGGTCTTTTCTCAGTCTTCATTCTTTTTCTTTTTCTTTTCTTTGCCGCACCTTGATCACTTCCATTAAATGTTCCATACCTTTGATTTCCATGACATGGTCCTTTCTTATAAATCATCCAACAAGAATTTATTAAATGCCCACTGTGTGCTGTCACTAGGAACACAATTATGAAAAATAAAAAAATACAAAACACTTTTCACACAAAGGTAGATCTAAATAATTGCAGAAATATTAATTGCTCATGGGTAAGCTGAGTCTATATAATAAAAATGACAATGCTACCAACATTAATTCATTTATTCAGTTACCATAACGAACTACCAAAGAATTAATTTATAGAGCTAAAAAAAATAATACAATTCACCTGGAAGAACAAAAGGTTAAGAATATGAAGGGAATCAATGGGAAGGAAGAGAGCCTGACAGTACCAGATTTCAAACTATACTACAAAGCCGTAATCATCAAAACAGTTTGGTACTGGGTAAGAAATAGAGAGGTTGATCAGTGGGACGATTAAGTATACAAAATAGAGAAGCAAATGAGCACTGTAACCTCGAATTTGATAAATTCCTCACCCCACCACCTGGTCTCCCAGCAATTGGGGCAAGAACTCACTATTTGACAAAAATGTTTGGGAAAACTGGAAGATGATCTGGCAGAAACTAAGCATAGACCAACATCTCACAGCATATACTAAGATGAGTTTGAAATGGGTACACGATTTAAACATAAAGGGTGATATATAAGCAAATTAGTGGAGCAGAGAAGAATCACCAGTCAGATCTATGGACAGTGAAGAGTTCATGACCCAATAAGAAATAGGTGGGTTCACTGGAGATAAAATGGATAATTTTGATTACATAAAATTAAAGTTTTTGCACAAACCAAACAGATGCACCTAAAATTAGAAGAAAACTGGGAAACTTAGGAAAATCTTTGCTGGAAGTTTCTCTGATAAAAATCTCATTTCTAAAATACGTGGGAACTGAGTCCAATCTATAAGAAGAAAAGGCACTCCCCAAATTAATAAATAATCAAAGGATAGCAGAAGAAATCAAAGCTATCAAGGGCCATATGAAAAAATTCTCAAAATCACTAATAATCAGAAAAATGCAAATTAAAACAACTAAGTACTAGCTTACACTCATCATTTGGACTAAGATGACCAAAAAAAAAAAAGGGAAAGAAGAGGAAAACAGGGACATCAATACAGTATTGGCAGAGTTGTAAATTAGTCCAACTATTCTGGAAAGCAATTTGGAACTATGCCCAAAAAGTTATTAAATTGTACATTGATCCTGCAGTAGGGGGCATCCTCCTGATTTATATTTTGCCATTGGACCCAAATGGCTCCTGAGGAGAAGGTGAGGCTGGTGGCCTTGCACAGCACCTCTGTTCCCCCCCCCCCCTTAAATCCAATTAACTTGCAAGGCATGGCATCATCTTCCAGATGTCATGGTCCTCTTAGAGAACAAAGGACAAACAGCAACAACGACCCTGCAGTACAATTACTAGGTCTATACTCCAAAGAGATCAAAGAGGAAAAGGACCTATCTGTACAAAGGTATTCATACTTTTTGTGGTGACAAAGAGTTGGAAATTGACATAATTAATTGGGGAATCAATTAGGTAATAGGTGATCAAGTTATGGTATATGATTGTGATGGAATACTGATATGTTAAAAATGATGAAGAGGATGATTTTAGAAAAATTCAGGAAGAGGAAGTGAGCAGAACTAGGATAATGACCAGAACAAGAGATAACAGAAATATTGTAAAAACAATCAACTTTGAAAGACTTAGTAACTCAGATTAATACAATTAACACCACAATGCCAAAGGATTCATAATGAAACATGCTAACCACCTCTAGATAGAGAACTGATAGATTCAGAGTATAGATTGAAATATCTTGAAAATTAATCTATCAGTCTCATTATTTCCTTTCACACAGACATTAAGCATATTTAAAAAACCCCCAAAAGATAAAGCTTACATACATATCTGTAATCATCTAGCCAAGCAAATGTCCACATTAGCTATGTCTGAAAATGTAAGTATCTTTTTCTATTTTAAGTTTATCATTTTTCTGTCAGTCGGTGAGCTACAATTTTCACTTTCATTCTTTTGGACTTGTGTCTTGTGTTGATCAGCATTTTAAAGTCTTTGAAAGTTGTTTTCTCTATAATTAATATCATTGTATAAGTTGTTCTCTATTTGCCCTCTTCACTCTGTATCATTTCATAAAGGACTTCTCACTTCCTTCTGATATTATCCATTTCATCATTTCTGACATCATTGTAATATGCCATTACATTCATGTACTACAATTTATTTAGTCATTCTCCAATAAGAGGATATTTTCTTGGTTTCCAATTTTTGGCTGCTACAAAAATAAATATTATAAATATTTTAATAAATCCTTTTCTTTCTTTGATTGGAAATATAAGACTAGTAGCAGTATAACTGGGTCCAAGTATGAACATTTTGGTAGCTTTCTGATCATATTTCCAAATTTGTTTCCATATTGGCCAGGCCAATTCATGGTTCCACCAATAGGACACTAATGGATCTGTTTTTACATAATCCCTCTAGCATTTGCTATCTTCCTCTTTTGTCATCTTTGCTAATCTAATAATGGTAAAGTGAAATCTCAAAGTTTGCATTTTCTGATTATTAATGATTCAGAGTATTTTATCATATGATCGTTGATAGCTCGGATTTCATTCTTTGAAAACTGCATGTTCATATCCTTTGACCATTTATCAATAGGGTAATGGCTCTTAGTTTTAGAAATCTGATTCAGTTTCTTATAGATCTTAGATATGTGACCTTTACTAGAGAAACCTGTTGCAAAGATTTCCCCCCCCCAGTGAACTGTTTCATTTCTAATTTTCACTACATTGTTGGTGAAAACAATTTTAGTTTATCTAATCAAAATTGTCTGTTTATTTCATGTGTGATCCTCTCTGTCGCTTGTTTAATTATGAACTCCTTCCCCATCTACATATCTAAAAGGTAATATCTTTGTTGCTCCTTTAATTTGTTTATGAAATGGATGACCTTTTACATCTAGGTCATGTATCCCTTTCAAACTTACCTTGGTATGGTGTGAGGTGTTGATATAAACCTAATCTCTACCAGGCTGCTGTCCAGGTTTTCCAGAAATTTTTGTTAAATAGTTAGTCCTTCCTCCAGTAAAAAGGGGTTAGGAGTTTATCAAACACTGTACTACTATGTTTGTTTGTTTTTATATGTTTTTTATTTAATGGGTTCCACTGATTGACATCTCTCTCTCTCTCTTTTTAAACCAGTACTGACAGACCCCCTTGCCCGGTTCCTTTCCACCTTTTTTTTTTTTTTGCTATTACCCTTGAGATTCTTTTGTTCCTCCTTTCAAGAAATATATTATTTTTTTCTAGCTCTATAAAATATTCTTTTGAGAGTTTGCTTTAGCACTGAAGACATAAATTAGTTTAAGTAATATTATCATTTTTATCATATTGGCTAATCCTACCAGTGAACAGTTAACATTTTTCCAATGATTTAGTTCTGTCTTTATTTTTGCAAAGAGTTTTATTATTAAATTCATATAGCCCCTGGGTGAATCTTGGTATATATACTGCCATGTATTTTAGCTAAGGGCATAAGGTATTGGAAGAGGAAGAAAAGGACTTAGGTAGAGAGTAATTATCATGGGAAATGAGGAGGTATGCAGAATCAATAATATAGGGAGTAGTGTGTTATGAGAGAACTAGTCAGTGTAATTAATTTCTGAATTAGTTTACACTTTTGTTTAGAAAGCCCGGTTACTTTATCAAGTAATATCTTTGTTTATATTCTTAAGTATAACTGAGTAATAATTTTTGGGGCCTTTTGGATAAACTTCAAACATGAATTCTCCTGTGTATTTATGAAAGCCTTTGGGTAAAGAATTCTAGGACAACTAACTACGCCTCAGACTGTTTGAGGTTGTCTCCATATTTGGCCCTACAAGCCAGGATTTTCATGACATAATAATGTAATTGTACTACAGAATTTATTTTGCTAGATTTATTGTAGCAGTAATAGTATGCAATAAGTTGGTATAAATGATCCCTTTATCCCTGTAGCATCTATACTCTGGCTCTAATTGTTCAGGGTATATTTTGCTTAGTGCTCTCAAGTACTTTGAAGGGTTGGGGTTGTCTCTTTTCTTTGTTATTAGCCTGACACCCCCCCCCCCAGCCATTGTTTTGCCATCATTTTTAGGGGTCCTGTAACTAGTACCCGAATTCTATCTAAACAACTGACACTGGGTAGCCTTTACAAAGGAATATTTACTTCACAGATATGGCAATAAGAAATGTGCAAACATTTTCCCTAATACCTCTTCCCTGATCTACCTTAGTCTAGAGGTATAGATTTAAAACTTAGCCTAGTTTCTACAAAGTAGAAATTACACCATGTTCACATACAGATGTGGCATACTGCTGGATGAACCTGTACCTCTGCTACTACTGGGCTGGAGTCCCAAAGGTCACTTCCAAAGTGACCTTCCTTATTCCTTGGGGCATTGATGCTACATTGGCTGTAAAACCCATCTGGGACTTTGACTCCCAGATTCTTGTGGATCACTTTCTTAACCTTTTGAAACTTCTAAGATTGGTATGGTCTCTCATAGAACACTGAGATAAGAAGTCACCAAGTGAAGTAAGAAAAAGAATGAGGCAAAGGAAGATACAGCTGAAACTTCCTGGTCTTTTTGAAAGCTTCCATAAACAAATCAAAGAGCTCCTCCTCAATACATGGTTAATTACCCAGAAGTAGTTATAGAATGTCTATCAAAGCTCCACAATTGCTCCAAGGCACTTCTCTTAAGTATCATCATGTTTATTCCAGAAGCCAGTTTTTCGGCTTCTCTATGTGGAGAGACACTGTCCCAGGTATTTCTGAACAAGTACCAGATGCACATTAAACTTTAATGAATTTATGCATTCTATATTGTGAAGAATATAGAATTTTCTATATTCACAGAATGATAACATTTCAAAGTTGGATTGGGACCTTAATATTCATCTAGCCTAGCCCTTAATCAAAAATGAATCCCTACCATAATATGCTTGACATGTAATCATCTAACATCTGCTTGAAAACTTCCAGTGAAATTTATAATTTCCTGAGAAAGCACATCCTACTTTTGTATAATTCTAATTGTTAGGAAGTTGTTTTATTTTTTTCCTGACATGAAACCTAAATTTGCCTTTTTTGCAACTTTTACTCATTGCTCCTAGTCATATACTCTAGGGTCAAATGGAAACAGTATAATGCCCCTTCCATGTGACAGCCCTTTAAATATTTGAAGATTGCTTCTTTGAGAGTATAAATTGTTTTTCTCTCTGAACTTGTGTCCCCAGTGCCTAGTGTGGTGCCTGGCACATAGTATGTAATTGATTAGCAAATTTATTAACTTCCATAGGTATTATTATTATCATCATCAAAATATTATTCCATAGGTTTAACCCTATGCAGATGACTCCCAGATTTACATATTCAACTCTAGTGTCTCTCTTGAGCTTTAGTCCTGCATTACCAACTGCTTTTTGGAAACTTTGAACTGGATGTCTCATAGACATTGCATACTAACATATATCAAAAAGAGAACTTATCTTTCCCCCCAAACCCTCCCCTCTTCTGAACTTCCTTATGACTTTTTTTTGGGAAATCAATAGTATTTTTTTTCTAATTACATGTAAAGGTAGTTTTCAACATTCTTTTTTTTTTTTTTGAGATTTTGAGTTTCAAATTTTTACCCTCTCCCTTCCTTCCCTTATCACTCTACAAGATGGCAAGCAACCTGACATAGGTTATACATGTGTAATAATGTTAAACATATTTCCACATTAGTCATGTTGTGAAAGAAGAATGATAACAAAAAGGGAAAACCACAAGAAAGAAAACAAAACAAAAAAAAGTTGAAGTAGTATGTTTCAATCTACATTCAGACTCCATAGTTTCTCTGGAGAGCATTTTTCATTGTGAGTGTTTTGGAATTGTCTTAGATCATTGTATTGCTGAGAAGAGCTAAGTCATTCGTAGTTGATCATTGTACACAATGTTACTGTTACTGTGTACATTGTTCTCCTGGTTCTGCTCACTTCATTAGCATCAGTTCATGTAAGTCTTTCCAGGTTTTTCTGAACTCTGCCTGCTCATTTCTTATAGCACAATAGTATTCCATTACATTCATATATCACAACTTCTTCAGCCATTCCCTAATTGATGGGTGTCTCCTCAATTTCCAATTCTTTGCCACCACAGAAAGAGCTGCTATAAATCTTTTTGTACATGTAGGTCCTTTCCCCTTTGGTATCTCTTTGGGATGCAGACCTAGTAGTGGCATTGCTGGATTACAGGGTATGTACAGTTTGATTGCCTTTAGGGCATAGTTCCAAATTGTTCTTTAGTGTGGTTGGATCAGTTCACAACTGCATCAACAATACATTAGTGTCCCGATTTTCCCACATCTTCTCCAACATTTATCATTTTCCTGTTTTGTCATAGTAGCTAATCTGATAGTTGTGAGGTGGTACCTCAGAGTTATTTTAATTTGCATTTATCTAATCAATAGTGATTTAGAGCATTTTTTCATGACTATAGATAGCTTTAATTTCTTCATCTGAAAACTGCCTGTGTATATCCTTTGACCATTTATCAACTGGGGAATGACTTACAGTCTTAAAAATTTGACTCAGTTCTCTACGTATTTGAGAAATAAGGCCTTTATCAGAGACAGTGACTGTAAAAATTGTTTTCCAGCTTTCTACTTTCCTACTAATCTTAGTTGCATTGGTTTTATTTGTGCAAAAGCTTTTTGATTTAATGTAACCAAAATTATCTTTTTTGCATTTCATAGTATTTTCTATCTCTGCAACCTCAACTTCATCCCCAACTTCTTACTCACCCTTGGCTTACCCCTGGCTGTCACCAGTCTTCCTGACTTTTGTCTTGCCACTGGACTTTGATGACTCCAAGAGTGAGGCTGATGATTTAAATGCACAGCTTTACCTCAGTTAAATTGAATTCATGCACAAGTCAAGATGTCACTTTTTTGTGATGTCCTTGGTATTCCTTAAATGAAGGACAGCCAGCAATAACATATATTCAAGAAGTTGCCATATCTTTTCATTTTACCTTTACAACATTTCTTCAGTGTGTCATTTTCTTTACACCCATACAAGCACCACCCTAATTCAGTCTCTCATCATCTTTTTTTTTTTAGACAATTGGGGTTAAATGACTTGCCCAGGGTCACACAGCTAGTAAGTGTCAAGTGTTTGGTCTGAGACTGGATTTGAACTCAGATTATCCTGACTTCAGGGCTGGTGCTCTATCCACTGTCTCATCATCTTTCAATTGGATTATTATGATAGCTTCCCTCCACCTATTCTAATCCATTCTCCACACAGTTGCCAAAATGATTTTTTCTAACATAATAACAGTGTTAACTCCCCACACCTTCTCAATAAACTCTGGTGGCTTTTTATTACCTCCGGAAGCAAATGTAAACTCTGTTTGGCATTCAACATCCTTCATAACTGGGGCCCAAGCTGCCTTTACAGGCTTGTTACATGCAGTCTTCCCTTTGCCTACCCCCCCCTCCATTCCACAGTACAGTTAACCTGTCCTTACGGTTCTTCATATACAGCATATCCTTTCCTATTTCCATGCCTTTGCACTGAACATGTCTCATTCCTGGAATTCAGTCTCTTTTTACCTTTGCCTCTTGGAGTCCCAAGTTTCTTTCAAGACTCAGCACAAGCATTACTGTAAAAGCCTCCCCAGCTGCTAGGACCTTCCCTAGCACAATTACCTTCTATCTATTTTGTGTATACCTATATAAATACACATTATTAGTCATATCCCCTCCAGGCAAACTCCACGAAGGCAGTGGCTGTATCACTTTTATCTTTGCAGTTTCAGTTCCTAGAACAGTTTCTGACACATAATGCTTAATAAATGTTTATTGTTTGAGTCATGGTGATAAATATTTTATCAATGATTTTTCTATTTTTGGGGGTGAAGTTCAGTTTATTGACAAACCTTGATCATGTGGTTTGGATTCAACTCTTCTTGTAAGTTCATAGAAATAGCCTTCCCAAGATTCAAAATAGTCCCTAAAATGGCAACTTCAGAATAAAAATGAGTCTTTAAAAAAATCCAACATACAAAAAATAAAATTTATGTAACCAATAAATTAGGGATTGGCTGTGATTGTTGTAATTATTTGTTTTTTTTAAAGGAAGGTTTCTTTAATATATTTAAAATAGAATTTGATTTAATACCATGCTTCACAAACACTTGTTGCATAAGTTATCACTTGTGTTGTAAACTAAAAGCTGTTATTTTATAGTGCTTTTCTGCCCTCCAGTGGTTATTTTTTTAAAAACCCATGGCAATATATAATCCGTGGAATAGTGGGGTTTTTTCTTTGTATTTTCACATCAAAGCGATAACACTTTGTATTGAGAATAGAAATATTTGAGGAATTCAAAGTAATTCATAAACATATAATTAGTCACAAATAACAAATATTGTCTTTATAAGAGGCCTAAAGAACATAGCAAGAAATACTCAGATTTTGTAGGACAAACTTGACAGGTCTTTGAGAAACCAGCAGGTGGAGTGATTTCCAAAGTTAAGAACTCCCCTAAAAACAATCCCCAAAATAGAAACAAGGCCTTAGAGTTGGAAGGATAGAAGTCATCTATTTATAAAGCATTACTGGTAAATCATTGACAGATGGTCAATCAGCTCTGATTGAATACTTCCAGTGATGGGAGCTTATTGCTTTATGAGCCAGCTTATTCTATTAACAGATATAGTTGGAAAGTTCTTATATTTAACTGAAATTTGCCATTCTGTAACCTACTGGTATTAGTTCTGTCTTCTAAAATAAAGTAAAATAAGTCAACTTACTCTTCCATATAACAGCAGGACCTTCAAGTGTGTGAAAAGATTTGACAAGCCATCATCTCTCTCCTTTATTTTCTCTTCCTAAAATTGAATATACATAGTTAATTCAATTATTCTGCATATAATACATCAACCCTTATATATAATATGTCAACAATGTGACATATTATAGAATCCTCACCATTTTTGTCACACTGATTTGTGCATGCTTCAGTTTGTCAGTGTCCCTCTCAAGTTGTCCCAGAAGGATACATAGTATTCTAGATATAGTCTGGCCAGACTGGAATGCAGTGGGGACTCTTACTATTCATGATTTGGACCATTTTTATATTGACTTTTTTATATTAAAGCAACCTAATTTTGAATTAGTAGTCATTTCATACTGTTAGGATCTTCTTCCTAGGAGCCATTGCTAAGCCAAGTCTCCCTGGTTTTGTACTTGTGCAACAATTTTTTTGTTCTTGTTAGTTATGGTGGTAGCTTTTTTCTTTTTTTAAACCTGTTTGAAGAACTTTGTATTTCTCTCTAGCAAATTATCAAGTTCCACTTTTTTTGTTTCAGCCTACATTCCAGACTTATAAAATTATGTTGATGTTTGATTCTAATATGCGGCGTATTCATTATCCATCCCAGCTTTCAATCAACCACAGAATAGATAGGCATGCCTTCCATGTCCTTACTGAATTTGCTGACAAAAATTTTTAACAGGACAGAGATAAGGACAAAGTCCTATGGCTTAGCTCAAAAGTATCTCTTTGCTTACCCATATTTACAAATATTATCTCATTTAATCTTCCCAACAACCCTATGTGGTAGAATTTGTTATTATTCTCATTTTATAATTGAGGAAACTGAGGCAGACTGAGGTTAAGTGACTTGCCCAAAGTCACAAAGCTAGTAAGTGTCTGAAGCTGAATTTTAAGTCGAATCTTCCTGACTCCAGGCCTAGTGTGCTAAGCTTCTTCAAGATGCCATATCTTTACCTGTTGTTCCATTCTTATTGAAACCGCCTTAGTTCAGGCCTGTATCTATTTTTATCTACATTATTGTAATGGCCTCTTAACTTGCCTTTCTGTTTCTAATCTTTCTCCCCTCTAATCCATCCTTTATACTGCTAGTTGAATAATTTTCCTAATTCATTGCTTTGGAATACATCCTTTTAAAATCTGAGTTTATCTGGGAGCTCCCTGAATAGTTAAACTTGTTTCTTTTGATGTCATTTTATTTATTTATTTTTTTACAACTTCCTATCCCTGTCAAGGCTCTCTAGGGACTTTGCCATGATATCCCTTTTCTCAGAATTGTTGAAATCAGATTGAAAAGAGGTCTAGGGGATGCATTTAACAACCCTTATTCAGGGCAAACATTTTATACTCTAAGTCACTTTTTTTCAAAAGTTAATTGTCTTTATGGATTCATCTACCTTCTGAGGGATGAATTGTCAGCAAGACCCATTAAAACAGCAGATGTTTTACTTTTGTAGAGTTAGGTTTCTAGCAGATGACTAGACAGTTGAAGTTCCTGAACAATCTAGCTTGATTTTGTGCAAATCTTTTAACTTGTATATTTGCAGTCTCTCTCCTTTTCTTTTTTTTTCAGTCTTAATTAAAAATTCATTTGAACTTAAATACAAAAAGAAAAAAAAAGATCATTTCCATGTACACAGCACAACATAGAGGATTCAATATAAAAAATTCAATAAAAATGTGTTTCCATTTCAGACTGTTTACTTTTTTAAACTATATAATAAATACTGTACATTGTTTTCAAAGCTGCCCTGCTTTTCTGTGCTTCCTTTTGTTTTCTGCTGTGCACTTTTAATTTTTTTTCTTTCTCCCCACCTTGCCCTAGAGAAGGCTACCAATTAAACACATATATGTGTGTAATACACACGTAAACATATGTGTAATACTATACATAGTTCTATTTATCAATTCTTTCTCTGAAGGTGGATAGCATCTTCCCTCATAGATCCTTTGTAATTGGTTTTAGTATTTATGATACTCAAGGTGAATTAGTCGTTGAAAGTTGTTCTTAGGACAACATTTCTGTTACTATGTACAGTGTTCTCTTGGTACTGCTCATTTTACTTTTTATTATTTCATGCCAGTTTTTCCATGTTTTTCTAAAGTCAATCAGCTCATCATTTCCTGTAGTACAGTAGTATTCCATCATAATTATATACCATGAGTTGTTTAGCCATTCCCTAATTGAAGGGCATCTATCGTTTTAGCCAATCTGATAGGTGTAAGATGTTATCTTAAAGTTGTTTTAATATGCATTTCTCTAATAATGATTTAGAGTATTTTTTCATGTGACTATATATAGTTTTAATTTCTTCATAGAAAAACTGCCTGTTCATATCCTTTGGTCATATATAAATTGGGAAATGATTCATATTCTTATAGATTTGACTAAGTTCTTCATATATATGAGAAATGATACCTGTATATGAAAGACTATCTATAAAATTCCCCTGCCCCCAATGTTCTGCTTTTCTTTTAATCTTGGTCACATTGGTTTTATTTGTACAAAACCTTATTAATTTAATATAATCAAAATTATACATTTTACACCTCACAAGGCTCTCCATCTCTTGTTTATTCATAAATTGTTTTCCTATCCCTAAGTCTGATAGGTAATATGTTTCATGTTCTTCTAATTTCTTGTGATATCTCCCTTTATAACTAGATCATGTATCCATTTTGACTTATCTTGGTAAATATAAATGTAAGATATTGGTCTATTTCTGTCAGGCTACTGTCTAGTTTTCCAAACAATTTTTACCAAATAATGAATTCTTGTCCCCAAAACTTAAATCTTTACATTTATCAAACACAAGATTACTATTATCCTTTACTACTGTGTATTTTATGTCTACTATCTTGCACTGATCTACATTTCTGTTTCTTAGCCAGTACCAGGTAGTTTGATATTTACTCACCTTATAATATAGTTTAAAATATAGTACTGCTCAACCTTCCTCCTTTACTTTTTTTTATTAGTTTCTTTAAAATTCTTGACCTTTTGTTTTTCTAAATGACTTTTATCATTTTTAATAACTCAGTAAAATTTTTTTTAGTAATTTAATTGGGGTGGCATTGAATAAGTAGATTAGATAGGTAAAATGGTCATTTTTATTATATTGGCTTTGCCTACCCATGAACAATTAATATTTCTCCAATTATTTAAATCAGACTTTATTTGTATAAAGAGTATTTTATAATTATATTCATGTAGTTCCTAGGTCAGTTTTTGGCAGATATACTCTCAGGTATTTTATACTGTCTACAATTATTTTAAATGAGATATCTCTTACTATCTTTTCTTACAGGATTTTGTTGGTGATATATAAAAGTGCAGATGACTTATGTGGATTTATTTTACATCCCACTACTTTGCTAAAATTGTTAATTATTTCAATTGACTTTTTTGGTTGAATCTTTAGGATTTTCCAAATATATCCTCATATGGTCTGCAAAAAGAGATAGTTTATTACCTCATTTCTCATTCTGATTCTTTCAGTTTCTTTTTCTTCTTTTATTGCTATTGCTAGCATTTCTAAAACAATATTGAACAATATGGGTGACACATAGTGTAGTTTCCATTTATCTCTTTTAATCAAATCTATTTTAGCTTTAACTTTGTCTGAGATCATGATTGCTATCCCTGCCTTTTTTTTTTTTACATCAGCTTAAGCATAATCAATTCTATACTGGTCTTTTATTTTAGCACTGTGTATATTTATCATTTTTAATTGTGTTTATTGTAAATAACATATAGTCAGATTCTGATTTTTAATCCATTCTGCAATCCATTTCCATTTTATGGGTAAATTTATCTCATTCACATTCAAAGTTACAATTGTTAGTTGTTTATTTCCCTCCACCCTATTTTACCTCACTATTTAGCCTTCTCACCCTCCTCAGGTGTCTAATTTACTTCTAACCCCTACCTTGCCCTCCTATTCCTTAATCTACCCTCTCTTATAAGAGTCCTTCCCTCATCCTCTTTCCCTTCCCTCCTAATTCTTAATCTACATACCCTTCCAAAAGTCCATACTTTACAGGGCATTCTGGGAAGATGGTGGAGTAGGTCAGAAATTTCCAGGCTCTCCAGATTTCCTCCACAAACAGATACAAAATGAATACAGAGCAGCAAAAATAAAGGTGTAAAGCATCTGTCCTGCTAAGGTAACTTGACAGGACCTCAGAGAAGACAGGGACCTCCATGGGGCTGAGGTTGCACCTGAGTGAAGTTTAGATTTATTTATTTTTAGTTTTCAACATTTACTTCCACAAGATTTTGAGTTCCACATTTTCTCCCCATCTTGCCCCTCCCTCACTCCAAGATGGCATGCATTCTGAATACCCCTTCCCCTAATCTGCCTTCCCTTCTATGACCCTCCCCCAGTCTCTTATCTCCTTCCCCTTCTATTTTCCTGTAGGGCAGGATAGATTTCTATATCCCATTGCCTGTATACCTTATTTCTCAGTTGCGTGTATATTTCCCTTCATCCTATCTTGCCCCCTATTTATTCTATTCTCTCTTTAAACCCTGTCCCTCCTCAGAATTGTTTTCAGCAATATTATTTTAAGAAAGACTTTGAGCAACTAAGTAACTTTGACTATTATAAATACACAAATTAAAAATAAAATACATATGGAGAAAGATGCTGTCTGCATCCAGAGAAAGAATTGATAAATGGAAGTATGTATAGAATAATTTTACATACATTCATGCATACGTATATATGTATACACACACCTATTTGTATCTAATGGTAGCCATCAAAAGGAACAAAGCAGAAATGTGTGTGTGTGTGTGTGTGTGTGTGTGTGTGTGTGTGTATGAGACAGTCTATAGAGTTTTTTTAAATGTTGAACTGTTTTCATTTGGAACAATGTGCTGTGTTTACATAGGTATGAAACTGGAAACAAAAGAAGTGCCTATCAATTGGGGAATGGCTTAACAAGTTATGGTTAAAAATGCAATTGTTGCATAAGAACTTATTGTTCCATAGGAAATGATGGAGGTGATGGTTTAAATGAAAACCAGGAAAACTAGTATGAGCTGATGCAGTATGAAATAAACAGTGCCAACATATATATTTATTATTAAATGAACAGGACTATATATATGTGTTGTTTAAAAAAAAGTTCAACTTTAAAAGACTTAAGATCTTTGCTCAATGCAATAACTAACCATGACTTCAGAACAATAAACCACAACTTCCTTCGATGAAGAGGCATGCTAGCTCACCTCCTGGAAGAGAGGTGATGGATTCAAGGTGCAGGACTACACATACACTTTCCAATATGTGCAATGTGTGGATTTGGTTTGCTTGATTATGATGGTTCCCTGCCCCCACTCCAAGGATTTATAGGAAAAGAGCACTTTGCTTCTGTATCTTTTAAAATAAAAAAGTGAAAAGTGTCTATATAATAATAATAATAATAATAGCTAGCATTTGTGTAATGCTTTATAAATATTATCCTGTTTTCTCCTTATAACAGCAGTAGGAGGTAGGTGTTATTATTAGCCCAATTTTTACAAATGAGGAAGCTGAGGCAAACAGAGGCTAAAAGACTTGCCCAGGGTCACACAGCTAGTAAGTATCTGAGGATAGATTTGAATGTAGGTCTCTCTAACTCCAGGTCAAGCACTTTATTCACTGTACCGCCTAGATGCCTACATACCTGTATATGCTGAGTTCTATGAAAGAATCAAAGAAATATAAGGAACAATCTTGGCTTGTCTTCAAGGCACTTAAAATCAATTTAAGATAACACATACGCAAAAACCAATTAAATAATAATGTAAGATAGTATATTATAATATCAAGATGAGTGTAAAGACCATTAGTACTATGGGATTTCAGAGAAGAAAATTAATGTAAGCTTACAAACTAGTTCAAGAGATAAAGGAAAACATGAAATATTAAATAATAACAAATATAAATGTAGTTCAAGACTATGATAGACAAGATACCACAAGGCCTTACATAATTAATTACCAAATAGATTGTAAAGACCATAATTGCTTTAGAAGTTTAGAATAAGGTGAACAATAAAATACGTCCTCATCAAAATGAATAAAACAAATAACTTGGAAAGTAGTAAAGTATTAGAGAAATTTATGACAACAGCGGCCTCCCCATCAAAGAAAACCAGCAAAAAGAAATTGTTGCTAAGTGTTTATATTAGATTTTTTTTTTTAAAGAAAGAACTGACTTCTACCAGTGTTTATTAGGTTCATTTCTTGGGATTTCATACTTTCATTTTTTATCACTTTATCTCTCTTTTCTTAAGCAGTCCTAGAAAATGAAGATTATCTAACAACATATAAAACTGTACAAACTGCTTTGAAATATTTAGATGAAATGTGGAATAAAAATAATATTTAAATTGCTCTAGTCTCTGCAAGCCAAATAAGAAACCACAGGAGTCTTGGAAGCTTTTTGTGTAGAGTTGGGTCAGGTAGGAATTGGTAGATGGGTAAAACTGGCCCTTTGATCTGGCACTTGATTCCATGTGCTGTCAGAATTAGGGATGTGTATCATATGCCCACATCATGCTTGTAAAGAATTTCCCACATAAATACAAAAGAAAATGGGACAAAGATTTTGGTCTGGTTGAAGTTCCATTATTTTGGGGGTCATTATTTTTGAAAAAAATTTCATATATCCTGTACATATCATATATATCCTTGGCTGCTTATTATAATATAGCCTCAATATTTTGATTCCTTCACAAAACTATAGCAAGTAATTCCCTAGGTAGTTAAAATAACACTCCCATAGTATAATTAATGTCTATTAATAATAATGATAATAATGTTATCGTTTATATAATGCTACAAAGTTATCTCATTTGAGGAGAAATATTATCTTATTTTGAACTTTTCCTTTTTTTAAAAAAAACTCATTCTTCCTTCTTTTATTATAATTATCTCTATTGGTCTATCTGCTTGTGAGCTAGGTATTTATTAAGACTTTTTCTCTTAAACTTTAGGACTTGTATTTCCTAGCACTGCCCTCTGGGTTTCCTACTCACTCTTTGGCTGCTTTCTTTCTGCTGTTACATAAGTTCCCTAAGGTAGACTGCTAGATGTCTTTGCCCTCCTCAAGTCAGTGTGCACAAGTTCTTTCTTTGAAGATGGACAGCACCTTTCATCATAAGTCCTTCAGAATTGTCTTGGATCATTGTATTGCTGAAAATAGCTAAGTTATTCATAGTAGATCATCATACAATGTTGTGTTACTGTGTACAATGTTCTTCTGGTTCTACTCACTTTACTCAGCATCAGTTCATGTAAGTCTTTTCAGGTTTTTCTGAGAGCATTCTGTTCATCATTTCTTATACCGCAATAGTATTCCATCACAATCTATACAACTTGTTCAGCCATTTCCCAATTGATGGGTATCCCCTCAATTCCCAACTCTGCCACTGCAAAAAGAGCTGCCATAAATATTTTTGTACAAATAGGCCCTTTTTCTTTTCTTTTTTTTTTTTTTATCTCTTTGGTATATAGACCTAGTAGTGGTATTGCTAGGTCAAAGGGTATGCATGGTTTTATAGCTCTTTGGGCATAGTTCCAAATTGTTCTCCTGAATGGTTGAATCAGTATACAATTTCACCAAAAGTGCATTAGTGTTTTTATTTCCCCTCTCCAACATTTGTCATTTTCCTTTTCTGTCATATTAGCCAATCTTACAGATGTGTGGGGGTAGGCCAGAGTTGTTTTAATGTGCATTTCTCTAATCAATAGTGATTTAGAGCACTTTTCCCACATGACTATAAATAGCTTTGATTTCTTTGTCTAAAAATTGTCTGTTCATATACTTTGACCATTTATCAATTGAGGAATGGCTCTTATTTCTATAAATTTGATTCTTTTTTATATATTTAAAAATGAGGTCTTTATCAGAGAAATTTGCTGTAATTTTTTTTTACAGTAATGATTACAACTCTGTATTTCCCTCCATCCTATTTCCCCTGTTTGTCCTACTCTTTCTCTCCTTTAACCTTGTCCATTCTCAAAAGTGTTTTGCTTCTGACTTTTACCTTTCCCAGTCTGCCTTTCTATCTATCAGCCCCCTTACTCCCTCCTTATCCCCTTCCCCTCCTACTTTCCTGTATAGTAAGACAGATTTCTATACCCAGCTGAGTGTTTACATTATTCCTTCTTTGAGCCAATTCTGAGAGTAAGGTTCACATGCTCCCCATCTCCCCTTCTCCCATCTTCCCCTCCACTATAAAATCATTTTTGGGTTTCTTTTATGTCAGATAATTTACTTTATTCTACCTCTCCCTTTCTCCTTCTCCCAGCACATTCTTCTTTTTCACCCCTTAATTTGATTTTTTTAGATAATCATTATATCATATTCAGCTCACACCTTTGCTTTCTGTCTAGGTATACTCATTGTAGCTGCCCTAATAATGAGAAAGTTTTTAGGAGTTACAAGTATCATTTTTCCATGTAGGAATGTAAACAATTTGGCTTTATTGAATCCTTATGGTTATTCTTTCCTGCTTACATTTTTATGCTTCTTTGGAGACTTGTATTTGAAAGTCAAAATTTCTATTCAGCTCTGGTATTTTCATCAGGAATGCTTAAAAAGTCCTCTATTTCATTAACTATCATTTTTTCCCCTGGAGGAGTATACTCAATTTTTCTGGGTAGGTGATTATTGTTTGCAATCCTAGCTCTTTTGCCCTCCACAATATCATATTCCAAGTCCTTTGATCTTTTAATGTATAAGCTGCTAATTCTTGTGTTATCTTGAGTGTGGCTCCATAATACTTGAATTGTTTCTTTCTGGTTGTTTGCAATATTTTTTCCTTGACCTGGGAGTTCTGAAATTTGGCTATAAATTCCTGAGAATTTTCACTTTGGGATCTCTGTCTGGAAGTGACCAGTGTATTCTTTCAATTTCTATTTTACCCTCTAGTTCTAGAATATCAAGGCAGTTTTCCTTGATAATTTCATGAAACATGATGTCTAAGTCCAATAATTCTTAAATGATCTCTCCCAGATCTATTTCCTAGGTCAGTTGTCTTTCCAATGAGATATTTCACATTTTCTTCTACTTTTAATTCTTTTGCTTGATTGTTTGTTGATGTCTCATAAAGTCATTATCTTCCACTTGCCCAATTCTAATTTTTTTTGGGGGTAGGCAATGGGGTTAAGTGACTTGCCTAGGGCCACACAGCTAGTAAGTGTTACGTGTCTGAGGCAGGATTTGATCTCAGGTCCTCCTGAGTCCAGGGCTGGTGCTCTATCCACTGTGCCACCTAGCTGCCCCCCAATTCTAATTTTTAAGGAATTATTTTTGTCAGTGAGTTTTTATACCTCTTTTTCCATTTGGCCAATTCTACTCTTTAAGGAGTTCTTTTCTTCATTGGATTTTTGTACCTCTTTTTCTGTTTGGCCAGTTTTGCTTTTTAAGAGGCAATTGGAGTTAAGTGACTTGCCCATTATCATACAGTTAGTAAGAGTTAGAGGCTGGATTTGAACTCAGGTCCTTCTAACTCCAGGTCCAATATTCTATTTGCTGCACCTCCTAGCTGCCTACTTTTAAAGGAATTCTTCTCTTCAGTGAATTTTTGTATATCTTTTTTTCCCATTTGGTTAATTCTGCTTTTCAAGTCATTCTTCTCTTCATTAGATTTTTGTGCCTCTTTTACCAGTTGGCCTATTCTCTTTTTTTAAGGTGTTGTTTTCTTCAGTATTTTTTTTGGTGCCTCCTTTACTGAGCTGTTGACTCTTTTTCTCATGGTTTTCTTGCATCACTCTCATTTCTCTTCCCAATTTTTCCTCCACCTCTCTTAATTTTTTTTTTTTTAGCTAGGCAGTGGGGTTAAGTGACTTGCCCAGGGTCACACAGCTAGTAAGTGTTTTGTGTCTGAGTCCAGATTTGAACTCAGGTCCTCCTGACTCCAGAACTCTATCCACTGCGCCATCTAGCTGCCCCTCTTACTTGATTTTTAAAATCCTTTTTGAGCTCTTCCATGGCTTGGGGCCAATTCGTTTTTTTTTTTTTGAGGCTTGGATATAGAAGTTTTGACTTTGTTGTCTTCTTCTGAGTTTGTGCTTTGGTCTTCCCTGTCACCATACTACAAGCCTGCATAACCTGCAGCCTGAAGGCTGCTTGTAGCATACCAAAGGATTTTGGGTGACCCATGAAAAATGGAAAACATCCTCTACATTTTTGGCAGGCCACCTGAAATCCTTTGATGTGCCACAGGTTGCACAGGCCTCCCATAGTAACTTTATGTAGTCAAGATTTTTTTCTTCTGTTTGCTCATTTTACAGCCTATTTCTTGACTTTTATCTCTATGCTCTGCTTCCAGAGTGGAGGTGGCACTGTCCCAAGCTTCATGTTTTTTGTGCAGCTGTTTTCAGAGATAATTCTGGGGACCTATAAATTTTTGGTATGATCCAGGGAGAGATGTGTTTACTACTCTCCTGTACATTGGTTTGTGGGCAACCACAAACCACAAAGCACTCTTTTCCACCCTGGAACTGTGACTAGAGTCTCTGTTCCCCTGTGGCCACAAGCTCTGGTGTGCCAGTGCTCCTCCTTACCCTAGGACTGAGACCCAGGACAGCAACACAGATCCAAGCATGGGCAGTGCAACAGAATCCCGCCCCCAGTGCAAACAAAAGGATCCCTGTAATCTCCTTCTGGTCAGTTGTCTGACCCCCTTCCCTTCTGTGGGCTCAGAGGTCTGGAAACCACCACTGCTGCCACTGATTCAATTGCCACCTGTGGCCACTCTAGACTATTCTCCACTCTCGCTGTGGTATAACAGACCTTTTCTGCTGACTTTCTAAATTGTCCTGGGCTGGAAAATTATTTCACTGGTCCATCCTTTTGTGGGTTCTGCCACTCTACACTTTGTTTTGAGACATTATTTAAAGGTATTTGGAGGGGTTTGGGGGAGAGCTCAGGTGAGTCCCTGCTTTTACTTGATCATCTTGGCTCCGCCTGAAGAATAAAAAAAAAAACACCACCCTTCCTTCTTTGAATCACTGTCCCTTTCTTTTGTGCGACTTGACAGAATATATATCTGCTGCTTTTTGTGCATCTGGCAAGGGTGGGAGGGCGGTGGTGGTGGTGGTGGCATTTCAGGCTGGGTCAATGATGTGGACTGAATAAACAGGTATTTCTGTTGCTGAAACCTGATTACAAGGCTGCAGATTTGTTTGTGTTCACTGAGCAAGAAGCATGGAGTGGGTTGGCCATAGGGACTCTGAATGGGAACTCCAAGTACTAAAATTCTGTTATATCATAAAACTTTTACTTTGTACAGGGATTTTGTTTTGTTTTACTTTTAATCTTGGGTATTCAGCAGCAATTACTTTTTAGCATAATTCCTTTTATGAGGTTTTTGGGTTGCTGAGGTTTGGGGAAAGTAATTACTTCATCTTGCCAGTTACATAGTGAAACTCTATCTAAAGATTATCCTCCAAAAGGTTTCTCCCATGCTTATGTCAAATTATACAAAATTCCTTGCAAGATATATTGACATAAATACCTTTTTATGATCCTCAGATCAATGGGATTAAGCAAGGCATAAAATAGAGAGAATTACATCACTATCATGGAAGATGATGCCTACCATAGATACTAAATAGAAAAGGGATAGTGTCTAGGTAGTGACATCTTCCAGATATCCCTGTTTTTAAATTATATTCTGCTGATTGCATCAAACCCAAGAACACTTAAGAGTGCCCTAAATTAGATACATAATAATTCAAGTTATCCACAAAGGAAAAATCACATGGGTGAAATATGACTATTACCCAGACTAAAATGTGCAGTCATAGGAACAATATGTAGAGCTGATCCATCAGTATATATGTCTTGGTCATTTCAACTGGTTTCAGAGTTGAACAAGAGAAGAAAGTGGGATAGATTGCAGTTGGGTAATTGAGAAATTCTTTTAGTGATGCCAAATTTTTTCCTGAAACATAGGCTCATCTTTCTAACAGTAATATTCTCATGGTTCTGTGTGGCTTCATGTCATGGACTACTACAGTCTCCAAAGAACAGTTGTTATAAGTCACCCAAAGGACAATAGAAAGCCTCATGATATGTATAAGTAGATAGCATCATAATACCAGTAAAAAGCTGCACAGGAAAATGGATGTAAACAATGCTGTCAGGGAGAGGGATGACTACAAAAGAAAGTGGTTTACTCATGTAGCAAGAACAGGGTATAACTAATGTAAGACCCATATATTCCATAGCTATTCATATAATATCAAGAGATCTGGAGGAAGAAAAGGAGTTTGGAGTTGAAAATTGGGAACCCAAATACTAAGGGCCATTAGCAGTTTCTAAAGGTCTCTAAAAGAGTTTACTTTGGTGATGGGAAATTAAAGTGGGGGAGGTTTCAAAGGAATTTCTAACCCTATGTGAAAGTTGGGTTTATGATAGAGACACAGCCTTTGGTGGCCAAGAAAAAGAGGTGAAAAAATAGATTTAAGCTTGATGGCAGTAAGTGTCTGTGCTTCAGATTTTGGTGCCTGGGGCAAGGAATCTCCTTCTATAGAATAAAGTGTATTCTAGACAGGATTCTAAGAAACAGACTTTCTTTTGGAAAAAAAGCTAGGAAGGATTTTTTTTTCTAGTGCCATGAGCAGATGTTTTAGGATTAACATTTCTTTAGTACCTGTAGGAAAAAACCTTTGCACTTTTAGCTGAAAGAGCTATGGCAGCTAATTAGCTAAGCGTTTATCAAGTACCTACTATGTGCCAGGCATAGTGTGCAGAAGAGATAGTATACCAGCTGAGGAGTCCAGCTGCAACCAGAAACTAGAATCATAAAGAAGCTTCACGGTCTTATGATAGAGTAGCACCTGGCAACTCCTAACCAAGAGAAACAGCTCAGAGAAGCAACTTTACAATATCCAGCTGAGAGCAATGCCTGATAGAGTCTGTCTGCCAGCAACTGTATGCCATGGGACATCAATGGGAGTCAAATCCAGCAGGATCAGTGCAATGAGATCACTGGGAAATGTTTGTAGTACTACTTCATTGGTGGTATTTGTTGCCACATCTGTATTCTGGTCATGTGTTTTCAGTATGTATATATCCCTTCATGGGTATACTATGGCTACGTGTTCACTATGTTAATACCTTTCAACACATGTTCTGCACACAGGTCCACTCAAGGTGTGGGAGACTATGCTTCATTTTTTATGGGGGAAACATTTTATTGCTACTCTTCTTACCATTCTATTTCATTGTAAAATACCATTTCTTTAAGAACTTTTCATGTAGAGGTTTAATGATGAAAGAGGCAGAGAAAAGTATTTTTTTGTATAAAGAAAAGAGTCAAATTAACTGGCAAAGGATATAAAGTATTGTATCATTCATGGACAAACAGTTTGATGTCTTAAAGGAGTAGGAAAAGAATAGGTTTAATAAAAACCGCTAAAGCATGTCCGTAAAAAATAGTTTTTAGATGGAATTTGAGCAATTTGGGACAGAAAATGAATTGAGGCATACATATAAAGGCTTAAATCACCTATTCACTGCTTCATTTACCATGATGCTACTTGAATGAAATATCAACATCTTTTCAAATACAGCAAAACAGATGCCTCAATTGTAAATGAATAGTTTAATGGCTCAGAGAGGCAGTGAAATAATTTTCTTTTCTTCTTTTTTTTTTGGCTTAGCAATGGGGTTAAGTGATTTGCCCAGGGCCACACAGCTAGTAAATGTCAAGTGTCTAAGGCCGAATTTGAACTCAAGTCCTCCTGACTTCAGGGCTGGTGCTCTATCCACTGTGCCATCTAGCTGCCCCTAATAATTTTCATTCATTAAAAAAAAGTTATAATGTGGTTATGAAGAAAAAGTTTCAAGATCAAGGACTGAAATGGAAGGATGTTTTGAGAAATGAGAGCTACTGGGCATTATGATCTCTCTGCTCATTTGCATATAATTGTTTTAAGACTTCACAAGGCAAAACTCAATAAATAAAAAGTCAAAATTATTTGGAAACTGAAAGATGGTTAAATAAAGACTTAATTTCCATGAAATAAATTTAGTGAGTTTTTACTTCATAAGCAAACAGTGAGTCACTGAGTATCAGGGGGCTCTGAGTTTAAGCCACTGAGGAACATTGGAGCTGAGGCTGGTGTGGTCAAGAATGGGCCAGGGAGGAAAACTCAGCAGGGGGTAAAAAAAAGCAGCTTTTTGGGGACTTCCTAGGGGGGAAAAGCAGCAAGAGTAGTCAGCTGATGAAAAGGTTTCAGTTGCTAATTCCTGACTGGATGAATAAAGATTTAAGCTCTTTAGAAGCTAGCTACTAACTGCTATTGCCCTCCAGAGCCCCCTAGACCTAGACCTTATGGGATGTGTGCCTGTGGCTCTTTGATCCCCTTCTGTGGCTTGTTGGGGAGAAAGGTTTTGTGGCTATTTTACCGTATGTGAAGATATGCTGAGATTTAATTGGATGAAGCAAAATCATAGTGAATGAAGAGATGGATAGGTTTGCTTGCTTTGTTCAAAGAGTCAACCTGGTTCTGTTGCTATGAATGCTGCTTGCTGCATTTAATTGGATGATTCAACATCCTGTTGAGTGAACAGATGTCTAAGCTTCTAGTGCCCAGAAATAGCCAGTTTGATGAGCTTTTCACTTCTATGGCTTAAAGGCAACTGTTCACCAACTTAAGAGGTAACACTTTTCTGATGCCCTCTTAAGGGTAATTGTAAATTGAAAGAACATGTAAATGCTATAGTGACTTGAGAAGGGAAGATTTGTCTAGCTGGAGAGCAATGAGGACCTGCAGATGCTAAGTTAGTGGAGAAGTGACTTTGTGTGGGACAGATGTTCCTGAATAGATTAGTGACATCAAAGTCTGAAGTTCAAATTTGTGAGTTACCTGAAGCATATGGGTTTTTCTCCTTCACATGCTTTCCTGACAAGTTTCCAATGTGCCTAATCTCCCATACAAATACTGAAGGCACTTTTGGAAGAATGGGACCCAGGCTGATATGCATAATATATTTGTTATTCCTACATTTACTTTGTATGAATACCTGTTATATTATTATTTATTTCTTTTACCTATTACTAAATCAAGTTTAAGATTTTAGAAGCGTCATCATTTGTGGCTGCTTTGTGTATATGGAAGTATATGAGTGAGGACTTAAGAGCTATAGTAGTTAGTGGGTGTGTGTACATTCTCCCCCAGCAAAGTTACTCCTAGGACAATGAGAAGATGTGAATGTAATTGCTTGCTGATGATCCTTCTTGGGTAACCTAGAGCTCCCAGTGTGAAGGCAGGTTGGAGTGAGCTAGTCAATGGTGGGGGGTGGGGTGGAAGGGATGGGGTGCTTTGGTGCTTGTACTTGTACCCCAATTTCACCCTAGTCTCAGAAACACTGTCTCTGACAACCACTCCCCAGCCCAAGGACACTGTGCCTAGCAGTTATTCATGCATGGGCCTCAGCATGACCCTTATCTCTCTCCCTGGTACAGCTACACAGAGCTGGGCTGTTTAAGCCCCAGCCCTCAGATCATGTCTCTGGAAGCCTCCCAATTTTGTAGCAGCTCCTGTCTTGTAAGAAAGCTTTCCCTTGTTGCAGAACATTCTCTCATCAAGACGGAGGGAGAGGGGTGCCTTGCCCAGCCCAAGGAGTTTTGTCCTTGGCCAGCCCAAGGATTTTTCCTCCTGCCAGACTCCAAAGATCCATACCTCTGTCATCTCCCTCCCTGTCCGGTGTACTTCCTGTACTTTCCCATCCATCAGTGTTCCTGGCATTTCTTTCCCATGCTCTTTTCTGTATAAATCCTAGCTGCATTCTCAGTCTCTTGCAGGATCCTTTAAGAATCCTTGCCTTCTGAAAAGCGTAACAATAAGTCTTTGCCACCTTGAATTAAAGAATGCTTGAGTCTGTGAATTCATTCCAGACGACCCGTCCTGTACCCCGGTCTTTGAGGGGTCACAACCTCTCAAACTCTTACACCGCAACAGAAGGAGGAGGAGGAGAAGGAGGAGAGAGAGACAGAGAGAGACAGAGAGAACAGGGCATTTACATGGCCATTTGAGAGATAATAGAGAGGGCTGCAGGCATCCCGTATATCTATGACATCATTAAATGTATTTCATTTGAATTAAACATGTCCTCTCTCTGACTAGTAAAAGTAGATACATTGGTATGGACTTGTAAGTTATGATTTTGAGTGGATACAGACCCACAGAGTACCTTGAACTTGAAATAGTCTCATCTAGAGGAGCCTCAGTGAGTGTTAGTAAGTGACTTTAGTTTCTCTATATATGTCAAAACCAGTTTAGGAGAAATCTTAAAGTCATTAAACCATATAGTTGATTAACCTAACACCTCAAGGTATATGGACTTTGTTAGCTCATAGTAAAATCCAGGTTTTAAAAAAAGATAATTAGATGTTATTTTCATCTTAGAGCACTTACTTGTAGATTTATGAAATATAAGAGAAAAGCCATTTTAGTATTAATTAGTGATGTCTTGTTTGGCAATATATTAAAATCATCCAATTGAGTCGTAGGATAAGAATGTAAGTTCCTTATCCTGGAATTTGAAGTCCTCCATGATCTGGCTCCAATTTACCTTTTCAGACTTAATAAGATAAAAATATAAGTTTCTTAGCCTGGAATTTGACATCCTACAATGTAGTTCCAATTTACCTTTTCAGCCTTATTTTGTTCTACATTCCTTGCTGGAGTCTACTTTTAGCATCCCACTGGCTTACTCTTCCCTGATCGGTATCCATAGTCCCTTAATGTTCCTACATTTGTTCATGCCTGGAACATCTTCCTTCTACACTTCTGCCTACTGAAATCCTTTTTGTTTATTTATTTTTTTTATCAAGACCCAGTTGCTACCATAAAGAAAAAACTGCATCAGCTTAAAATGACCACTTGCATTTCATTTTCTCATAGTACTTTATCTGAATCAATTTCTTGCCCTTTCACCATCTCCAGTATGGAGAGGAAAGGGTGCTAGATTTGAAGCCGAGAAACGTAAGTTTGAGTCCCACTTTGGACTTTTACTAGCTTTATGATCCCAAACATATCATTTCACCTCTAAGTTTCCTTCTCTGTAAAATAGGGATGATAGTTTATGCAATACCTAACTTCACAAGGTTGTTGTGAGTAAATCTTAAAGTTCTACCCAAATATGAGCTGTCTTGTGAGAGGTCTTACACAGTGCATTGGGATCAGGGAAGCTGGCTTAGAGTACTGCCTTTGCCACATACTGTCTGTGTGGCATTGGACACTTACGCTCTTGGTGCCCACAGCAATTGTCTAAAGTTGCAGAAAAGGGGACCACTGACATTGGTAAAAATTCCTCACTGGAAGCTTCCTATACGGATGAAGTCACATGCTCAGAAAAAAATACAAAACAAACAACAACAACAAACCTTTATGTCGCACTGATTTGTATATATTCATAACCCCCATATTACACTTGAAGATCCTTGAAGGTTTTTTCTGTATTTGTATGGCAAACATCCTTTGAAGGGCCTTGCAGATTCTACTTTTTTTTTTTTTTGAGTGAGGCAATTGGGGTTAAGTGACTTGCCCACGGTCACACTGCCAGTAAGTATCAAGTGTCTGAGGCTGGATTTGAACTCAGGTCCTCCTGACTCCAGGACCTGTGCTCTGTGGGCCTGGCAGATTCTTTAATGGATTTGTGATTTTATCACATGAATGCTCCCTCCCAGGTGCAGCTCGCAGGAGGCTTTTAATCTACGTTGAATTGAATGAAGTCATCAGTCCTGGCTACTTGTCATTTGGAGAGAAGCTTTCTAATTCTGGACTTACATGGACACTTACCAAGTCACCTCTGGCTGTTAATTTTTCCAGTCTGTTGCCAAAGATTCTTTTCCTGCGCTTTTGTCTAAGACAGAACAATGTGTACCTCCTGTATGCATAAACTTTGGTCTGCACTTTGTTTTATCAAAGAGTAGCTTTGTTTAGCTTACTTTTCTTCAAAGAAAGAAGTTGTATCTCTGTCAATTTAACCTTCTTGCTGGGCATCTGGGTGGCACAGTGCATAAAGTGCTGGGCTTAGAGTCAGGAAGACCTATGTTCAAATTTTACCTTGGATGCAATAGCTATATGACCCTAGGCAAGTCACTTAACCTCTGTTTGCCCTCAGTTTCCTCAAGTAAAATGGGGGTAATAATAGCACCTCTCTCCCAGGATTGTTATGAAATTCAAATGAAATAAGAATCGAAAAGCACTTAGCACAGTTTCTGGCACATCATAAATGCTAAATAAACATTAATTATTATTAGCTATTCTAATCAACGCGTGAAGTCAAAGAGTTATAGTTGTAAAAAGTTGGAAGGACTATCAGAAGCCATGCCATATGTGAATAAGAAACCCTTCTACAACATAACTGACAAGGGAACTTAAGTTTCTGCTCAAAAAAACCTCCAAAGAAGCAGCCCATTCCATTTGGGATAGTTCTAATTGTTAGAAAGTTTTTCCTAATGTCAAGTCTAAATCTGCCTCTTATAAATTAAGGCCACTGCTCCTCATTCTGTCTTCTGGATGAAGAAGAACAGGTCTAATTCCCCTTTGCCTCTCTTCAAATAATTGAAGATAGTTATCTTGTCCCATCTTGCTCCCATCCCATGGGTTTTCCCTTCTCCAGAATAAACATATTCAATTTGGATTGTATTGTATGATTTTTGAGAAACTTCACCCTCCTGCTCTGCATTCTGGCTTGTCACTGCCCTTCCTAAAATGTGGCCCCCAGACCCATACATAGGACTGCACAGTGGTGTAACCATGCATGAATACAGCAGGACAATTATTTTCCTAGTCCTAGACATTATGCCTCTCTTACTGTAGTCTAAAATTCAGCTTCTTTGGCTGCTATATCACATTCTTTACTCATATGGAGCTTACAGTACACTAATACCTCCACATCTTTTTCAGGCAAAGCATTTTTAAAAAATTATTTTATTTTCAATTCACAGAACAAAAAAGCATTTCTATAACACAGTATAATAAAAAGGTTGCATATCAAACTGCAAATCTACCATGTGCAACTTACTACTCCCTCCAATTTCTTTTTTTCCCTTTTTTTCTTCCCTTCCCCCCTTGCCCTAGAGAGGGCTACTATTAGACACAAATAGGTGTGTGTGTGTGTGTGTGTGTGTGTGTGTGTGTGTGTAACATTTTCTATACGTACTTCTATTTATCAGTTCTTTCTCCAGATGCAGATAACATCTTTTTTTCATACGTCCTTTATTTTTCATTTGTGTATTTTTAATAGTCAAAATGACTTAACTGGGCAAGAGGAATCAGGCAAAATATCATCTAACCATTTCTTCCCCATCTTTTATTTGTGAAAGTTTATATTTTTGATCCAACTGTATTGTAACATTTGTCTTTATTCAATTCAATTTTTTTTTCTATGTGGTCTAATGTTCTAACTCATGGGCCAGCAAACTACAGAGACCTCTGAAAACTGACTATTTGACCACTTATCAATTGGGGAATGCCTCTTATTCTTACAAATTTTATTCAGTTCCTTATATATGTCAAAAATGAGATCTTTATCAGAGAAACTTGGTACAAAGTTCCCCTCTCCATTTCCTGTTTCTCTTTTAATTTTAGCTGCATTGCTTTTATTTGTGAAAAATACTTTTAATTTTATTTAATCAAAACTGTCCATTTTACCTCCTGTGGACTCCTATATTATTTGTTTGTTTATGAAATCTTTCCCTATCCATAGATCTGATAGGCAATTTCTTCCATGCTTTATTAATTTGCTTATGATGTCACCCTTTGTGTCTAAATCAGGTATACATTTGGAGCTTCTCTTGGTATATGGTGTGAGATGTTTGTGTGTAGTTAGTTCTACTGGACTGCTTTTTTTTTTTTGTCTACAGTAGGTTCTTGGGGACAGCTAGGTGGCACAGTGGATAGAGCACCGGGCCCTGGATTTAGGAGGACTGGAGTTCAAATCCGTCCTCAGACACATAATAGCTGTGTGACTCTGGACAAATCACTTAACCCCATTGCCTAGCCAAAAACAAAAAAAAAATATAGTAAGTTCTTGCCGAAAATAGCTAGTATCTTTGAGACTGTCAAACACTAGGCTAATGTGCTTGTTTGTGTACTTAATATATACCACTGATTAACTTCTCTATTTCTTACCCAGTACCAGATTGTTTTGGTGAATAAATCTTTATAGGATAGTTTGAGATCTGGTACTGTTAGGTCTGTTTCTTTCCCACCTTTTTTTTTTTTATTAATTCCCTTAATATTTTTGCTCTTTTGTTCCTTGAGATGGACTTTGTTATTATTTTTCTAGTTTTATGAAGTAATCCTTTGGTAGGTTTCATTGGTATGGTATTTGAATAAGTAAACATGTTGCAGGATATAAATCAAACCCATTTAAATCATTGGCATTTCTGGGTATTACCACCAAAATCCAGAAGGAAGAGATAGAAAAGAGAAAATTCATTTAATATAACTTCAGACTATATAAAATACTTGGGAGTCTACCTTCCAACACACATACAAGAACTATGTGAAGACAGTTATAAAACACTTCCACAAGTAAAGACATCTCAATAATTAGAGAAATTAAATTGCTCATGGGTAGGCCCCCATTTCAGCTGAAGCATAATAGATTCTGTTCCAGTTCCTTATTTTTTTATCTCTGTATGCATCTTTCTGTTTCAAGAATGTTTATTATAAACATTGTTGGATTCTGGTTTCTAATCCATACTTCTATCCTTGGAATGGGGAGAAACTTGAGGCAGGCAGACTCTCTAGCAGGCAAATGCAATAATCCAAGCATGAGGTGATGAGAACCTGTGCTACAGGGGTGGCAGCTCCAGAAGAGAGAAGGAGGCGTATTTGAGGGATGTTGCCAAGGCAAAATCGACAGACCTTGGCAGCAGATTGGAATTTATTTGTATGTGTTTGGGAATCATTCTTTTCTGGGTTTGTGTCTTAAGCTCTTTTTAGTGGTTTTCTTTTTCTTTTCTGTTTTTCTTTTTCTGCCCATTATTCCAAACTACTCTCTGACTTTGGGTTTTATGTTAGGGCCACACTCTGTGCACTTCTGGGGATATGTGGATGCTAAGCGTTTGTCTTCTTGGGCCCTTCTGCTGCTTTCTTGGGGGTATTGAGTATTGTGCTATTCCAGGATCTTGGACAGCTCAGGCTAAGATCTTATTGCTCCCAAAATGGTGTGATCTCATTGCCCTTTAAGTCTGAACTCAGCAAGTTCTTGTCTCAGTTTTGGGTTGAAGCAACACGCCTGGGGCTTGTCCCTGGTTGGAAGTTCCAGTAGAGTGCTTCTGGACTCAGCCACTATCAGCCAGCAGAAAGCTCTGCGAGTTCAGAGTAACAGTGATGGCTCCCCTTTGGTCTTGGATTCCTGCCCTGTTTGTTCAACTGCAGGTTTCAGACTGGGCTGGAGGCTGGGTCTGAGTCCCCATTCTGCTTTTCCAGGCGGAGCCACATAGCTACTGTGTGCTTCTGAACCTGCTCCTCACTAGGTACACTGCCTTGGGCCCAAGACTTTTGCTTTTTGACATTCCAAGGTGCAGGAATTTAAAAGAGATTGTAAAGGACTCTATGGAAGAGAAAGAATCATCAGAATTTCAAAGTATTGCTTCAATGGCAAATCCATATTTGATTCCCTTCTAAGAAGATCTGATGAGCTGGCTGATTGCTTTGTGTGTATTTATGTATGTGGGCTATGGTGAGTCCTTTGTATCTTATATGTTTTCTGTGTGGGTAAAAATGAAAGAAAAGCTGTCCTACACACTATTTGCATTTGCCACGTTGAATGTTTATATAGGAACTAGGGACCCTATTACCCACATTTGGGAAAACTCAACATGAACCACACCACGAGTATAATTGGAGATTTTCCTGCAACGTCTCCAGATGGGGGGGGGGCGCGATAATATAAAGAGAATAAATTTTGTGGGTCAGCCCAAAAGGTCTGACCTCATCTGTGTGAATCAAGTCTTTGGGGGCTCTGGGCCACAGATCATAATTATTTCTGATTATATTTTATCCTCTCAGTAGAATGTAAGTTTATTGACAGCTGGGACTATTTTTTCTCACGTATTTGTGTCCTAAGCATCTAGTATGGTACCTTTGCACAAAGGAAGGAATCCAAAGGTGTGGGTTCAAATCCCATCTACCCAACATGCCAATTACTATTCCTTAGTTGCCTTATCTGTAAAATAATGAAGGGGTAGGTTATAGATTGATGACCTCTGAAGTCTCTTCCAACTCTAAATCTCTGACCTTATTCTGAATAAATTATTTTTGACTGATTTTTTTCATTTTTTCTGAGCCAGATTTATAATCTATTTCCCCAAACTTCTTGTATCTTTATTTTTCTTTCCAGGTGGTCTGTAATATGCATCTATGAATCATAGAATCTTGTTAGCATACACTTCATCCTCTCTTGTGTCAACCTTAGGGACACTATACCTGACATTCTAGAACAGATTTTTATTTCCAGCTTATCTCCACACTACTGTCAGGTGCTATTTTGTTAGTAATTTCAATGCACTTTAAAATAATCTATTTTACTTTAGTTTGGCGGCACTCATACTATTTCTTTCATTTGGCTACTTCACTACATTTTTAAAAATAAGTTTTTATTGATATCAATTGCTTTTTTACATCTCTGTAATTTCTGCAGTATTCCTCCTCTCATTCTCAGACAGCCATCCCATATAGCAAATAATGTTTTTTAAAAGGAGGGAAAAATCATCATAACTGATCAATACTTTAAAAAAATCTGAAAATATGTCCAATATATCATGGGTCTTTCACCTATGGAAAGGAATGGGGTAGGGTGCCTTATCATATTTCTTGAGTCATATTTCACTCACTTTTAAATCAGAGTTCAAAGTATTTTGCAAGGTAAGTTGTAATTAAAATCCAAGAAAACTAAAATTGGGTAAAAATATCTTGTGAACCAAAGGAATCAAGTTAATTATGTTTTTAATGCAGAAAATATGTGTTGGGGGGTGGCAGACCGCTTCTCTCACATCTTACTTCACCTCCCCTCCTCCTATCTCTCCAAGCCTACAATTTCTGGGGTCCTTTAGAAAATTCAAAACTGATTTTTTTTTTCAAGAACTAAATATTGACTTTGGGTGTCTGCAGCACAAAAGACCTGTTAGTAATCACTATCCCTACTCTCCTATCTAGTTCTCATCCTCCTCAACATTGTTTTAGCCTTTACTAGGAATGCTTTTCCATAGATGCTTCACACCTCTCCTGAATCAAGCACAACTTCTATTAAGTGATTCTTGTGAATCCCAAATCCTCCCTCTGCTTTGCTCCTGCCAGCATTTAGCTAGTCATATTACCAGTTCAGTCTCTTTAGGGTAGTCTGTTTAGCTCTACATTTAGTTATTGAAAAATACATTCAAGGAAGGAAAACTTAAACAGATCTTCAAAAATTGAATGAAAAAGTTAATAACTGGTGCAGCTTCTTAGGCTGTGTCCACATAAAATATGTGACTGTCATTTATTTGCCAGGTATCAGGAGACTTTTCTCTCTTCTCTTTCTTAGCTATTCATTTATCTAACCCTCCAATTTCCTCATCTATAAAATGGGGATAATTATAGTACCTAACTCTTAGGGTTGTTGTGAAGATAAAATGAGACACTAACTCTAAAAAACTTTACAACCCTTGAAGTGTTATATAAAGGCTGTTATTATTATCATAATTATTATTATTGTTGTTGTTAGCCTGCAGAAACATATAGAGGCAGGAGGGGTGTAGTATCAGATTTGAGAAGAAAGAGCTAGATATGAGTCAGAGAGAATTCTGCTGATATCTGGCAAATAAATGACTGTCATTTATGTCACATGACCACATCTTAATAAACTAGGCTTTTTTTAAACTTTTTTTTCTTTGTGTGGGGCAATAGGGGTTAAATGACTTGTCCAGGGTCACACAGCTAGTGTCAAGTGTCTGAGGTCACATTTGAACTCAAGTCCTTCTGACTCCAAGGCTGGAGCTTTATCCACTGCGCCACCTAGCTGCCCCTGTTTTTAACTCTTTAATGCTTTTTCTGAAGCTCTGTTCAAATTTCTTCCCCCTGATTGCATTTTTTTTACATTCTAAGTATAGAGCTTTTTCATGTGTACTCTTTGATACTATTGAGATTAAAGCCATTGGCTCAGCAATCTGTAATCTCTAGTCAGAGAAAGCATCTGTTGATGAGATAAGTTTGAGTTCTTTTTAAGAAATTCTTCTAAAGAATTCATGTCCCTGATATATGATAAGGTATTGTAGATAGATTTCTGACTGACTTGCCCA
The DNA here is from genome assembly GCF_003287225.1 of Phascolarctos cinereus. Classification (NCBI taxonomy): domain Eukaryota; kingdom Metazoa; phylum Chordata; class Mammalia; order Diprotodontia; family Phascolarctidae; genus Phascolarctos; species Phascolarctos cinereus. Next base: position 555,729,111 of record NW_027555847.1, read on the forward strand.
AGGTCACACAGGTACTCATTCTGGTAGGATTCTTTCCACTGCACAACATTACCTCTTCATTTATTTGATTAGATTAACCCAGCCTTGAAAAACATTTTATGGAAAAGATTTATCTTTGCAGTTTAAGAAGACCTGAGTTATAGGTTAACTTAGCTGGTAAGAACACAGTGTTAATCAAGCCAAGGTCATGGGTTTTCTCATTGTGTGAGTAGGTTAAGCTTTGCTCTCATCACAAATTATATCCCTAAATCCAGCCACCTGTTTCTGTATTTGTGTGGTCAGAAGGGGAACTGGGTGATAATTGGTGCATAGAATGGTGCTAATCTGTCATCATAACAGAAGTGAAATCCATGACTTTTTAATAGTAGGTTGGTACTGTTGTATTTGCACATGTAGGAAGCACATAGAATTTAAGAGCTGGAGGGACCTTAGAGATAATCTAGTCCAATCTTTAATTCTATTGGTGAAGAAGTTGAGACTCAGAGAGGGCCAGTGAGTTGCCCAAGGTCATGTGGCTAGTTAGTATCAGAGCCAGGATTAGAACATAGGTCTTTTGGCTCACAGGACAGTGCTCTTTCTATGACCTCATACTATCTTCAATAAATACTATAAGATTTAATTTATTAATAGACTTTCACTTCAGGGTTTAAAGGTTTGATTTCCTCTTCATTACTACATGATGAACCCCTTAGGAATCAACTCTACCCTCATAATAAAGTCTTTGGCTTTTTGAGAGAGAATTCTTCCTGTAGGATATATGGTATATTCTTTTTAGCACAAGGGTGTAGTTGGCTTGCCATTTGGCACAAACAGTCTGGTGAATGTAGGTCATATTGTTGATGTAATTATCCAAAATTTTAACAGATGATGGAATATTGTGCTGTCTATCTACACCCACTTTAGATTGTTAAAGGGAATACCACTTCCTGAACTCCACATCCACAGGCTATCTTTCTATTTAAATGTTTCCTTTTAAAAAAAAAATCAGATAATTGGCCATTAGATTTGTCTATGTAGTCAAGGTAAAATGAAGAACTGAATAATTATTTGGTGAATTTCACCAGTGTACTTTGGCTCATTTTGGTACCCAGAGCCAATTTTTTTTTGGCATGGGAGGGCAAGTTATCAAGGTAATAGCTGAGTTATTCATTTGTCTGTCTATAAATCACACAATTTTAGGGTTTTTGTCTTTGTATCCCCCAGAGCCTTGCACATAGTAGGAACTTAAAAATTGCTTATTAATTGATACATTGAGAAAAAACCCACTAGGACAATCAGCATACTTTAGTATTTCAGGATATAGATGAGTATGGGTGGCTATAAAGTAAAGAAAGTAAAGAAATCCCTTTAATAAGTCATATGCTGGTTTTGTTACCTTACAATTACAACGAATGACAATAAAATACACATACAATACTTTGCAAAGTGCATTCCTTCTAACAACCATGTTGAATAGGTTGTACAAGAATCAGTATTTCCATTTTACAAATGAGGAGAGAGAAGCTCTGAGGAGTTAAGTGATTTGTCAATTTTGGAATAGCAAAGCAAGATTTGAATCTGGGTTTTCTGACTACAAGTGAGGCACTTTATCCACTTCCCCATGCTGCCACAGTTGGAACACATTAGTAGCTAATGTCTTCACAGGTTCATAAGATACCATAAAGTTTTAGTATGCTTTCTCACAGCTAGCAGCCCATGTCGCCTCTAGCTGTAAAACTTCTACATAGCTTTAAAGCTGTAGCAAAACTCTTGGAGCTGGAGATGAGACAATAGCAGCTCCACATGGATTAGACTTCCACAATAGTCACAAGTAGTATTTATGATTCAATATTTGTGATTGTCTTTGTGTAATTAGCATTTAGTGGGTAGGGAGTCAAGCCTTCAGATATAGCTTTGCAGTTAAGGGATGGAGACCAGGAGAGTATCTTGAACCCAAAAATCATTTCCCCTAGACTAGAAATATTTGGGGAGGGGATAGATATAAATTCTAGCCCAGTATCCTGTCTCATAGGAGACCAAAGTGGGACAAAGTTGTAACTCTGTCTCCTTTTCCCTTGGAGAGGGATGGATGAGAGTCCAGAGATATCTAGTCAGACTCCCTTTTTGAGCTGCCTTTTGACAAACTAAAGTGGGCATACAAATAATGGACCCTAGGTACCACACACACATATAAACACATGCATACATTTTACAATACTAGTTAGAATGTTGACAGAAATCCAGATGTGGTCATTAGTTCATTAATTCTGGCTACCTTTCCACCTGTAGCATGAATGCATACATCAGAATAGTAAAAAAATAAGAACATTGAGCTATACTTGTGAATTGAAAGACAAGTGGTCAATCAAGTTATTTTACCAGATGTCATCCATCCATCCTGGCAAGAAAAGAATTATAGGTAAGTGTCAGAGCTTTAAAAGTTTTTCATAATAAACATGCTTGGTAAAAAAACACGGATTTGTGAAGTAATTATTGTCTCAATGTCTAAAACAATCCTGTAGGATGTTAGTATAGAACCAAATTAAAAATGTTACTCAAATCTGTTATTTTATTTGAAACATACTTCTGTCTTATATGTATATTTGTTATAAATGTTTAAAAACAACACCTGACAGGTGTCCACACCTGCCGTCAGTTCTGTATACTCCTTAATAAATCAATTCACGAAATATTTGAGTGCCTGCTATGTACATAGCCCTGGGCCAGGCATTGTTTGAATGTGTAGAGTACAGGAGAACAAGGCAGGGTGGTGTTTGAGGCATACAGAAGAATAAGATATGACCATTGTCTTCCAGGAGTTTCACGGGGAGAGATCATAGCACTTGCCTGAAGATACATATTCAGTCTTTGACTAAATGTCACCTATGTCATCCTAAGAAAGTAAATCAATGTAGTTTGGAGTTGATTAGGAAAGGGTTCATGGAGTAAGAAGGAAATGAATTGGGACTAGGATAGTTAGAATGAGTCAGACATGGAGGAAGTGGGGCATTCTAAGTAAAAGGATTATAGATTTAGATCTGGAAAGGACCTTAGATATCACTTAGTTCAACTCCCTTATTTCAAAGATGAGGAATTTAGAGCCCAAAGAGAGGATGAACAACTTGTTGAAAGTAAGAAGTGGAGCCAGAATTTGAACTTGAGTCCTGACTTCAGATACACTCCATTTTCCACTCATCATACCTTGTGGCCTCCAATATGACCAAAATTACAGAAATATGTGGCTCACTGGAACAAAGGTTTGAGTTGGGCAGTTTCATTCAGATTCTGGAGGGCTTTGAATTCCAGGCTTAGGAATTTGGACTTTGTTGTGTAGGTAATGAGGATCCATTGATGATGTTTGAGCAGAAGAGGAACATGATTAAGGCAGTATTTAAGGGATACTCTGACAGCAATGTCAAGGACAGTGTGTGGGAGAGGTAGTGAGAGATGTTAGAGACAGGGAGATAAATCAGGAAGTTGTTATAATAAACAAGAAATAAGGTTTGGATGGAATGGGAGATTGTGAAAGGTATTGTGAAGGAAGAATTAACAGGACTTGGTGACTGGCTTAGTATTGGAGACAAGGGAGAAATATAAATTAAAGCTAATTCTTGAACACTTTGAAGAACGATGGTGCTATTTACAGAATCAGATAAGTTCAGAGGGAGATCTAATTAGTCGGGAAGGGGAGGAAAGATGAGTTCAGTTTCAGACATATCGAATGTAAAATGAAGGTGAGACATTCAGGTAGAAATGCCTTATGGGTAGCTTAGTGGAAGTCCTGGAGGTGATAGTTGAAACTTTGAGAGAGAATGAGTTCTCATATAGAGTAAAGTGAAGGCCAGGTTTGGAATAGGGATTGAGAAGGAAGAGATGCCAGAGAATAAGCCAGAGAGAGAGGAAGAGAACCACCACAGTGTACTGTCACTGCTGGCCAAGGCAGTTTTAAGTACAAGGGAGTAGTGTTATTTAAGAAATGATATCCTGAGAATCCTGCAAATCAAAGAAGTACACCTTTATTTTTAGTTTCAGAATGTGTTATATTTAAGATTGTGCTTATTTGGCCATTTAAATTATTTGAGATAATTTACCATTTTATAGCAATGGTAATAATATTGATTTAGGAAGAAAGGAAAAAGGGTAACCACATCTGTAACACTTCCCGGTGGCAGCTGCTTCATTTTACAACATATGGCTAAAATATTTCCAATAACCCTGTTTAGAAGTTAAATTCCATATAGTGAAAAAACAAAACCAAACCACAAAAACCATTCTAATGTAGCTGAAGACACATAGGCTTAGTAGAATGGTTATGGTGGCATATTCCAAATCACCTGTGCATATGATCTTGTACGGAAGACCTCAGGAAAGTTAAAACTGGTTCTAGAGTTTATGATGCATTTTGAATAGACTGGTTCACCAATTTAAAATTATTTCTTTGGGGATCATGTCGATTTTTAGAATATTTTGGACTCTTCCTTATGTCAGGCCAATTATTTCTACCTGTATGGTCTTTCTCCCATCTGGTCCCTCTTTCTCACTCCCATTAAACACAGGGTCTCATCTTTTCTCAACTAGACCATTTTAATACCTTCCTGTTTTTCCTATCTCCAGTCTATTCATTTTTCTTTAAAAAATTATACATTATTTAGCATTCATTTTTAAAAAATTTGAGTTCCAAATTATCTCCCTCCTTCCTGCCTCTCCCCTACCCATTGAGAAGCTACATGATTTCGATTTCTGTGTGAAGCCATGCAAAGCATTTTCATATTAGCCATACTGCCAAAAAAAAAAAAGCAAGAAAAATAAAGTGGAAAAAAGTATGCTTCAATCTGCAGAGTTCAAGAGTTCTGTCTTTGGAGATAGAGAACATTTTTCATTGTGAAAAGAATGTCCTTTGGAATTCTCTTGGATCATTGTATTGATTAGTGTAGCTATGTCTTTCACCGTTGATCTTCATTACAATATTGCTGTCACTGTGTACAATATTCTCCTGTTTGTTCACTTAATTTTGCATCAATTCACGTTAAGTCTTCCTAGGTTTTTTCTGAAACCATTCTGCTCATCATTTCTTATAGCACAATAGTATTCCATTACATTCATATACCACACCTTGTTCAGCCATTCCCTAATTGATGCACATCCCCTCAATTTCCAATTGTTTGCCAACCAGAAAAAGAACTACTATAAATATTTTTGTACATATAGGTCCTTTTCTTTGATCTCTTTGGCATACAGACTTAGGAGTAGCATTGCTGGGACAGAGGGGATGCACAGTTTTATAGACCTTTCAGCACAGTTCCAAATTGTTCTCCAGAATGACTGGACCAGTTGCCAACTCTACTGACAGTGTACTACTGGTGTACCTATTTTTGCACTTCCCTTCTAGGATGTCATTTTCTTTTTCTGTCATGTTAGGCAATCTGACAGGTATTAGGTGGTACCACAGAGTTATTTTAATTTGCATTTCCCTAATCAATAGTGCTTTAGAGCATTTTTCATATCTTGTGATAGCTTTGATATCTTCTGAAAACTACCTGATCATATCCTTAACCTTTTGTTAATTGGGAAATGTTCTCATTTTTACAAATTGGACTCAGTTGCTTACATATTTGAGAACTGAGGCCTTTATCAGACAAACTTGCTGTAACAATGCCCCTCCACCCCCTATTTCCTGCTTTCCTTCTAATTTTGGCTATATTGATTTTATTTGTGCGAAATCTTTTTCTTTTCAAAGTGGCTCAGTGGAGAGAGCACTAGGCCTGGAGTCAGGAAGACCTGAGTTCAAATCCAGGCTCAGATACTCACTATCTGTGTGGCCTTGGGCAAGTCATCTAACTTCTGTTTGCCTTAGTTCACTGAAGAAGGAAATGGCAAACTATTCCAATAACATTGCCACGAAAATACCACACAAGGTCACAGAGTCGTATACAATTGAACAACAATAAAACAAAATTATCCATTTGATTTTCCATGATCCTATCTCTTGTTTGGTCATAAACTCTTCCCTTGTCCACAGATCTGACAGGTAAATTTTTTCATGCTTTCCTAATTTGCATATGTCACCCTTTATGTCTAAACCATGTACCCATTTTGACCTTATCTTGGTATATGGTGTGAGATGCTGGTCTCTGCCTAGTTTTTGTCAAACTTCTTGTCAGTTTTCCCAGCAATTTTTGTCATATACTAAGTTCTTAACCCCACATGCCTGAATCTTTGGGTTTATCAAATACTAGATTACTATGTCATTTGCTATTATATATTGTTCACCTAGCTAGTCCACAGATTTTATACACTCAGTTTCTTAGCCAGTATCAGATTATCAGTCTATTTACTTTTAAAACTATTCTCCCAAGCTGTGGCCTAAGCAATCTTCCCAATATGCTTCTGTGATTAGGTGACTCTACTTAAAAATCTTCAATGATTCCCTATTATCTACTGAATAAAATGCAAAATTCTTACTCTGACATTCAAGGCTCTTCACCAACTTGTTCAAACCTACTTACTTCCTCTGTGCTTCCCACAGATGCCTCCTCTATCTCTGTCCTTGACTTCCAGGTGAAATTTACCTCCCTTTTCAAATTTCTTACATTACTTTGCTTGAATAATTCCTCTGAATTTTTCCTCCTCTCTCGTATAAATTATTTGTGTTTTTGACTTGTGTTTCCTCCTTTCGCTTATAAACTCCTTGAAATCAGGGCCTGTGTCATAGCTATCTTTGTATCTAGTATTATACAGTACTTAATATTTCTTAATATTGAACTGTATTTGGGGTTATGATTATTTTACAAGCTCTAGTATATGCATTTTACCATTATTGCTATTATGATGATTAATGGGCCCTAAGTTCAAGTCCTAACTCCATTATTTACTAGTTGTGTGATCTTTGGCAAATGTCTTACATTCTCTGTGCCTAAGTGTCTTCATGTGTAAAATGGAGATAATATAGTTTTCCCTTCCACATCGTGGTGGGTAGGGGCGTGGCACCCCTATATTCTGGAAAATCTGTGTAAAATTTTGTGGCTTTCCCTTCATACCACAGAAGTCTGAATTTTATCTTGTTTTTTTATGGGGTGTTTATAGTACTATACATATATTTTATGCATTTCTGAGTTTCTAAACTTTTTCTGTGTTGTGTGCTGGCTTTCACAAGTTGTCTGCGGCATCTGCAAAACTCCCCCAAAATTCCCATTTTATTTCTTATGCTGACCCTCAATATATCGACACTGCAATGGGGAAAGTCAGGATGTGGAAGAGATAACTGTGATTGCATTGTCTTGGTTACAGGGTCTTTGTAATGGTAAAATGAAGCAATGTATGTATATATTTTTCTGTAAACCTCTAAGAATAATGATACATATAGAAATATATCTTATGGAGATTAACATTTGCTAACATATGTACCAAGTTGGCTTGGTGGCAAAGAAGCAATGAATTATAAAAAGGGATCATAGAATTTTGTGGTTGACACTCTAACTAAAGTGTCTTGCATTTCAAATGCAGATGGCTTAATATATTTGTTTCAAAGAAACAAGCCAATTATTTTCCAGGGGTGCTGGATAGGATGTGCTACCAAAATACTCTCATTCAACCAGACAGACTCACAGCTGTTTCTATCAAATCCAACTACATCAGGAAGGGGAACATGAAAAAAGAGAATTATGGACGGGAAAAAAAGTTTCAACATTCAGAATTATTCTCTATATTTAAACAATTATAGTCTCATTTTATTTCAGAATACCCTTGAAAAATGATCTTTACTATAAAGCCACAACATTATACATATAGACAAAAACCTTGTTAGCAAAACCTTGTTACATGAGCACTGGTTATTATAGTACTGTAGAGATATCTAAGATATTTAAAAACGGAAACAACATACCCTGAAGGCTGCATATATGTATATATATATATATATATATATATATATATATATATATATATATATGAATTCATATTATATATATACATACATATAGATTCTCATTACTATTTCTGCAAGCATGTTACTAAGATTTCATCATCATAAAGGATTATTACATGTGATCCAAAAAGTATGCAGATTTTTCAGTGTTATGAATTGAAAATACCCAAATGCATACCAGGTCTATTTCAGTGCTTAAAAAAAGCATGGTCTACAAGTACTACAAAACTAAGTCAGGGGGCCAAAACCAGAACCGATTCCTTAGGCTTTGATAGGTAATTAATTAAGGAGAAATTTATGGCTTGTTATGTGCATTTCAAAGGCTGGTCTGTAAGTTTTATAAGCAGAAAAGTAGTACAATATGCAAAACAAATCGAGTCTAAGGTCTACTTAGGTATGAAATAACCTTAAAGTGGAAGTCATTTACAAGGCATCTGATGCTTAATAGGTACCAAATTTAAAAAATTTTTTTCTTAATCTCTAGAGCAAGAGTGTGAGGTATTATGTGTAAAAGAAATTACCTCCCCCCACCAAATAATAAGACAGAAGGCACAAAAATGAAAACTCTTCTGGTGATGGGGCAGAATTTTACATAAATCAGTGTATTTTCTAGAAAAAAAAAGAGACAACTCAATTTTCAGTAACTAAGAGGGAGGTCCCAGAAACTATAAATTGGCATCCAAAGGTGGACTTTCCCTAAATATTTAATAAAAAGTGTGATAAAATACTGGCAGATATGTTTCTACTGGCAGATATGTTTTTGCTGAAATGCATACTCTAGATGACAAAATTTAATGGATAAAGTTACAAAATAAATCACACTTTCCTGGACACGTTTTCACTGCATTATACATGATTTGGCTAAAAGGTAAAAATTAGCATCTTACATTCTTCAAGATAGTTATTAATATTTTTCAACTAGTATTAACATAAGAATGGAATGCAACAGAACATGATGTACAACTGTATCATGCAATATTTTGACTTGTCAGTCATTATGCCATAGCCAATGATACGAGGGGAGTGTATTTTTTTCTTTAAGTCTTTTATGTTCATATGGCATCTTTTAGGATCAAAACTATAAATGAATGCAGATTGTGAGGCGTTTTCAAAGATTTCAGAATGCCTAATAAAGTGTGCTGGAAATATCCCTGTTCCTAGAGTACAGAGCGGTTGCTTGAAGGCCCAAACTACAGCAGTCTTGGCTGCTGCTACTTCTAGTCCTTTGATGCTGCTATTCCTTGTTCAAGTGACCTGGGGGTATTAAGGTCACAAGGTTCTGTGTGTCCAAAGGAGATTATCCCATAATTTCTGCAGGTTCAGTGACCAACTTGGATCCATCCCATGCTGTCTTGAACTGTTCAGGAACAGGAAATTCTTTCTGGTAGAGGGATAACAAGAATGCTGGTTAAATAAATGAAGGCTGTCTCATATGTATGCAAACAGTTGGCACAATGGCACATTAATGCACATAATGGGTAAAGAGTTTATATCTATGGTAAACCTGAGTCACAGAGAGGTGCTCTGCACCACTCTCCAGAAGCCATTTCGATATCACACAGAGACAAAACCTGTTTTTTCCGAGTCATGTCATTAGTTATAGATTGTACGAATACTCCTCACCTACCCTCTGGCCTGGGGAGAAAATGTATTGTGGCTAACAGGGAAATCAGTTTCCCACCTCCCCTTTTTTCCCTTCCACTCCAATCTGGGATAAAGACATCAATACATTAGAAAAACAAAGGAACAGAATAGAAAGGAAAAGTGGAGTAAAGAAGTTTTGCTGTTTTTTTCAAGGATAGCTCTTGGGTACTTGATCTAGGGCTCTCAATTAAGGGAAATGAGCATCTATCTGTCTCTGGCTCTGGAGCTCTGGCCTCCCTCATTTGTCATTCGGGAGTCACTGAAAATGTTGTAGGTGACCTGGAGCACATGTTTCTTTCTGAAATGGATATTCTGGTGCATCACAAAGCTATGTTCAGCTGAAGGCAAGTCATATTTTTAATCAGGCCCCTTCTTTTGAGTGTGCACATACGTATATGTGTGTATATTTTTGCAGTAAGTATTTGTTGAATGGCAGTAGAACCAACAGAAAGTCTCAGAAGGGGCAACTCACAGAAGCCACATGTTTAATACTCTAGAAGAGCGGTTGAACTAGATGGCTTCTGAGGTTCTGTCTGGCTCTTCATCAATGAAATTTTGGCTCTTCTTGTTGAAGCCAGCACAGTAAATGGGGTTTGATTTTTGCTATCAAGTCACACTTCTCTGTTACTGTGTGAATTACCAATGTTCTCTGGGTGAGCTCAATTTTCCTTTGAAGGAGTCATTGCTCTTTGAAACTACTGTCCCTACTATAAATGAGAGACGTACTCAGTTCCAAGTACATGGGGCTGAGGTGGAGGGCGGATAGAAAACAAGATATGAAATCTCATGAGAAGTCTTAACCAACAGAAGAATGTACAGAATGCAAACTGGCTTGACATGCAAGTCAATGTGAACTTTTCCACTTAGGTCAAAACACATTTTGCTTTTGTTTTTGGAAGCTGCAGCCCAAGTATGTGTGGGAAGGACACAGAGAGGAAGTGATGGTTCCTAAGACGAGGGTAAGACTCAGTGTTGTCCTCTGCCACCTGTAGGAGCAGTTCTGGCCATGCTTTTGTCCTCCCTGGGAATTCCCTCATGCTTAAGGGAGGTTGGTTGTGGCAGTAGTGACTAGACCAAGTAAATCAGCCTGTGTGTTGGCTCCTCATCAGCTGAAAAATTGACTAGCAGATCATGATTTCTAGTAGATCATGGGAGACTTTCTTCCAGAGAATGTCGTGCTAAGAACCCCAACTATTTTATCTTTTCCCATGTAATAACTATTTATATTTATATAATTCTTGAAGGTTTAAGGATACTTGTAAAACATTTTACAAACCATAAAGTGCTATTTTTATTATCATTGAGGCAATTTAGATACATATTTTGGACGTATTATAGCCTATTATGAACCGTGACTTGTGTGAAATAAATAGAATAAATGATATCAAGCTGGAGCTGTGTGGTCCATGGAGTTAGACTCGCCATGTAGCAAGAATGAAAGGTCACAGCTGGATAGCTTGAGTGTCTCACTGATATTCATATAATGTTTAAAAAGTCTAGAGGAGGACCTCTGTCATGTCGGGTAGACCCCACACGGATAATTAATAGGAAAACAGAAAAGTAACACAAGAAAAGAAATTATGGATGAATTGTGTTCAGCACTATTGGAGGCAGTATCTACATCAGAGAGATCATCGATTTATGGAAGTATTGGAATGCAGGCTCAGAGCTGAATAAATGTTTAAGCAAAAGTATGAATGTTAACCATAGAGTCTAAAGAAAGATCTCAGCAGTCTATATACTCACATAATCACCATCCTGTGGAATAAGTATGTTCATTTCAGATGACTTGGCACTCACAATCTCACAGTCTAAAGCTTCTTCACTGAGGTATATGTGGCAGCCTTCTGTCTTATTAATTGAAATTGTTGGCACTTTCCCCATAACCTGCAGTTAAAACAAATGAATAAACCTGTAGCGCTAGGGTAACATATTAGAAACTTGAACAAATTCCAATGTAAAATTCAATGGGCCTTAAGCAAATCTCACGAATATTTGGATAACAACCAAAGGATATAGTTCAGTGGTGGGTTCCTGGAGTTAAAGGCAGAACTGTCATTTTGGGAAAAAGGGATTATAAGAAAGGAATTTTTAAAACTTAGGATCTCTTTCCTGAAAAAGGAGATGGAGGTCCTCATATTATAGCAGTCACTGTGTCCAGAGGTGGCTTAACACTTATTTCTTAGTAGGACTCCAATGTTCACGAAGAAATGACTGGATAATGAATACATTAAATCTATGTTTTTTAAAAGTTTTTTCCCCCATGTATCTTTGCCAAGTTTGAATGAACACAGACATTATTGTCATATTATAGAGCCTTAATAGTAAATAAATGATCCTCGAATGCGATAGACGACTGATTAATAATTTTCTGAACCTACCAAAAAATAAAGGAGAAACAGGATGGTTCTCCTTAGCAAAGTCTTATGTTAGACAAAGACACTTACTCCATCTGTCGTATGAGGTTAATGTAACAACTAAATGAGATTAATATACATTTAGGTACTTCACAGATAATAAAACCCCATATAAGTGTTGGGCTCTTTTTTTTAGAAAGCTTGGTCATGGAAGAAGGGCACGGGTAGCCCATTCATAGAACAGCCTCCAATGTACACAACAGGAGAACAGATGCTGTGTAATGTTTGCAAATATTTAAGTGCTACCAAAATATTCTGCTTAGTTGTAAGTTTCTTCCAAACAACCAGGCTTTAGAAATCTCTGAGGTGTTCTATAGTAGTCAAATGTTTTCTATCCTACTATATTACAGCTCCATATTTTTTCTTCTTGAAACGGTAATTAAAATGATAAGAACTTCTCCTCTTTCATCCTAAAAACAATGTTGAGTTGCCAACTGCTAAACTCACGTAGACTGGCACTACTGATGTTAAGAATTCTCTTGGGGAAACTCAGTGCCCACATATCTTAGTACAAAAAAAAAGGAGAGGTAGTTTAGGGTCACAGAAATGGCAGGGATTTCCATGACAAATAAAAAGGAAATCTAAAACTGGAGAGCACTAACATTTCAGTAATTTTTGTCATAATTTCTTTAGTTTAACAGCAGTAAAGAACATTAACATGCACAACACTGGCCAGAAATTTGCAAATGCTAGGACCATGGATGAAGAAATAAGAGTGAACACCAAACAAATAACTTATGGAGGCAACTTTCTGTTTAAACACCATTTTAAACTTAATTTCATAATACAATGGTAATCTAATGTACCAAGCTTACAATTCTGACACCTTGAGATGGGTTCTCCCCTATGAATCTGGGCAAGTTGTAGAAAAACAATTTTAGTTACAAGGAAAAGATCATTTTTCTTTTATCTCTCTTTTATATTTTGAGGTACATCCAAGTTTATGATTATATCTCTTTGGTGTTATTCATTTGTGTTTACAAAGCACTGATTGCCTTTTTGACTGAGGTGATTAAACAGGCATAGACATTTCAGCAAACAGAGATGTGTTTTAAAGTTTTCCTCCCCATTCTCCAAGTGACATATATACAGTAGGAATTGTTTTTCCATGCAGAAGTTTAAAGAAAGAATTCATCATTACTGATGGACCAAACTCACATTAGCACAATCTTGTCTACCTCCTAGAGAGACAGTACAGAAAGCTGATAATTCTCTTACTGTTTCATTGATTTGTGTTCTTTTTTTTGTTGTTGAGACTGTGAGGGAGCCTAAAATACATTTATTTATTCATTTCACTATAAGGTATAATTTTTCTGTAATTGTTTCCGAGGTTTTCTAAAATAACCATGTGAAGCTAGGTGTGGTAAAGCAAACCTGCTATCTTTGCTATGGGGGAAATTGAGGCTGGTGGGTCTCTTGGGCTCAGGAGCTCTGAACTGCAGTAGGAGTACAGGAAGACTGGGTGTCCACACTAAATCTAGCACAAAGATGAGAGCTCCCAGGAGGCTACTAGAATGCCTAAGGAGGAATGAACCAGCCCAGGTTGGAAACAGAGCAGGTCAAAGCTGTATGAATCAGCAGTCTGATTAGGCACTTGATTGACCACTGCACTTCCAGCAATGATGCCACAGATTTCCCTCTTACCTATACTTATGATTGGGTGTGAGCCACAGCTGTCTGTTATTCTACTTTGGAGGCTCTTGAGATGGAGAAAATGTATAAATAACTAATATGTCACTTGGCTGAGACATCACTTGAATAGCATGTAAACCATGAGAATTTTGAGAGAGGCCAACTTTAGTTTAATGTTCAAGTCCACTCTTATGGAGTCCATTCAGGGTAAAGGGTCCTGTTAAGAAATCTTGGTGTCCAGATCCTGGACCAGTAGAGATCCATCATTTACCAAGTAGCTGAAAGACTGGGTAATTTCCCAATCTAAAAAATAGCACCAGAGAATGGTGGAGGCCCTACAGAGACACTGTTAACATCAAGGTGTTAGATTCCCTGGTAACCAGAAAAGCAGGAGCAACAGAGAAATAAAGAAGGGAACTTAAGAAGGGCCCACCCAACAGGTGCAGGAGACAGCTGGTGCCAGACAATGGGCCATATGGAAAGAATCTGGCTCAAGATTTAGCTTAAGAGGAAACTGAGGGTTGGGGAAGCTTGCCCAATCTGCCTTAGCCATAAAGGGACCTCTATCTACATGGGTGAAGAGGCTGACTCTGGAGTCTACCTCTTTCCTAAAACTCCAGTTGTGGAGGCCTCAAGGAAATTAAGTGTGACTCATTAGGATCAGAGTCAGCTAAGTGGCATGGTGAGTAGAGTACTGGGCTTGACGTTAGGAAGATCTGAGTTTAAATCCATTGGCAGACACTGGCTGTGTGACCCTGGGCAAGTCACTTAACCCTGTTTGCCTCAGTTTCCTCATCCATAAAATGAGTTGGAGAAGGAAATGGCAAACCACTCCAGTATCTCTGCTAAGAAAACCCTAAATGGGGTCACAAAGAGTTGGACACAACTGAAAATGACAGAACTCATTAGGGTCGATCTAGGCCAGGGGTGGGGAATCTGTGGCCTCAAGGATACATGTGGCCTTCTAGATCCTCAGGTGTGGCCTTTTGACTGAGTCCAAGTTTTACAGAACAAATCTTTTTATTGAGGGGATTTGTTCTGTGAAGTTTAGATTCAGTCAAAGGGCTGCACTTGAGGACCTAGAGGGCCACATATGGCCCCAAGGCCACAGGTTCCCCACCCCTGATCTAAGTCATCTATGGTCCCAGAACTGGGAATACAGGCCAATTGTGCAGAAGTGATAGTTTTAAAAAATTAATTATATTACTAGAAGAGTGCCAGGATTATCAATATGCTGTTCCTAGGGTAAAGGGAGAGTAAGTTGCACACATAGCAAGACAACAACCACTGATGGAATGTATCTAATGTATACCCGGTGAGAATGAAGCTTTAACATGTGATGCTAAGTGCCATATGCTTATTTATGACCTTTTTATTGGGTCTAGTTCATGCAACTTTAATTTGGATGTGATGTATGCATCTGCATAGGACTCTGCACTTGGTATAATTGATAATGGCTCATATGCACATTAAAGGTCATTTTATGCTATGTGCATACAGTTAACCTTATGTACCTAGCATGATTTGCAGAGACTGCACTTTTTTTTTTTGAACTGGGAAATGAGGAAGTAATTCAGGGTCAGATGATGACAAGTCTCTATTTTCTAGGATTCTGTGTAGCAGACCCAAGGCCGTCTGACCAGGCCTCCTTTTCTCAGCAGTCTAGTGCCTAGGAATAGGGAATATTTCACCATGGGAGAAGAGATGAAAGTCCTGGGAAGGGGAAGAAGGTGAAAGAAGTCAAGAGGACTTGGTAAGGAGAAAGAGAAAAGATGCAGGGTCTGGAGATTCCCGAGTTACCAACGGTGGAGACTCTAACTGGAGCTGGGCCACAGATTGACTTCTGGCTTAAGACAGACTGCTGGCTACAAACATGTGAGGCAGTAGAAACATACAGACTGATAATAGGCTGAAGTGGGGGTAGATTAACAGTCAATAACTGTAAGTGATAGGGCTTATGACACTGAAGGCCTTTCACTATCTTCTCTATTTTTCAGGCAGAAAGTAAATGGAACTTACTCACTTAGCTATGCTGGGGAAGAGAAGAGTGGGAATGCATTCTTTTAGGAACTGGTTTCAAAACCTACTTTTCCTTTCCTTTCCTTCCTTCTTCTCCTCCCTCCCTTCCTTCTTTTCCTTTCCTTCCTCCCTTCTTTTCTCCTTCCTTCTCTTCCCTTCCCTCCTTCCCTCCCTCCCTATGGTTTGCCTAGGTTTCTATTTGCACCATAATAACTATCTCTATAGCTATGAAGTAGCAGGTATCCTGATTCTAAATCCAGGGCACTTTTCTGCTGCCATTCACTGTGCCTCCTCTTACGAAATTACCATGGTATTATGCAAGGAGAGAATGCGTTTTGTGCTAAAGCTTACCTGAATTTGAATATCCTTGGAATTGATTACTTCCACAATGCCAACAACATTATCAAACACAAGGCCAAACTTCTTGCAATTGTCTAGGAAAAAAAACAAACTCCACAAAATATATGGAATTGCTTTTGTATGAAGTGAATTATCACAGTAACTCTAAAATCATAGGTCTACCCTACCAATTGTAATGGAATTTATTTTTCCTTTAATTTGTAGTGTTGATTTGTTACATTTGAAAATGTAAGCCACTTGCTTCAGCTCAGTATCTGAAATCACAAGGTCATTGCTGTTCTCTTGATATTCCTAAAAAAAAAACCAGACACAAATATTACATGTATTAATATGTAGATGGGCAAGTCCCACTGATTGTTGAAATATACAGACTTTTTCATTTTTGTATATTCTCTCTTTCAGAACTTCTTCCACAGGGAACGAGCTACAGCTTTTACATTTTCACTCTGTGGATGGGGAATGTTGCCATCATTGGCTGGTCAGCTAGAATTACCTTCTGGAGAATTATGTTCTTCACCTCTATGCAGAAGAATTGAGAGTACCCCTCATGCTGGCTTGAGTTTGATGAGCATACACATGCATAGATCATGGGCTGGCTGTTTTCTTTGTACCCTCTTGCAGATGAACTAGACTGGGCAAAGAAGCTAACGGGTGAGCAGTAAATCCTGTGAAACCTGCCCAATTGGGTGGAAGTGTGAATGTTAAACACAGCTTCTAAAGGTTAAATCATTTGGAAATTTGGTTTAGGGAAAATCTCTAGTGAAGCCCATGGCCTTAGTAGAACCATCAACTCTCATCTCTATTCAGAATGTCATACTTCTGCTACTTTTATTTCTATTATCAAAGTTTTTTTTTTAACCAACAGAAATCTATTTTCTCTTCCTTTCAATCTCCACACCACTGGGGAAAGATCCCATGCATCAAATATGTGTAGTAAAGCAAAGCAAATTTCCTTATTTTCCTTGCCAAAAAAAAAAAAATACATGTCTCATCTGCACCCTGAAACCATCACCTAGCTCTGTGAGGAGGTGGATAGCATGTTTTATCATTGGTCCTCTGGAATCATGGATGGTCATTGCATTCATGAGGGTTCTTACAGCTTAAAAGTTTTTTTTTTTTTACAATGTTTTGTTATTGAATAAATTATTCTCCAGGTTCTGTTAATTTTATTGTTTATCAGTTTGTAAAAGTCCTCAAAATTGTTCATTTTTGTAATATTGATATTATAATATAGATTCTGCAGTTTCCATACGGAGAAATCCTTGAAAGTTATGGATGCTATAGAGGGATGTGATCACAGTAAGCCTGTGTCAACATAACAGGTAATAAACATGTTAAGGTAGAAAAAAATGTATTGTATACAGTCATCGAAAATGATTTGGTACCTTGTCTTCTCGGTCTCAATCTGTGTGGACTGGATAACTATTGATACAGCTATACTTACCACTCTCCATTTCTTTCCTTCCAGCTCTAACACAGGAGGATGGTTCTGCTGCAAAGGGGATTGGGGAGAGATGGAACTTGAAGCGTGGGTTTTAGTAGGAGAATGACTTTGTCCTCCTTGAGCCCTCAGCTTGGGATTCTTATGTGTCTTCTGATCATCAGACACATGTCGGAGTCCTAGAAAAACAAATTCATCAACAGGTATCCTAACACCTTGTGTAAAGAGAAACTATCTTCCTCTACTTTGAAGAACTCTAAGAAGCCATGATTTGAGCAGAAATGACATAATTTCACAGAGTTGTTCTAAACATATCTTAGGGCCACCTGCTCTTATGCAAACTTCATGGGTTTGGTTATTCTAGTTACTATTGAGTTTCATGTCTGACTCTTCATGTCCTCATTTCAGATTTTCTTGGTAAGGGTATTGGAATGGTTTGCCATTTCCTTCTCCTGTTCATTTTACAGATGAGGAACTGACGCAAACAGGGTTAAATGACTTGCCCAGGGTCACATAGCTAGTGTCTGAGGCCAAACAAGTGTCTGAGGACAGATGTGAATTCAGGAAGATAAGCCTTCTTGACTCCCAGTCCAGTGCTCTATTCACTGGGCCACCTAGGTACCCATAGCATCTAGAGGTTTAGATAATAGCCTAGCTGGTCATACTACCAATTGAAACACCTTTGCCTTGAGGATCTAAAGCTGAAGGGCAGAATTTCATGTTTTCTTGGCACACATCACTGAAGGAAATGAAAAATAATGACATGGCTAATACTTTTATTTATACGAAGGTAAAATATTTCCTACCTTCCTAATTTAGAGTATGCCATTAAAACTCTACTAGAATAATAAATCCAACTTTGTTTCACAGATGAGTAATCTAAGATCTGGAGAGAGAGGTAAAGGGTTTTTCAAGAAGGGCCAGGAATAGAATGTTTGTCTATTGACTAGTTAGTATATTCTTTCCCCTACACACACTATTATCTGTGCAAAACAAAAATGTATTGTCATGTACTTTTCAGCTTTTAGCAATTGTCACTGAAAATTGAATAGCATGCATTAATCCTTTCTGTGTACTTTTTGATTCAGCAACACTGGCCTTCTTGCTGTTCTTCACACAGAATACTCCATCTTTTCCCCACTGTATCTCTGCACAATTTGTTCCTCATGTCTGGAATTCATTTCCTTCATTAACATAGTAAGATGGATTCATCTTACAATTATTCAACTACTGTGTAAGCTCCATGATAGCAGTCATAGTCTCTTCTCCATTTATGAACCCCTCCGGTAATGTTTAGCTGGTATTTGGATTGCAGAGGCAGAAGCCAAAGCATCAGAGAGTTACCTAATATGTTAATAACTGGCAGATTTTGAATTTGGAGCCCCTGAAGTCTGATCCTGACTTTATTGAGTTACTTTACCTGTAGGAGGGGAATATTTTTTAATCCCAATAGTATTTGCATGGGTATGGCATGGGAACAGAATGATTCACTTATGCCAACCAGGGATAAGAATAAGCAGTGATGAACTGTAGGAAGACTTGTACACCAGGTGTTACTAGATAGGAGAGACATGCCTACTGTTCTTATTCTCTAACCTTTAGTAATTGCCTCCCCCTGATTAAGCTGAGCAAACAAAGCTGAACGTGATGGTGAGGAGTCTTCTTTTCTGCCTTCATTATCAAAGATTGGAGGTGGTCCTGGAGGTGGTGGAGGAGGAGGGGGTGAGGGAACACCCTGCCCACTGGAGAGGACAGATAGTACTGATGAAGAGGATGCTACTGGACCCTGTGGAAAAGAAAAAAAAAAGAGAGGATTTAAAAACACTTTTTGCTTTAAGATTTGTAATCTTAGGCAGCTAGACTTTTGCCAGGGAAGGACTCTCAAGAACTGTTGGCAATGGAAAGACTGAAATTCATTAAGGGATTCTCAAGTATGTAAGTCCATGCAGAAGGAGTGTGTGTGTGTGTGTGTGTGTGTGTGTGTGTGTGTGTGTGTGTGTGCGTGTGTGGTGGGACCTGGGCTATTAGCCTTAACTGAATGGCCCTATCCACAGATTCACAGTAGAGTTAAGAGGCTAGGAAAACCTTAAAGATTAGTGTGGGTTCACAGGCTCAGGTCTGAAGGAAACGGAGCTTCTTCTAGTTTAGAATCATAATAAAATTATATATATTTATATACACACATACATACATATGTACACACACAGACATACACACACACACATATATATATATGTGTGTGTATATATATATACACACACATAATATATATCCTAAGAGTGAGATACTTCTTAGGATATTGTTGCTTGTTATTATATTTGAGTGAGAATTGCTGAGGAAAAGATTTAATGGGTCTTAGATACTTTTGAATCTTTTTGTAAGATTGAAGAAATAGATACTCCTTTTCTAGGTCAACTTTTCCATATATGGATGTAAGATAATGTATTCCCAAGCAACTACTATTTACTGTCCTGGGTGCTTCATAAAGGCCAAGCAAGATTAAAGATATAAATAACTGAAGAGTGTATGCCAGTGTTAATTTTGTAGTGGATCAGCTTAAAGGGCTGACCATTGCTAAAAAAAAATGTTTTTGCCTTCTTTCCATAATGCAACACAACTTTTCAACACTAAATTCCAAGGTATTAAAAATAGATTGGTATGGTGAATTATGAGAAAGGGTAATGGGTTCATATTTTCTATGTGTTTTGTTTCTAAATAAATATGGCAAATGGTGTTTTAGATGTTAGTGATCAGCGATGAAGATTTGGGAAAAGATGGAAAATCTTTGTATAAAAAATAATTCAGTAGGCAATGTAGTACCAAAATTTCTGTGAGGAGATACGAAACCTGACAGTTTTACATCTACTTCAAAAAGTCATTATAAGGGACAAGATCCAACAGGACAAGACTTTTAAAAAAATCTTACCAGAGTAAGAGGCCAAATAGTGTGCAGTGAAATAGCACACTTGTCATTAGAGATTAAAAACTTAATTTAATTAAAAAGAGGCTGCCAGAAAGTTTAGAAAATTTGTTGCACAGGAATCCAGTTCAATTTAAACGCTTAATACAAAATATCTTGTAATTAAAAAAACACCTTGGGCAAACTCTAAATATTACTGGACAAATCTACTGAATTATGTTAATTCATAATTTATTCAATAGCATGAAGAGTACAAATCGATATGTCTGAATGTGCAGTACCTAGTTTCACTGGGGAAAAAACTCCATAGTTTCCATAATGCTTACTCAAACTCTATTTACCTACAGATTAGGCCATAAATAATTATATTCTTTGTGGCTTAATAGAGTCAGAATATTTTGGATTAAATTTTATCTCTAGACTTATAAACCACATGATCCTGGGCAAGTCACTTAAACTTTCTAAGCCTTGGTTTTTCCCTATGTAAAATGAAGACATCATCTGTAGTACCAACTTCATAGAGCTGTTGTGAGGTTCAGATGAAATAATGTATTTAAAGCAACTTGCAAATTTCAAAGCACTATGTATATGTCAGCTATTTTTAACATCTCAGCATTTCCAGGGATGGGTATCTAAATAAGTGAACAGGCTTTAGGCTTCTGCAGAAGTTTAGCAAAAAGCCATAATCTGAAAAAAACCCCTGTTATTCTTGTTATTTGTTTTTGCTACTTCCACTCAGGAACAACATCAGTATGACACCTGAACCATTCTTGTGCAATATAGAACCATAGATCTGGACTCAGAAGAAGCCTCAGAGGTCTTCTATTCCAACTCTTAGCCAACATCTGACAGGTGGTCATTCAGTCCATACCATTTTTGAACAGCCCTCTGACCCAAGCAAGGGCCAGGCTTGGAAAGAAGAAGTAAAGAGAGGAAAAAAAATCTAAAATAGTGCTGGAAACTGGATCCATTTTCTTCTGGGTTTTAAAATCTTCTTTTTATGATATCAAGAAAGCATTTGATAATTTTATTTGAAGCATAAAGTGCTGATATTACTTTTATTCATCTAACAAAGTTTCAGTGCTGTGCTCACAGGTGCTTTCAATTCTACAGTGTTACTTTTATTCATAGAGTAAGTGAAAGAACAGAAAATTTGCTGCTAGAAACAGTGCTACTTTATACTCTTATTTTGTGGAAAGGGGAGACGATATGGGCATCTGAAGTCACAGTGGTTCTATCACTCTCAGAATTCAGGGCTGCCCCCAAAGAGCCATTAGGGAACACTGAAAACAACAAGCTACATATTCAAATTCTTGTAACTATGATACATTTGGATGGCAGACCCAGGAATACTAAACAAAGAATTCACTACACCAAAGAAATAAATGTTGAAAACCAAAGCCAACAAAAATAAGGGAACCCAGAGGAAAAGTTGAAACTGTGTCTTTAATTTACCTTTGTATGCCCTTGAATACTGTAGTATCACCACCATGGAAAACACAATGCAATGTCCTTGTTTCCAAGGTTACTTTTGCAATTAACATTCAGGGACTCTAATGCATAAAGTATACTTGAAACTGAACTGATTAAGCATCCCCTTAACTGGATCACATTAGGGTACACCCTGGAATACACCAGGTTATCTTTTCCTTTCTCTCCCCTTCTCTCATATTAGATGTTGAGAGATGACATCACCAGACACTAAAGCTTTCTACATTATCGTTAAGGTAGGAGTCTATTTAATGTAATCCCCATTAACTGGAGTCATGGCAGCTGCCTAAGGACCTCCTTTATGGCCTGAGTTGTTCTGATTTTGTCACCCTAAAGCTTGCCTTGTAAGGGTATCTGGCAGCAAGGGCTGCCTGACTCCACAATGTATCAAATGAAGGAATTCACCATTCATTAGAAAATGATGTCGAAGATACCATGTACAGAGCTTGCATTTAGAGATAAGAGATGACTGACTTTTCTTATTGTCACCAGCCATTAGAAAGATCCAAAGACATAGTGAAGCACACTGATCTGCACCACTCCTTTGCCTGGGACTTCAATTGTTTGTGTAGAGGACCTCAAGGAGCCAAATGCAGTAAAATGTCTCTTCTGAAGGGACTTGAGTCTATCACTCCAGTGCTGAGCCTCAGGGCGGCAAAAGTACCAGGGGCCCTGTGCTTCTGGGATTAAGACTTTGGGAAGTAGCAAAAACTATGACTTCAGATGCCCATATCATCTCCCCTTTCCACAAAATAAGAATATAAAGTAGCAGTGTTTCTAGCAGCAAATACTTCTAAACATGCCTCATCTCTTAACACCTTGGGATTAGGCTATCCTCCTTGGGGAACTGGAACACCAATTATTTACTGATGCAGATGTCCATAGAGAACTTACTGCCTATATCTCCACATTCTGTATGATGGGGGCAGAGGATCCAGAAGAGCTGACATCACCACCCTATCCTCACTCTTTGTTCAGTCATTATAGGATCCTGGATAGTGGGGGACCTCAATCTTCCATGCCATGGTACATAGATTCCCAGCTCCCTCTCTCCTTATTCTTACAGTTCAGAATCAACATCTTCTGTGGCAAAAATCCTTCCCCATCCTACTTTTCCCTGTCCTCCCATCACTATCCACCTTGTCCTACTTCTGACCTTTAAAATTCATAGTCTTCCATATTCTCCCAAGTTATCCCATTCCATGATGCTCTCTTGATCCCTTTTTGTTTTGTGAGTTACATTTTTTTTGCAATCTGATCATTTTCTCCCCCTCCTACCTACTTATCCCCAATACTGAAAAAAAAGAAAAGCAAAACTACACAAACACACACACAGACATATACACACAGAAGCGAAATTCATTAAGTCTTCTGTTATTGTAAATAGAATCCCCAAATTCAATGTTTACCATGCAGATTTTTTCTATATAAGGCATTGAATTAGTCTCAAAAGACACAATGAAAAAAAAACCCCAAGATCCTGTGGAAACATGCACGCACGCATGCGTGCACACACGCGCGCACACACACACACACACACACACACACACACACACACACGCACACAATGATGCAAGGTAGAATGTGATGGGATGGTCCAAAATGCTCAAGGAAGATTTTTGAGGAAGGGGAGAATATTTTCAATTGAGTATGAAGGTTGAGGAGGATACATTGGCCCCTGAAAGAAGAAAATAATTTTAAAAGGCAGAGATATAGAAAGGTTATTTTCCAAGAATGGAACTTAAGCAAATGCGTGGAGGTCCGGGAATGGGAACTAATGGATCAGATCTATGCCTGTTGAAACCCTTCTCTCAGGTTGAATTTCCTCCATGAAGACAAGATAGCCTACAAGTTTCAGTGGTCTTCAAGTATTTAAAGGACTGTCCTGCAGAGAGAGGATTAGACTTGCTCTGTTTAATTCTAGAAGGCAGAACCAGGAGTGATGGGGGGAAGTTTCAAAGAAGCCAATTCAGGCTCAAAACCAGGAAAAAACCATTTTTAACAATCAGAAAAAGTGGAATGGACTGTCTCAGAGGTGGGGGATTCCCCTTCCTTGGCAGTCAAGTAGAAACTAGATGATCACTTATTAGTTATATTTTATAGTAGGGATTCCATTCACCTATAGGTTGGACTAGATAGCTGTTACATCCCTTCCAATTTTCCAATTCTGTGGCTTCAATGCCCACCCTGTCCCTTGCTGCCTGAGTAGCCTCAGGCAAATTACTTCCCCTCAGTTAACTTCATTCTTGGTTTCCTCATCGGCAAAAGGATTAGGTTGGACCAGACAGACTCTAAGGTCCCTCCCAGTTCTAAGCCTGCGACCCTGTGAAGGGCTATGCTTGGTTTTCAGCAGAAGCATTTTGGACAAACTCTAAATGGATACTTTTCAATAAAATACATCCTTTCGTGCAAATTAACCGGATGAGTCAGGTTCATCAAAAAACTATGTCTTCAGTGATTAGTGGGTTTTTTTTTTTTGGCCTTCTTATATGGAAAATTGATTCTATTTTAGTTCTATATCACAGCATCATAAATCTCAAAGCTGAAGAAACTTTGAGAGGGTATCTCAGAAAATCCCCTGCCTTCAAGGGGATATCCTGACCCCCATTTAATATGTGAGGCCATTAAGAGGCACAGAATGTCACCCAGCTAATAAACAGTGGACTGGAGGGGCAGCTAGGTGGTGCAGTGGATAGAGCACCAGCCCTGGAGTCAGGAGGACCTCAGTTCAAATCCAGTTTCAGACACATGATATTCACTAGCTGTGGGACCCTAGGCAAGTCACTTAACCCCAATTGCCTCACCAAAAAACCAAAACCAAAAAACAAAACAGTGGACTGGAGAGGGACAGACTAAGTAGCATGTTCACTAGCACAATGGTCTTTCCACCTGGCCACATTACTGCTTCCCAAGAAGGAGACTCTGAAAAGCTAGGAAAAGAAGGGTAGACTAGAAGCAACTTACTCACTGACCATTAACCAATGAGTAAATAATAACCCTCACACAAAAGTTTACCTTAACTACTTTCTTTGGAATCATGTATTAGGAATCACTCAATTATCCTATTCTTCTGGTCTATAGTCAGTGGAGAGTTTTGGAATGCCAAAAACATATCAACAATGGGCTCCAGCTTTCTGAATAGGAAAACCAGTACCTTCATGATTTTAATTAAGTTCTAGAGTCCAGAGTTCATTACAAAAACAAACAAACAAAAAACCAAACCATAGCCTTAAAACTTAGCTTACGAACGACTCGTAAGATTAACTCTGAACAGATGTATTCGACAAAGACTATTTGATAGTTGTGGGACTTGCAGAGATTGCAAATCCTCTTTTTCTCTAGGTTGATTTCAGCTGTTGCCCTTGAGAACAGCTGCTTTTCCCATCCTGACACATGAGGTGTGACTACAAAGGATTGGAGCTGGCTCTTGTGTGGCATGTGGAAGCTGTCATTTCATACATACAAGCATTTGTTGTCATTAAATGTGTTACTTGTCAGTGTTCTGATCAAATCATGCATTTATAATTTTTTGGGTGGTGGGGGAAGGGAAAGAATGCACTTAGAGGAACTCCTGCCTCTGAAACATTTCTTATTGGCAAGACAAAGTTAAGAACTTAGGGGATTATCCTCATAATTCAGGATAAAAACCCTGCTTGTGCCCTACTTACTTGGACACTTAAGGAAAAACTGAGCTTTGTGTCTAACACATTGCTTTTATTCTCCATCTTGTCACATCACTGAAGGCTTGTGGCAATAGGTAACTCAGTTTTGCTGAATCTTGATGTGATATGTGATATAAAATAGAAAGCTCAATTATTTAACCAGATAATTAAGCCAAAGAAATCTGCTGCAGAGGAAGACATGGAGTTTTTTTTTTTTTTGGAATGGTCTGAGGCAGGAGTGGGGAACCTGTGGCCTCGAGGCCACACATGGCCCTCAAGTGCAGCCATTTGACTGAATACAAACTTCACAGAACAAATCCCCTTAATAAAAGGATTTGTTCTGTAAAACCTGGACTCAGTCAAAAGGCTGCACCTGAGGACCTAGAAAGCCACATGTGGCCTCAAGGCCACAGGTTCCCCACCCCTGGCAGATATTTGTATCAGCTGTCTTTAAGCACCTAGATATTTCTCAGCTATTCAATTTCATTGACTTCCACATATTTAACTCTGGAATAATATATCAACACAGGTAATAGAGTTTCTAAGTTAATAATTCTCTCCAAGTTCCCACTCCCATACAACCTCAAAAGGGATGATGTGATCAATAATCTTGAAGAATAGAAAAGTCAGTTGTATTTGGCTGATGTAAGCTTTTTTGTCTGAAACCAGGGGCCTTAAGGTCCTCCTACCCAATTTCAGGATTCAATGATTTTGCTTCTACCTTTGTGAAGCAAGAATTTGCTAATATAATCTTAATTTTTTTGTTATTGAATCTTTAGCAGTTGGATGGTCAGCCTCTATGGCTGTCTCATCTTTAAATATATCTTGAATAGGTATTGCAGTTGGAAAGTGAGGTGGATCTACAGTTGAATAGGAGATTCACATGGCTTTTTAAGGATGATACCAAGCTTCTCCCTGAAACAAAGGCCGATCTTCCTGTGATGCTGTCTATATGCTTAGAAGTTGTAGAACACTATAGTCTCTGAACAATAGAAATCATGGGTCACCCAAAGGGCAGAGGGGAAGCCTATGGTGGGTACGAGTAGGCCACAACATACAACCAATCAAGAATTGCACAGGAAAAGAGGTATAAAGGATGGTATAAGAGAGACAAATGACTAAGAAAGAAAGATGGTCTAGATATATAATGAGATCAAGGGATAACCAATAAACAGCCCATTTACTCTATTGATATCCATGCATTTCAATAAATCTGAAGGAAGGCCTCCAATACATTGAGGACTTAGGGCAGGCCTGCACAACATATGGCCTGTGTATCAGTTATGGCCCACATGCCATTTGTGGCCTGCCAAAGGATTTTGGGCAGCCTACGAAAAATTGGATGTAAAACAGGCCTGTACAACATACCGCCAAAGTGGAAAGCAGGCAAGTGGCCCGCAGGCCATATGTTGTGCAGGCCTGACTTAGGGGAAGACATGGGCAAAAGTTGCAGATGATGGAAAGGAATGAATGTGTTACAAAATGCATTTTCACAGGGAGTAACTACATGAGATCACAGATCTGTAAAAGTATTGAAGTATCCCTCAGGTCTTGAACATGGTAGGTTCTTAAATGTTCATTGAATTGAATTACTAATTCGCAGGAAGTAGCAAAGGCATTTAAGATAAATCAGAGGAAAATCTAAGTGTAGAAGGCAACATGCCAGCAGTTCCTGGCTCAAGATGTGAAGGTTTATAATCTGTTTAACTTTTAACCCCTTGCAGAAGGGAGGTGGGTCAAGCTACTGGGTCCAGTGCTTATGTCTTGAGTCTATCACTTTATTCATCATTTACAGATATCCCACTGATAGCCAATCAAGAGATTTTAGGGCTAGAAAGTTTCCTTTAGTATGGGCAATATCCATCTGTGGGTGGATAGCTTTCCTATATTAAGATCAAGATGTATGATAAATTTCAATCTAGGAGGGACCTCAGTGGTCATAGGAGGTAGAGTTGGAAGGGGGACCTCACAGGCCATCTAATTTAACCTCTTCCTTTTACAGAGAACTGAGGTCAGGAGAGGGCAAGTGACTAGATACACACACACACATGTGTAAGTGTGTACATATAAAACAGAAGGCACAAATACGTATACATGGATATATGAACATATTTGTGACTATATGCATATTGATTTTATTTATATAAGCATACACATGAGTATATCACTATTTGTGTACAGGTATATATGTATCACATTAAGAAATATATGTATATATACAATATACACATGTATATGTATATAGGTATTATGTATGTATATATGAGTGTATATCTATGTACATAAATTAAATGCTGAAATATTAGATGATAAACCCCATGAAGGAATAGGCCATATCTTATCTAAACTTATATATCTTTCCCAGCACACAGCAAAGTACTCAGAATGGTTCAGTGGATAGACCTCTGGGCCTGGAATCAGGAAGACCTGAGTTCAAATGTGACCTCAGACACTTACTAGCTGTGTGACTGTGGGCAAGTCATTTAACCTCTGTTTGCCTTAATCTACCAGAGAAGGAAATGCCAAACCACTCTAGTATCTTTGCTGAGAAAACCTCATGTCAGACATGACTGAATGACTGAACAATTCCTATATAGATAGACACATATATGTGTCTATATACATACCCACATACACACATATACCCAAATGCCAGGATTTAAATTCATGTCTTCTGACTCTAAATCTAGTGCTCTTTCCATTGCACCAAGCCAATGCCATTATGATGTAGACGAAGAAACTGAGGTCCATACAGGTTATTAACTTGCCCAAGTTTACAGAGGTAGGAAGAGGGAGAGCCAAGGATTTGAACCCATGGACTTTGCCTCCAAATTCAATACCTTTTCTACTGTACCACAGGGCCTCCCATCAAAGAATCACACTTTTATTTATTGGTTAATTGTTTAGTTTTTTCAGTCATGTCCAAGTCTCCATGACCCCATATGGGTTTTCTCAGCAAAGATACGGAGCAATTTGCCATTTCTTTCTCCAGCTCACTTTACAGATGAGGAAACTGAAGCAAACAGGGTTAAGTGACTTGCCAAGGGTCACACAACTAGTAAATGTCTGAGGCCAGATTCGAACTCAGGAAGATAAGTCTTCCTGACTCCAGGCCCAACTGTTCTATTGGTTGTTTCTTTCCAAAACTTGTAATCTCTCAAATACTATCCTTATCTCAAGGAAGAGATGCAATGTAACAAAGGGAGAAGTCTAGGTGTGCTGTAAAGAGAACTGGCTTGGCAATCAGGTGACAGCACAAACTTGTGTCTTCAAACTCATATGTTGCTGTAAACTAAGCAAACAATAATTCAGATGATTGATTGTATGTTACCCTGTCGGGTCGGGCTTCTGAAGAAGTGTCACATGCCATCCAAGAATTGGTGAAGGAAACCTAGGGAATGTGAAGCATCAAGTCAAATTGCTTCGTCTGCAAAGCACTTTGGGATCCCTTTCAATGAAAGGTGCTAAGTGCATGGTTTAATAATACATAAAAATGCTCTGTCAATGCTGTTTTAATGCAATAGCAGTAATTCAGACCTTTCAGATTTAGACTCTAAGACAATATAACTAAATATCTGCATGAAGTACCAAATAGAGTACTATTGATTTTTTTGTTTCACTTTTTACTTAACTATCTATAGATAGCATATTGCTGATCAAGCTAAATATATTAGAAACAAATTAAATATAAATATGAAACCCGGGTAAGTATATTAAAACCAAGAAGGTAATTTTTTGATTTGATACTGATCAATTCAAAATTCAATTCAATTGAACACTTATTCAGTGCCAACTTTATTCTGAGCACTCTGCTATGTGCTTGGGAGATACACAAATTCAGATAAGATATGAACTATTCCTTAATGGGGTTTATAGTCTAATATTTCATCAATTCATGTATGTGCACATAAGCACTCCAGTACTTTGGTGAATCTGTGATCTCATTGATAGGGGAACTCCCTCCATTGGTGCCAAGAGCAGTTTTCTCATCCTGGGTAATTCTTGGCCCTCTTTTCCTGTAAGTCATTCAGAGGGTATCTACCTAATACTTTGGGGTCCCTTAACCCCTATTTTCCTCAGTTCCTCATCTGTAAAATGGGGACACACTGGAGAAGGAAATGGCAAACTACTCCAGTGTTTTTGCCAAGAAAACCCTATGGACTTGAATGACTGAACACACACACACACACACACACACACATGCACATATGCATACACATACACCTACAAGAAGGACTCTAGATATATAATAGAATAGAATAGAATATGATTATTAATAATATAATACTCACACTTATATAATACAATTATATGTTAATATAATGTACAATTAAACAACATATTATATACAATCCCTATAAAAGTTACAAGGATTGAGTTATATAATATATATACCATAATATATAATTATATTAATATAAGATATAATTATACACGCAGGCATATACATATATGTATATGCTATTACACAATATAAATATCACACAGTAATACACACGTAATATAGAATGATATATTAATATGTAATTATATACACATGTGTATATGTGTATCTACTTATGTGTGTGTGTGTATGTGCGCATGCATGCACGTGCATCCCAGTAGAGCTTTCGGGCTATTTCTCTGTTATCCCTTGCCCTTGCCACACAAGTACCTCAACTCCTTTTCTAATCACACATCTTCTTTACTTCTTGAGAATAAGTCTTGCCTGCTTGAACCCACTGCGCATGCATCTTCCCATTGCCCTTTGGTTCACCCAGGATTTTAATTTCTTGGAGTGGTTTGCAGGATTCATAGCCATTGTTGAGAAACAGTGTTAGAATAACAATAGTGCTGAAAAGATTGGTCTCTTTAGCAGTTTAGTATTGTTGAAAGTACTACACTACTTCCCCCAATGAGATGTAGTTTGCTTTTCTGGCTCTTTGATTCTGGGCCCAGCTCATTGCCCATCTGCATTATCTGCTCCAGATATATATAGATATATATATAGATATATATATCTATATATATATATATATATATATGTATGTATATATATATATATGTATATATATATACGTATATATATACATATATATACCAATCTGCTAAGTCTATCCATTTAGCTAATCAGATCGTAGTTTTCCTCATAGTCTAGTAAAGAAAAATAGAATAAGGAATCACCATTCTACCCCAACATATCATATTGGTGTATAAGTGATGGTGGATTGCTGAAGGCTATACAAATCTATGACACACTCTGGCAGGTTCTATGATGCTGGCAAAGTTTCAGGTAGAGTACGAGTGAACAGAGTGTGTCTGCTTTCTGAGACCTACCCTGGCAAAATTCATCATTAAAGGGCCACCAGGGGATGCTTCTTGTTGGCTGAAGCGACTCACAAACCTATCTACTAAAGCCAGGGTGAGATGTTGAGCTGCACCATTGGGGAAAGCACCTACACCAATGAAATCACTCAAATAATTGAAGTGAAGGTCAGTTTTTAGGCCACACCAAGGATGGACTGCTTTCTAAATTCTATAACTTCAAGTTATCTTTGAGGTTGATTATCTTATGAAAAGGAAACAAACCCCAATGTCAAGCATAAGTCGACCTTTGAAGTCTCATTAATTATATTCCATTCATTGAAGAAAATGAAAATTAAATTACCATGCATGGTAGGGAAAGGGAAGGGAAAGATTTCTACCAGGTAGGTACCACATTCCATTTTGTTTCAAGTCTATCTAAATAACCCAGGCCAACTTTTTTTTTATCTATCTATCTATCTATCTATCTATCTATATCTATCTATCTATCTATCTGGCAATTGGGGTTAAGTGACTTGCCCAGGGTCACACAGCTAGTAAGTATAAAGTGTTTGGTCTGAGTCCTGGATTTGAACTCAGGTCCTCCAGACTTCAGGGCCAGTGCTCTGTCTACTGTGCCACCTAGCTGCCCTCTAGGCCAACTTTTATAAGGATTATTTATATTTAATTAAATGAATTGAATAATTCCTCACTTGGTATTTTACTCTGTGTTAATCCATTTCCTTATATCCCTCCCCAATACTACTAAACTATTAATGAATAATTGTTGCCTAATAAAAAAACCATTATTTTAAAGCACCTTGAAAACATACAAGCTCAATTTTTTCCAGAGTATCACTAACAGCTAAATCTCAGAGAAAAGATTTTGTACCAGAACCCACTGATAAAAATTTTGGGTCAGCTCTACAATTAAAAAGGCACATTTCACAGACTAAGTCTTCAGAAATGAAACAATTACAAATTCATTCTAGAAGAAAAAAAATCTTCCTTGTCTTCTTCCTTAACCCCCACAACTTACGAATGAGAACAAGGCATAGGATATCCAGGCATCTCTTCGACATTTAGAGATAGGCAATATTAAAAAGAAAAGAATTAAAATGAGAAATTTCAGATGGGAATCCTTTGGAGAAAACCATGTATGAATTAGAGATATCCCTCCCCCCCCCCATTTATTTATAACCAGATTTACAAGGCTAACACAACCCCAGGACTCAATAGTTTTTTTCTTAAATACACATACACAAATATTTGTGCATTTATAAAACACAGTCCAAGAGATTCAAAATAAGGATCTTTAAAAACAGATGTGTTAAGCCACAGAGCTTTTGCTAAGGTGTTTCTTTTGTAAAAGTAGCTTAGTGGTAGCCTATTAACTACAACATTTTAAACCACCTGTCTCTAAGTGTTCACAGTGGCTATTAGTAGACAACCCATGAGATGAAACAGCTGAAATGCAGGAATGTTGGTTTTTTTGAATTAAAAAAACCCCTCCCTCCTCTTCTGTTTCTTGGATACATGATCTATTTAGCTTCTAATTTCTAAATCATTTTTTTTAAAGACATTGGATCCACTTATCACTTGTTTCAGATTAAATGATCTGTTCCCCTTTCTAGTCAGTGGTGGCAACACTTAACCACCAAATTAAGTATTTTAAAGTACTTCTATAAAGAGTAAAAGTCATTTCAGTCATTTAACATTCTGACTTTTCACGTGTCATAATTGCACAAATATGCAATTTATCACATATGGAAAATTTTTATAAGTGACCTATTCTGCAAAACTAAAAGTAATTCCACATGACTGCAATACAGCACATAAATTTGGGAATAATGAATATCATGAAAAATAGGCCAAAAAGGAAGAAGAAAGAGAACTGTCTAGAACACAGACAAAGCCCTAACCCCTAAACCAGGCATTATTCATAGCAGTCAAGAACAATTAAAAGTTTCACAAATTACAGTTCTATTTACATTTTAGTTGTCATGGCAAATTTGTTTTTGCTCAAAGTTAAGAGGTTCTGTGTGAACAAATTAAAATCTTTTTTAATTTCCCCAAATACTTTTAAATTCTATGTGCTTGTATTTCACAAGGAAAGTCCCTCAGTTCACTTTCATATGCTGATAACTGTAATCATGGTAAATGTCTTTATGGCACATTCTTTTTGACAAGTTTAAAACAAACCTTAATTCAGAAATATGCTATTGATTCTTTGGTGTGGATATACACATTTTACCTAGTTAAGTTATATTTAATTATTCATAGTAAAGAAATATATTACTTTGAGAGAACATTTTAATGCCAAGAATTCTAACTCTGAGTAGAAAACTTCTAGTGGAAAATCTTTTTTTTTTTTGGAGGCACTGGAGGTTAAGTGACTTGCCCAGGGTCACACAGCTTTTAAGTGTCTGAGGTCAGATTTAAACTCAAGTCCTTCTGACTTCAGGGCCAGTGCTTTATCCACTACACTACCTAGCTGCCCTTCTAATAGAAATTCTGAGATTATTGAGCTGTTAACATCATTGTGAATTGATCTGTTTAAGCATTTTAAATATACATGTTTTTCTTGACAGCTATTATTAGATATCCATTATCTCTATTAAAATTGAATATTTTCATTATAAAAATCACATAATTTGTTCTTCATGAAGAATAATGTGCCATACCTAGATAGCCCAAATAAAGATGGTCACACAACTGTACTGGAAATTTAGGACCAAGATCATTTTTCCTCCATAGGCAAATTATCATTTATCCCTCCAAATAAGAAAAAAGTATTTAAACCCAAAGAAATTATTTTGTCAAAGGTTCTTGGTAGTTCTAACTATTCCTTTCAACTCTCCCTTTGATTCCACACATGCCTCTTAAATAGATCTGGTGAAGGTATCTGAGTCATGGCAGCTGATGAGAAAAAAATAGAAAAAGGAAAAAAAATCAAACCAGGGTAGTCATGACAGCATTTAACTTGGCCTCTCCAAGGGTGCTTTGGTTTTAATGCTTACCAACTGTATGATCTTGAACAAGTTGCTTCACTTCTTTGCCTCAGTTTCTTCAGCTATAAAATAAGGGGACTGGACTCAATGATCTCTGAGTTGTCTTCTAACTCTAAAAGCTATGATCTTTTGTAAATAAGCAAATTATTGTTTCAAAATACTTACAGGATTAATTTCAAATGAGACTTTTGGTTTTGACAAGCAATTTATGCAATTCTGATAAAAGCAGATAAGCTATATAGAGTCAAGGGGCAGATATTGAACATACCCAATTTTACTTGAATTATCCAGATTTTTTTTTTTGGCTGAATCATCCTGCCTTAATTATTTGCTTTGTTTAACCAGCAGTGCCCTTGGGCCCCAAACCATTCTTTTCTCATGGTCTCCCAGCACTGGCAGCCTGAAAATAAAATTTCTAGAGAAAAAGGAAAGATTAAACTACATTTTCCATGAGAAAAATTTCCAGGGTTAAAGATAGCAAGTAGACACATCAGAGAGACAAACCATAGAGAACTGAGAACACAGCCAACAGATTTATAAGAAGCAAGAGTGACTTCTGGCTGAACATAGCTGGACACGTGCCCCAGTTCTCCACTTCATTTTGCCAGAGAGACCTGGTCTGAGCTGCCACAGGATTCAAGACTTTTGGGATTTTAAGACCTCAATGGAAATTCATTCAGATTTCAAATCATTCAAACTAAGGGCACAGAGAAGAGGCTATTCTAAAAAACAATCTACATCTGGCTTTGGATTATTTTTTTTTGGTGCTTTTCCCCTAAACATATTTATCCTTTTGTTCTCTTAGGCAAAAATAAGTCTAAACCACGTGAGTTCATATCAACTGAAGAAAAGTGCAAAATAGTATGTGGGATTTTATTGGAAGCTGCAAGCAACTCATGTGGACATAATCAAATTATCTGTAATCAAATGGATCATCTACTGTAAAATCCTTGCAGAAGCATAGCATCTTACTTTATCAGTTGTGTTGTTATTTTGTGTTTTCTGTTGTGTCCAACTCTTCATGGCCCCATTTGAAATTTTCTTGGCAAAGATACTGGAGTGGTTTGCCATTTCCTTCTCCAGCTCATTTTACAGATGAGGAAACTAAGGCAAATAGGGTTAAGTAAGTATCTGAGGCTGGATTTGAACTCAGAAAGATGGTCTTTCTGACTCCCGGCCTGGCACTCTATCCACTCTGTCACTTAGCTGCCCGCTATCAGTTGTATAACGGCACCCTTGTGTAATGGGTATACACAATTGATATGTAACGGGCCTTGGAACTATGTAGAGAGATTCTTGCATAGAATGCTCAGACAGTGGGTTCCCTGCCTCTTCCAGGTATAAGAATACCTAGAAATTTTCATTCCTGGCCTCTCTCTGTTCAGCCAACAGTGGATATCCCCTACATACTCTTAATCTTCTTGGGTGGAGGGAAGCTGAGCTCAAGTGGAATAAATGAACTCAGCATTCCAAAAGTACTTTATCTTTAAAAACCTCAATCAAAGTGCTCACTTGGTGATGTTTTAAGTGAATTATGAATCAGAATTAACTAGCTTGAGTTCTTGAGCAAATGCCTGGTAGTAAATAACAAAATCCTGACCACTAGAACAGATTTGTTTTTTTTTAAAGTTAGTCTGTTTTGTCTAGTTAGAAAAGATTTATGCATTTTCCATAATGCTTATAAATCTAAGCAAATGAACATGAGCTAAAAGTGTTAAAATCTAAAAGAAAACTGAAATATTTCTACACATGCAAAGTTTACTTAATATAACTCTTTCATAGCTAGCACACTCAGCTTTGAAGTATTCCTAACAAGAAGGTATATGTTCTGATACCCCAATGGCTCTGGGACCCCACTGATGTGGATACTCCTTGTAATGGTACATTTCACAATCCATCTGTGCTTGTTTATGGGCCTCTGTAAATTTACCTGGTCTACCCCTTGCTGAAGGCCTTCTTCTTATTCTCTGGACACTGCATGGCTACCAGTGGAAGGTGTATGTTGTCCACTAGTCTACCCTTGCTCTGTAACCAGCCCTCTTTTTTTCAGTTATACAAATTTTTCTAATAACATCCTTTATGTCATTTCTCCTGTGTAACTCCTTGTTTGTAATATGGTAGAGTTTACTCATTCCCACCATGCATCTACCTCTCCATTGCCTTTTGTTGTGATGCTTAACTTCAGTTCAGTTAGGAAATGGTTTATATCTTCACTCTCACTACATTTTTTCCCCCCAGAGTTGTTGACAAGTGGCAAAATGGATTGATCAGTTTCATTTCAATTTTCAGGTAAGAATGACGGGTAAAATTTAATAAGATAAAATTTAATAAGGATAAATTACTACACTTAGGTAAAATAAAGCCCTACTACACGAGTACAAATTAGGGGAGGCACAGCTAGCCAACTGTAAGAAAAAAGTAGCTAGATGGTATGGTGGATAAAGTGTTGTGCTCAGGAAGACCTGAATTCAAA
Source organism: Phascolarctos cinereus (assembly GCF_003287225.1). Classification (NCBI taxonomy): domain Eukaryota; kingdom Metazoa; phylum Chordata; class Mammalia; order Diprotodontia; family Phascolarctidae; genus Phascolarctos; species Phascolarctos cinereus. The sequence continues at coordinate 555,765,367 of NW_027555847.1, forward strand.
TCTGGTCTCAGATACTTCTAGGTGTGTGACCTTGGGCAAGTCACTTAAGCTCTGTTCACCTCAGTTTTCACAACACAAATTGGGGATCATAATAGCACCTCTCTTCCAGGATTGTGAGGATTAAGTGAGATAATGTTTGTAAAGTACTTAGCACACTGCCTGACACATATCAGGCACTTAATAAACGTATTTCCTTTTTTCCCAATAACGTTGCAGACAAAAAAGCTAATGTGATTTTAGGCTATGTTAAGAGAAGTACAAGTCTAGAATGAAGGTGGTATTAATGATTTTACTCTGTCCTGATCAGATTACATCTGGAGTACTATATTCATTTCTGAGCATTACGTTTTTAGGAAGGGTACTGAAAGCTTGAACAGTTTTATAGAAGGATGATGAAGATGTAGAGGGGACTTGAAACTATGCGTGGTACATGAGGACAAGTGGAAGGAACAGGAAGTTTATATTGGTTAAAAAACCAACAGGAGATATATAGCTATTTCACATATCTGAAGGACTGTCCTATGGAAGAGGGATAAGACTCATTTTCCTTGGTAGCAGAGGACAGAACTAAGAGCGAAGGATGGAGGCTGCAGAGCCTCTGATGTAGTACCAAGCAAAATTTCCTAGAATTCTAGGGAGCTCTAAGTGGGATGGGCTGCCTCAAGAGCTAGGAGGTTCCCCTTCCACAGAAGTTTTCACGCAATGGCTGGATATCAACTTGTGAGAGATGTTGGAGGAGAAAAACATGTTCAGGTATGGGCTGGTCCAAACACCTCCTGAGGTCTCCCAACTCTGATATTTTTCCTTTTACACTTCCTTTTACAAAAAGCAATAACATAGCCAAAGGGCAGAAAGATACAAGAGGAAAAAGCCTGAATAATTTGTTCAGTTGGATAGCTAGTTCTCAAAAAATAAGCAATCAATTATATTAAAACTTTTCAAATGAATAGTCTACCCTCCAGTTCCTCACCACTCACTCCTAAACCCTTTGCAATCTGGCTTCTATTGAAACTGTTCTCTGGAAGGTCATTAATTATCTCCTAATTGCCAAATCAACACTTTTTTCCAAGTCCTGATATTCTATGAGCTTTCCATAATATTTGTACTATTCACCTCTCCCTCCTCTTAAAGTTATTTCTTTCCTTGGTTCCATGATTCTTCAGTGTTCTGGTTCTCCTATCTTTCTGCCTCCTTGACTAGCTTCTCTTCTTTCTTCTGACCCTTCCCTGTGGGCTTTCCCCAAATTCTATCCTGAGCTGACCTTTTTCTTCTCTGTACTCTTTCTACCGGTCATCATGCTCACTTAAAAATCACTTCTATGCAGATGACTCCCAAATTTGTATCACTAACCCTAACTCAGGGATGTGCTGGAGTCAACTCTAATAGCCGAGAGGATTATTAAGTTTTTGGTGTGTATTTACACCTCAGAAGGTTATAAATAAGGGCTTGATTCATTGTTCTGTCGATTTTTCTAGGCTTAAGAAAGTATTAATAATGCAGATTAAATTTAAAAGTATGTGTGCAATATGTTCCCTTCCCCCACCCCATCCTGGCTGGGTTATGAAACATTTACTAGCAGACCCCTGTTTTGTCCTACAAATACTGCTTGAGTTCAGTAGGAGTGCAGTAGAAAGCTCAGGTCATGAAGACCAGAGTTCTAGTGATACTGGGCCAATAATAGTAATAATAACTGGCATTTATATAGCACAACAAGGTTTGCACAGTGCTATACCTGATGTCATTTGAGTTTCCCAATACCTCTCCCTGACCTCCCTCTCCAGGTCCAGTCCCACAGGAGTCAATGGACCTGGTGACATTACCTGTGTGACTTTGGGCAAGTCACCAACGTCCCTTGTTTCCTCCTCTATGAAATGGTGGGGGTGGGGTGGGCTAGATGTCTTCTGAGGTCTCTTCTGATACTGAATCTATGATCTTATGATTCTTTCCTTTCCATTCCAACTATTGCCACCCTAGTTCAGGTTTTAATGACCTCTCTCATGTAACACTTCAATAGTTCACTAAATTATCTCTGTGCCTTCTTTCCTTCTTTCCTCTGACCTATCTTGCATAGCATAGCTGTTACTTTCCTCTTTTGATTATGTCATCATCTACCCTTGTTCAAAATCCTTAATTGAATACCTCTTGTTCTTCGAGGTCACAGACAGTGTCTGACTGTTTTTTTTCATTCCTCATAGCACTCTGAGCGAGTAGTTGATCAATATTTGTGAAATGAATGAATGAAGCAATGAATGATGACTCTGTGACTTCCCTGGTCCAATCTATATATACCACTGGATCGCTAGCCTTCATTTTTAAGGTTCTATTTATTATCACTTCCTACCTAGCTGTGATTATCTCAGATTCTGGCCCTTCATTATGAGTTGTTTATATTCACAGTGCCACTCTGAACTAGCCACAGCCATGTGGATTCCCCCCTCCCTGGGCCCCCAATTGCATTGTTCTCCTTTCACATAAAAGAGTGAAAGCAAAAGGCCACCTGTGGAGCCTTCTAGTTGAAGGATTTACTTTCAAAGGTTGAGCTAGTTTAATAAAGCAATTAAGAAGGCTGGCTGCATGTGTGGCCAGAAACACCTGACAGTGAGAAAAGGGTCTCACCTTTTCAAACTGGTCCAATCTGCTAAGGGAGGGGCTTTCCTACCTACTCTATCTGCTCTTCCTCCTATCTTCCAGCTTGCTTGCCAAAGGCAAGTCGTAAGTCTGGCACCAATTCTAAATGAGACCTTTAAAACTAAAGTTTTAGTCTTTTTTTGCTACCACACAAGTGTCTCAGGAAAAACAGTGGGAAGAGCCCAGATACCTGAAAACTTTCAAGGCATAAATACTTAATGTTATGCTACTGAGTATTCATTATTTATAGGGGGTTAGGATATGGATACCCATTGGTTAAATCTTAATTTAGGTAAAGGCAGGCTTTTTTTTCATCTGCTTCACTTTGTTGGTGGAGAATTGGCTTTTACATTAAGCAATACATTACCAAGAAAAGGAATGGCAGCTTCAGGAAAGCAGTGTTCAGAAAGGACAGTGTAAAAGAAGCATGACATTGTGTTTGGTCATGGGAGGGAAGGTCATATAGTATAATATTCTCATCCCTACCCTAGTTTGTATTTGTTTTTCTGAAAATGGTCAATCATCAGCAACTCCGGCCAGATTTTGCATTCTCCATGTTATTGATATCTGTCTTGCTCATGGCGTTTCCCATGCCATGTGGGTATGCAAAACTCCTACTTTGATGTTTGACTGTTGTGTGGGGGTGACCTTGGATTCTCAAAGACTGTGCCAGGGAGAGGAAGCTCTAGCAGGGTCTGCCATTCTGGAAAAATTTAGAGTAATTTCCTATTGACAGTCTATGTCTTTTTTTCTGAGGACCAGCCTAGTTAAATATGGAAGAATCTTTTTTACTAGAATGCTGGGAACTAGGTGATAAATTCTTTGGCCTGTGAAAACCCATTAATATTTTCCATGAAGCTGTGCTTGGCACATAGTAAGTGCCTAATAAATGATTCCATTCATTTATTAGACATTAACATATGTGTGGATCTGTATTAAATGCACGTAAATTGTGGTAAAGGACCCAATTATTCACAGAATGAAATAATCCAGCAAGACGAGTGAACAGAAAAAACAAATACTGATTAAGTTTGATACCACAAAGCTAAGGAGGTACTTGTTTCCTTTCTTACTCACTAGTCGTCTCTTCATCTTTCTTAGACAAAAGCCACACAGTTAAACAAAATAAAGGTATGGACAACAATTTGGATAATTCATGGAAGAAACATGAATTTCTCAAGTAACCATGGGTATGAAGACTTGACCTCTATCTTTCTGCTCTATTCACTTCATTAGACAACACTGCCCAAGGATATTATATTGTACACATTTGATTAGCTAGAGGCAACAATAAACTCTTATGTCCCTATTACTTATGTGCCAAGAGACCATCTTAAATAACTCACCAAAAATTCCTTGAAGAATGTTATATAAACCTAACATGAAAAATTGCCCAGTGACCAAGTTTAAATACAAACTGTAAGTAGCATTTGGTATTAAGTGGGCTCAAGAGAACTCCTTAGAGTATATCCATTCAGCAGTTGCTTTCCTGTTGCAAAGAGAGGCTGCTGAAGTGAAAAAGACTGCCACCACAGTACATCTAAGCATCTACAAGGAATTCTTGATGGAGTTCTTTACAGCTGTTTGTTCTGTCATGCCCACATTGGAGCACGCTTGCGGGTACATGCACACACACTCTCCTCCCCCCTGCCACATTGTTCTAAGAGAGATCACTCAAAAAATCTTACATTTCAGCAGCGACAACTGAAAGAAACAACAGTTGCCTGGTACAGCTGTAGACTGAATGCAAAGGTCAAAAAGTGGTAACAAGCAAATGTGTCTCCAACTGTGAGCACAGAACAGAGGACAGTTATTTTTCAGGAGAAATGTTCCTTTGGAAACCTGAATTCTCAGAGGGTATGCTGTCAATTACTTAAAAAAAGACACCATCACACACAAGTCCACTTCCTCTTATCTCCAAATCCAATTCAAGGAAAAAGAAGAAAAACAAATTACAGTGGAAAGCACTGGGGATGTTAAGTTGAGGTTTGCTATCTTTGTGATACTCATATGAAACAATAAGTACCTGGCTCTAAGTTACTTCTGTATCAAAATGGAATTTTAAATAATCTCCCAATGGCCATTTGATCAACTAATTCTTCCTAATGTTGTTTCTTATTTCCCATAAGCACATACCTACGAAAGCTGTTAAAAGCCCCTTTTGCCCTGCTTTGCGGGGGGTTCTGTGATTCATGTTATAACTCTATGTAATTCATTTTTTTTGGTTGTGTCCTAAACAGCATAAGTGAGGAGAAATCTATTTGATTATTTATTAGAGCAGACTGTGTTGTTATTTATTCTGTCACTCTCAAGAGTCCCTATCATGGGTTCACATTTTTCAAACCATGCATGAAAATGTATTTTTGGAATTTGAGGTGGAAACAAAAAAATTACAGAGATAATTCTTTGGGAAAAGGTGTAAAAATAATACATAAAACTGTGAAATTTAGAGATGGAAGGGACTCTGGAGATCATTTTGTATAAATATCCATCTGAATCAGGTACAACTAATAAATTTCCTAAGACTACATCAAAAAGATCCAGAAACACCCTAATGTCCACACACAAAATCTCTAGTACTTTACATCATTTCTAGCAGATTCTCCTGGGGAAGAAAGGTGTGAATTGATCAGCAAAACATGTCTTTATGACCATGCCATCAAGCTCTTTGTGCATACAGTGAACAGTACTGTTTCTGATCTTTCCATAAAAATACTCTTACTCAGTGTTGGACAGAACTATCACCCTTTCCTTTGTGAACTAAAATAAACTCAACTCTTTGTAAAGGATCAATAATTTGAATGGAATATTCCTATAACTATACAGATTGGCCCAAAGTTTCTTATGCTAAGTACTTACATTACATAGTATCTTTGTGCCCAGCTAACAGAAAGTTTGAATCTATACATTAAAATCAAGGAAAGACTAAATATTTTCCTTTAACGAATCATTTACTTTTTACTATTCTCTTTGAAATTCCATAGCACAGAAGAGGCTGAGCCAAGGTGAAGTGGTAAGAAGTAGTATGGTGAGTTCCCTTCATAAAAATGTCTCTAAGCAGATCTAAAAAATGGGCCAGACCAAATCTTCATGGGGAAATTCAGAAAGTGTCACAGTGAGTCATTTGCCTAGCCTAGCTTGGCATAGGGAAAGAGACAGGAAGGTCTATGGACACTGGAGACTAGTGGGGATGGGAGCTTGTTGCATGAAATCTTCTGGCACTCCAGCTTAAGGGGAGGTCTCAGACCCCTATCAGGGCACCATCAGATCCGTACTAAGGCACTGAGATGGAGACAGGTGCTGACCAGAGGCTTTGTCACTAACCAGTTCTGGGTCACAGATCCAGAGCCAACTGAAAAGAGGACCTGCATACGGGGGGAGAGGGGTGGTGGTGTTCCCAAGGAGAGAGACCCTGGACATTCCCGATGAAAAAGACCAGAGATGCACAAAAACCTTGAAATTCAAATATAGGAATGAAGAGAAACATGGAAAGGTAAATATGAATAAAATTATGATAATTAAACAAGGATAATCTGCTTATATTCAAACATAAGGAGATGATACACGTGTCCTATCTGAATCCTATCATCATCAACAGTCATAGAGGATGATCGATTAGACAAGACCTGGGAGTAGTTCTAGTATGTCTTGATGATCTTAAGAATGGAAAGAGGGGAAGAATTATACACAGGAGTAGAGGGGAAAGGAAGATTAGGGAAAATGATCTCACATAATCAGGGTACATATACAAACAATAAGGAGGGTGTGAGTAGGGGGAGAACTCACACTCGAACCTCACTTTCATCTGAACTGGCCAAAAGAAGGAAAAATACGCAAACACACATATGCTTAGTTGGATGTGGAAATATATTTCACTCAATAAGGAAATAGGAGGGAAACGGGAGAGGTGGAGAAAATTAGAGGAAGGATAGATTAAGGAAGGAATTAGACCTAAGCAAACAAATTATAAGGATGTATGAAAATATTAATAGCTCTTTTGGAGTTGGCAAAGAATGGGAATCTGAGGGGGTGCCCATATTAGGAATTCAATGAACAAGTTATGATATATAAATGTAATGTGATATATTGTGCTGAATGAACTATCAGTGCAATGAGCAAACATGAATCCAGAGGACTAATCACATAACATGTGACCCACTACTAACAGACAGGTGAAGTACTCAGAATGCACTCAGAATGCATAATGAGACAAGTATCTTTTTGGATATGGCCAACATAGAAAGTTGTTTTGACTGACTATTTGTGTTTGTAATGGGTTTAGTTCTTCCTGTGTTCTCAATTGGGACAGGAGATAGGAGAGTGAGAAAGTGGATTTTGTCTGATTAAAACAATAAAATACGTATTTTTTTAAATCCATAGCACTGCTATTTAATACTATTCCTTTCACCTAAGACTTTCAATACAATTCAATTTATCTTTGTTTATTTTCAGGTTACTACTAAGGTATGTGAGAATAATTTCATTTTATAGCTGGAGAAATTCAGGCTCAAAGTTTGCTGACATTATCCTATAATGAGACAGTAATTAGTTGAAGGAATCTTGATTATCAATTCATTAATCTCTAACCAGAACCTGTTATAGGTCACTTCATTGTTGCAAAGACCTAGTTATTTCTTTTTTGCAGCAAACAAATTTATAATGATAGTGATATAAAATCAGCCTTAGGCAGACAACTTGCTTATAGGCAATGCTTAAAAAGAGACTGCAATGGTTGCTGTCATATGCTCTGATACTTAAATACATACATACATACATACATATACATACAACCCTTCTTATCAAAGTTTTTATTGTGAGGTCTCCTCATAAATTGTGAGAACATAACAGAAGGAAAAGTTATACATGCTGTGAACTAATTTTCCCCCCTTTTTTATTTAGGCAGCTAGGTGGCACAGTGGGCAGAGTGCCAAGCCTGGTGTTAGGAAGACGAGTTCAGATCTGGTCCCTTAGGCAAGTCACTTCACCCTGTTTATCTCAGTTTCCTCATCTGTAAAATGGGAATAATAATTGCATCTACATTCCAGTGTTGTTGTGAGGATCAAGTGAGATAACTATTGTAAAGTGCTTAGCACAGGGCCTGGTACATAATAAATGCTAATAAATAAATAAATGTTGATGATGATGACGATGGTGATGTTGCACAGTAGGGGAAGTGACTTAGGGCAAGTGACTCAAAGTAAAAGCTTGAACAAACTTGGAAGACCCAGGCTCCCTTGCATGAGCACATGCTCTTCCATGATCTTCATCCTTCTGCACAAACACCAGCCTCCAGCAGTCTGAAAGGTTGGGTGGAAGAGAAAGACAGCCATGGAAGAAGAGAGCCCTTCCTTTGATATGAAATTTCAAATAACCACTCTTCACACAAACAGATGGCAAACCTTCTAGTTAAAAAAAATTTCTGTATGAAGTCACACCAACACTCCCCAGTAATGAAGTTATAAAAAAGAAGAAATATGGTAGAGGAAGTTCTATAAAACTTAACAAATTGGCATTCTAACTCTAAATTAAAGTGGCAGTTAGGTGCATGTTGGCAATATATCAGCCTCCTATTGCTATCTCCATTTCTCTGTTGTCTCTCACCATTCCCAGGTACCAGAACTGGTCACTGATGCTCTTCCACTATGAACTCTCCCAGATGGATCTCTGGCTCCTTTCTTGGTGTCATGTTGATTGGTGAGAGCATCAGGCACCTGACTACTCTCCTGTCTTCCCACAGATTCTGTTTCTCTTTCCCTTACTTATTTGCCACCTCTTGCTCTGGGAAGAGTAACCAAATCAATACTTCCATTACTTCTGGAAATGGCACATCATTCAGTGGCCCTATGGTTCCATTCACCATTCCCATGACTTCATCTTTCCCTGCTTACCTCTCTCCTATATGTGTTCCCTCCTCGTATCACAAGGTAAGCTCTGTGAAGGCAGGGACTGTCTTTTTTCTTTTTTTGTATTTCTATCCCCAGGACTTTGAAACAATGTGTGGCACACAGTATGCACTTAATAAACATTTTTTTCATTCATTTATTCATTCAGCAAGGGGGAATCCTTTAGCTGATTAAAAGGAAACATATGAGTGGGAGGTTATGAGCTATTTTCTAGAGAAGATTCTGACCTTATAGGTACCTAAAACCAGGGCTAGCTTTCTTGGGCTCACAGGTGAGGAGTCATGGGTGCTACACAGAAAGTAAGGGGACACTTACCGTTTTGCTCCAAGAAAGGCCTGTTGTATGGTGTTCCTTGATGTATGCTTGAAGCTCGGTCCAGATGTTCAGGTAGGACTTCACCCAATCCACGTGGCGTAAGTCACTTAATCAGTGAGAGAAAGACACAATCATGTAAGAGAATGGTGATTGTTTTTTAATGCTACATTTATGCCTGCTAATCCAAAAGACCTGAACCAACTGCTTTTTCTATTTCTTCTCCCCCATTTATCTCCAAGAAGGGGAAAAACATGTGTGGAAATCATTTGCATATTCCAGATCTGATGTCTGTCTAGACCAACCAAGCTGAAGTGATAACTGCAGCTATCACGTTGTTTTGCTTGAGAGGCACCTCCTGAATGATTTGACCTGGCTGTTTACTTCTAAAGTGTCACTGGTGTGCATAATGTCTTATAGCTATTAAAAAGTAAACCTAAGTCTTGCTCTTCGGCCCTTCTCGTTTTAAGAAAATATTTCATCCAAATAAATCCAGTCAGGTAAAAAGAAGAGCAAAAGGAATCTCAAATTAAGTGGCATCCCACTTAATTTATCAATTAAGGAATTTGAAAAGTTCTTCCATTTCTCCAAATATGGCAAGCTTTTATGTATTCATGGATCTGATATAAGAGTTTTACCTTAGGATCTTTTTTTTAATTTTAAAAACTTTTCTCAATAAATACACACAAATGTATGTATGTGTGTATGCACGTATAGGTACCATACTACTTCTAAAGGCTGTCTCAACAATATAGACTCTATTCTTTTAATGAGAGCTCTTTAAAAGGATAAAATGCAAAGGTATAAATAAATAATGGCAATTTCATGTGGTGATTTTAAAAAATTAGTACACAAAACTGTTGTATAAAAATATATTTACTGCGTAAATAGGTGACTAGACAATTGACAGGCAGGGGAGGTATGGGGTGAAGCTGCCTTGAAGCCCAGGCAGGGCAGCCTCATACAGGGAAGTTTGTAGACCACATTCAACTAGAGGAAAAAATATAGTAGTAGGGACCCCTTTGTGACTTCCATGTGACTTCTGCCTCCTATCCAAGGTGAGCTAGAGGACAAAAGTAGTATGATTATAGGTCACAGTACGGTTTTAGGTAAGCCAAATTTGGGAGAAAAAATGAGGTATAAATTGAACAAATACCATATATGGATGATGTACGCGTGTGTGTGTGTGTGTGTGTGTAATCGTATACACTGAGTATATTTTTGCAACGATAATAAAAACTGACATCGAGGTAGCACTTTTAAAGTTTGCAAAGTACTTGGTACGTGTAATCTCATTTGGGTCCCAAAGCAATTCTCTGGGGCAGATACAAGTACTGTTATTCTCATATTGTGGCTGAAGGAGTTGAAGTTTCCTGAGGTGAACGTGTCAGTGGTGACACAGCATGTTAGAAGAAGGATTAGAACCTAGGTCTTCCTGACTCCAAGTCCATGTAAACCTGGGTGGGCAAAACCATTTTTTTCACCATGATAAGCTTGTCTCACTTTAACTTGATGGACCAGTCCATCAGTGCTCAGTTCTAACTTATAAAGTGTTGGAAAGGGAGACTTACAAAGTTAGTTGCATGTATTTAAAAATGATATTTATTTTTTGTTTTTCTGGACTTGACAAACACCTATGACAATAAACATTCCCATGTGCAAAGAACACCTTGAGGATTATACATGAAACTTGTGACTATCATATTCAGCTTGCTGTATTAAAAAGTATATAATAAATTCAACATGTTAATTTCCAAACTATCCACCTTGTCTGTCTCCCCCTGAAGTTCTCTTTGGTGTCTTATTTTTAAAATGCTTCCATGATCCGCTAGAGCAGGCTAAGGTCTACAAACTTGTTTTTCATCTACATTCTGATAAATGTATTTCAGTATAATTGGTCTCCTTTGCAATCATATGTATTTTGTTTTATGGATTTAAAAGCATCATTCTGAGAAGGGGTCCATAGACTTATTTGCTAGGCTGCCAAAGGGATCTGTAACAGACAAAAAATGTTAAGAAGCTTTGGGCTAGAAGTATTTATTGAAGGATAAACAGAATCAGCCACAATTGCCATGGAAAAAATCTGTACCAGGGATAAGATATAGATAAAAGAGAGATAGTGATGAAACCAAAAACAACCAGCTTGTTCTGGTCCCTCAATGAGGGGGAATACCAGCCAGTCAATACCCTTGTTTGATTGATAACAAGCAGACACAGAGAGCCTGCTGTACACAGCCCTGTAATGAAGATGTTAAGAGGACAGTCAGAGGTCATCATCAGCCTGTCTTTCAATTCTGGTGCTTTTTTTTTTTTTAAAGGGAAGAACAGCTCAGTGACTACAGTATCCCACAAGATGCAGTTGTGAAAATTTTCTGTATGCCCTGAATGAAACTGCAAGTAGTGGAAGAATGAAGCAAGCTTGGGTCCATCTGCAATACAGAGAAAGAACTGATATTGTTTGAATACAGACCGAAGCATGCTATTTTTCACTTTCATTCTTTTTCTTTTGAGTCTTGTACAAAATGACTAATCAGGAAATGTTTCACATGATTGCACGTGTACAACCTATATCTGATTGTTTACCATCTCAGGGAGGTGGAGGGAGAAGGGGCAGAGGGAGGGTGGGAAAGACAGATAGAATTTGTAATGCAAAACTACAAAAATGTGAAAATTATTTTAACATGTAATTGGGGAAAAATAAAATATATATTAAAAAAGTAGGTGATCACTCAGGGTTGTGGGATATGGGGTATTACGCATCCCTAGGGTGTTCTGTCCCTGGCAATGATGGGCCAGTTTATGGCCAGGATTCTGGTTTTACTGGAAGCTAGGTGGATGAGTTCTTCTGGCAGTGGTTCTACAAGGCTTATAACAGACTTGCCCTTGATGTTGCCAGAAATACTCTTTCCAGCCAAATTCTGACATTTATGGGCTAGCCCCAGATTGTTTTTGTGGTATCAGAACACTAACTCCGACAGAAGAGGAAGCCTCAACTCCTCAGCACTGCAGCTGAGATGCCAATTGGTAAGAGGTACTGTTACTCCCCTTCCCCCTACAGGGGTAAGGAGTGATGCTCAGGAAGTGAGGCGGGTAGAGAAGAGGACCTGCCAATGGGAAAACAGAACATTTCTAAGTTGGTCTGTAGGAAAAATAAGGAAGGCTGAGTGATGCCAAGTGTTTTCTTTGTGTTCATGTAGGATAAGCTTAGAGGCCCTTTGAATCGATGCTAAACATGGCTTAAGTAACTTGACTCATTCTGCGTGTGTGTGTGTAGCAATAGATTTTTTTTTTACCTCCAGCAATCACTAATATGAAGGTGACCTTTTAGCAATTATTGATCTCATGTTTTAAAAAGGAAAATGACTTACAAACCCACTGCCCTCAAGTAATTCATATTATAATGTCCTACAGTATCTGAGATATGAGAGACAATTTGGACTCAGTCTTGTCTGGGTAAATGAACATAACCCATGCTCTCTGGATGAGTAGTTATGTTACCAGGAGAGAAAGAGGAGCATGACAGACCTTGGGGAATAATTGTTCCTGTGCCACAAAGAACCATCTCTACTGAGAACAATGAAGATGCCAGGTTCTCTTTGTTGAGTCATCCAAGCATAACTTCCCGAGTTCAGGATGAACTTGACATTAGTACGTAGCTACAGACCATGACGTTTAATCAAAATGTGTCTACTCTCTGTGACGGCAATAATGATGTCATTGTTGACAGTAAAATTTCAGCCAAAATTTTAAATAAGAAAAAAAATAAAGATGACCAATAGAAAAAGTATACTGTGAAATGTACTATACATTCATATATATTATTTATAATTCTTATTTGTTTCATTTGCCACTTAAAATAGTAATTTATTTAATTATACAATGTGCTTGTTTCCTGTTCTCACTTTTAGAGCTATGCTGGTAAGGTGAAGTGGGATCTTAATCATTGAATCCCTCAAATTCATTTCACTTGAAATATACAGATTTGCGACAAAAATGATAGTGGCATCCCCCCCCCAGAGAAGCTTCATGACCCCATTTGGGGTTTTCTTGACAAAGATACTGGAGTGGTTTGCCATTTCCTTCTTCAGCTTATTTTACCAGGGTTAAGTTGAATTCTCCAGGGTCACACAACTAGTGAGTGTCTGAGGCTGGATTTGAACTTGGGTCTTTCTGACTACAGGCCCAGCGTTCCATCTGGTACAACACTTAGCTGCTATTGATAGTTGAGAGTAATGATATAGATAAAGTTTACCTAAATTTCAGCCAAACACTTAACAAACCTTTCTTTTGGATAAGACAAAAAGAGATCTGGACTAGAAGACATTATAGTTAGTTTGATTCTGAATTACTTGGTGTCATCTTGGTGTCAGAGAAGTGGCAAAGTGTCCCAGATCTTTGACTCTGGCCCTATTGCATATTTTTGTGGATGACTTGGATGAAGGCACAGATAGTGGCTTATTAGATTTTCAGATGAGGCCAATATGGGAGGGATCCCTAACATGCTGGATGACAGGCAGGATTCAAAAATATCTTGATGGACTAGAACAATGGGTTGAATTGAATAAGAAGGTATTTCACGTAGATACATGTAAGGAATATGTAAATGAACAAATACAAGGTACTTGTTCAATACAAGTTAAAATCAGTTGTATCAGACACATGACAAAGGGAGACATTGTTAGACAATAGCTCCTGGGGAGAACATGAGACCATTTTTTGGTGGACTTTGAGCTCAATATAAGTTGATAATAAGTACGACATGACAGCCTCCAAAATTTCTGAGAACACTTCAAAATCTCAGATCCTGTGATTCTGCATCTTAATTATCTCAAACCAGGATCTCCCTCTCATCTGTCCTTTTCTTCTTTACATAGCTTCATTTTCTGATTTCTCCCTTCCCGAATTTTACAAATTACCAACATTTACAAATTGATGTTAGTAAAGGAAATAAAAAATAGTGTATATGCTGGAAAGAGTAAAGACTGCTAGATTTTGCACCATGGGTCTGAGACCAGCTAAAAGTCACTCAAAATGCTCTGGGCCTGGGTTTTCTCATCTGTAAAATGTGGATAATAATACTTGTATCACCAACCCTCTTGTAACTGTTTGATAAAAGCCCTTTGTAAACCTTAAGACATTTGTAGAAATGTGACATTTTTAGATTACAGCAAAAATGAGGAAAATATACAATGTACACAAACCTGGTGAAGTTGTTCATCACAAGAATAATAATAAAGAAGTGATATATTAAATATCGGGATATTAGTTTTATTTACGATTTTGTTTTGTCTCTCTGAATATATACATTGAATTTCAAAGATTTCTGAAAGAAAGAATGGGCTTTGCTAAGCAATAGTAGCATGACCACTTCTCAATGATCAACTCCAAAGCAAGGACAATAAAAATAAGGCAACATACCTGTGCTTGTAGTCCTTTAAGACCCTGTTGGTATAAAACGTAGCAGCATCATTCATCTCCTTGACATAAGGACCTGGTTTGGGGGACTAAGAGAACAGCACCATCACCCCAGCATAGAAGAAAAAAAAATAACAAAGCAAGAAAACAGTTCAGAGAAAAAAAGATAAGCAGTTGAGGTGGTGATACTTCAAAGTTATTAAGCAAAAAATGAGTGCATTAAGGCTAGGGAGGGCAATTTCATAGGTCGCACAGAACACGTTAAGCAGAATAAACATTTGGTGTAGGCTGAAAAGAAAGAGGAAAAAGCCTCCGCTGATGCATCAGGTTGAAGATGAAGGAACAGGAAAATGGAGTTTACATCTTTTTACATGTATAAATATTAGTGGTGTCTTCAACTACAAAAGAGTGCCAAGATGAAGAATCCCCAAATTATGGTGTAGGCTTACCACTGCTATCCACCCTAGTGCAGGGATGCTTTCACTCACAGCTGAAAGATGATTAAACATTTGACTCCCCCGATTTCTCTCTCTGAAAGTTTGTATTTCCTGAATCTTTTCCGATATTGGTTTAAGAAGTGCAGCCACATCATTCTGCAAACAGCAAAATATGAAATATTGTTATTGACGACAGAACAGAAACAAAGATGCACTATCCATGTTGGCCGAATCTGAAGCTGCCAAGATTTTCCACTTGTCTGGTGGTCTAAAGTAAACATATGGGAAGTTTCCAGAACAGAATGAGTTAGGTTTTTTTCCCCATTACAACTTCCAAATAATCATCTCCTAAACTTTCAAAAATTCACATCTTTTCCCAGGCTAATAGTACTATTTTCTAAGACATCACAAAATATAACAGCATCAAAACCCTTCTATGTAGTCAAGGTCCATAATGCACATAGTGAAATGAAACACCAAGGAAAAAGAACTTTTATATTCATCCAGTGCTTGATAAATATGATCTCATTTGAGGATCCTTGTGAAGTATTTCAAGAATTATTATTCTACTTCGCAGATAAGAAAACCAAACCCTGGCCATAAAGGAATGACTTGTCCCCAGATCACACAGGTTTGGTCAGGACAAAACTGATTAGAACTCAGATTTGTTTTTATACCACATCCAATGTACTTTCCATCACAACCTTCTTCCAGAATAATTTTAATTATCCTGAAAACATCAATGAGTAACTTAGAACTAAAACTGTTTTTCTTCTAGTTGAAATGATCTAGTTTATCTTTCAACAATATAAACTCATTCATAGTTGCCAAATTTTAAAGTCCCTGGATGTTGGGTAAACTTGGCCTATAATTATTAGACATGGTGACTTCTGCTGAATCAATCACTTGACATGCCGTTCAAGTGGAAACATATTACTGAAATAGCCTCTATAGAAATGCTATATTATTTCACAATTTCTCACTTGCATTCTCTCCTCTGCCTCCTTCCAAATTTTAAGGAGTAAATAAAACAGCTCCCTACTACCCAATCATTTCCCCTTTGTGATGTGCCACTTAACCTTTGAAGCCTTGTTATGAGCAGCTGAAGAGATGTGAGCTGCACTCAATCAAAACCTATTTACTGAAAGTAAAATCCTTTGCTTAAAATCTGCTTGCTTTCCAATCATTCTCATCAAGCCACTGGAGACTCTATTTTAAAAATTTTCACCACTATGAGGGTGGAAAGGAAGGAAAAGGGAAGGTAGTTATCTTCTGCTGCTTTGTTGTAATTGAGTTGTTTCAGTCATGTTTATTTTTTTTTGGGGGGTGTTAGGCGATAGGGTTAAGTGACTTGCCCAGGGTCACACAGCTAGTGTTATGTGTCTGAGGCCAGATTTGAACTCAGGTCCTCCTGAATCCAGGGCTGGTGGTCTATCCACTGTGCCACCTAGCTGCCCCAGTCATGTTTGATTATTGTAGAAGGTGGGACTTCAGTTTATCCTGTATGTATCGTATCTTGTTGGTAGGTATTTTGCATGTTGCCTCTCCCATTGGACTGTGAGCTCCTTGAGGGCAGGGATTGTCTTAACTTATTTCTTAGCAAAGCAACTGGTACATACATAGTGCTTAATAATGCTAGTTGACTGACATATAGGAGAGACCTATGTAGTGAGTTAAGAACTTTAATAAGTTTGATAGCTTCCATTTTGGTAGGATTTTAAGGTGCTATGTAAGGAAGAGGAATTTGAAGTGATGTTTCTTGTATGGCTATGAAATTTGGCAGCTTCTGCAGCTGAAAATGGGGGCAGCTAGGCGGCACAGAGGCAGGTAGGTGGCACAGTGGATAGAGCTCCAGACCTACAATCAGGGGGACCTAAGTTCAAATCCAGCCTCAGACACTTACTAGATGTATGACCCTGGGCAAGTCACTTCACCCTGTTTGCTCAGTTTCCTCATCTGTAAAATGAGCTGGAGAAGGACATGACAAACCACTCCAGTACCTTTGCCAAGACGACCTCAAACAGGGTCATGAAAATTCAGACATGACTGGACAACAACCTACAAGTCAGGCTTGAAAAGCCTTTCTGGAATCAGTGTTTAAAAAGCAAACATTTCCTTCTACTTAAAGCAGGCAAAAGTAACCACAATGCAATGATGACCAGCAGTCTCTCAAAGCATTCTCCCAAAAGGCACCAAATTTTGGTCTGTGGCTGCCACTTTAGAGACCCCAGCTGCAACAATTTGCTAAGCTATAACAGTCTTAATGCTCGGACCCTTTGAGAAAAGCCAGGAGAGCTGAATTGTTGCTGATTGCTGGCTTATTGCCCTCAGAGAAAAACAACCAGGGCCTATGTATTTATAATATTAGATAGATTTATTAAGTCTATTCTTGTTTATCTCTGACTTCCCAAGAACAAACCATAAAATTTGAGAAGACAGAGGATTTTGGAAGATATTTTATATAAGTTATCTGATCAAGACTTCATAAAGATTGAGAAAGTCTGCTCCTGCCTCAGTTTGGCAATAGCGTGCAAAAAATCAGAGCTGTCTTTTTTTTCTTTTCCTGAATTAAACATGTAAAGCTGGAAGTACTGAGTGCCACAGCTATGAGCCTGTTCTAATAAACAGCAAAGCTTTTATTCTGTGCCAATAGTTTTCTTGTACAATTTAAAGTATGTTTACATTCTCCAGTTCTTCTTGAACTTTTGCAGTGGGGATTCAAAACAGAGGAAGAATGTTGTTAGCTCTATGGCCTGTTTCCAGGAAGGCTTCACTGAGGGCTGATGGGGGAAGATGTGATAAAGAGACACTTTCAGCTATTTCAGTGTTGAGCACATAGTAGGTACTCAATGAATATTTGTTGAAGTGAACTGAAATAGAACTTTTTCCTAAGAAGAGAGGAGGACCAGCCACTTTATAGGTTTCAAGGATTTCTTTATTTAGAATTTTAATGGCATCTTTCCTTATTTGGTTAACAACCCAAGCACTCATTGGTTAGGCATATCTGGAATGACCCCACCCTGTAGTCATTCTTTAATGTTTCTTCAGGCTTCCTTAACTCACTTTCCTAAGGCAAAATCACATTTTATAAAGCTGAAGCTGGTCCTAAGGATGGGAGGGAAGGCACGCTCCAGACACTGTGTTAGGTGCTGGGGATGCAAAACCAAAAATGTGACCATTGCTGCCTGCAAGGAGCTAACATTCGATTGGGAGGAAGGCATCATGAGTACATATAAGTACGCTGCTGTTGTTGAATCATTTCAGTCGTGTCTGATTCTTCGTGACCCCATCTAGGGTTTTCTTGGCAAAGATACCAGAGTGGTTTGCCATTTCCAGCTCATTTTATAGATGAGGAAACTGAGGCAAACATGGTTAAGTGACTTGCCCAGGGTCACACAGCTAGTAAGTGTCTGAGGCCAGGTCTGAGCTCAGGAAGATGAGTCTTCCTGACTCCAGGCTCATTACTCTATCTACTGTACCACCTACTTGCCCTTGTAAGTACCTGCAAAATACGGATAACATTGATACAGGGTAATTTTGCAAGGGAAGGTACTAGCAGCTAGGAAAAATCAAGAAAGACTTGGGGGGGGGCACTTGAGCTGAGTTTTTTTCCTTGAGCTGTTTTGAAGGAAAAAAAAACCAGATTCTCATAGGATGAGATGAGGAGGTAGAGCAGTCTGTGTATGGAGAAGATGGGTAGTACCCAGGTACCAAGGTGAAAGATGAAATGCCACTTATAAGGAATCGCAAAAAGGCCAGTCTGGCTGGGCCACAGAGTAAAGGAAGGGAAGTAATGTGTACCAAGGTGGGAAACATTAGTTAGGATCAGGTTGTGAAGGGTTTCTTTTTTGGTGAGGCAATTGGGGTTAAGTGACTTGCTTAGGGTCACACAGCTAGTGTTTAGTGTCTGAGGCCAGATTTGTACTCAGGTCCTCCTGACTCCAGAGCCGGTGCTCTATCTACTGCACCACCCAGCTGCCCCTGTGAAGGGTTCTAAATGCCAACCAAAGAATTTTTTATTTGATCCTAAAAGTAATAGGGAGCCACTGCAGTTTACTGAAGAGGGTAAACACATGGTCAGACCTGCATTTTCAGAAAATCATTATAGCAGCTGTGTAGGATGGATTAAACTGGGGAGAGATGGACCAAAGAGATCAATTAGGAGGTTATTGCAATGGTCCAGGAAAAAAGAGACAAGGGACTGAACTAGTGTGGTGTTCTGTGAATACGGAAATGTTGGGGAGGTAGAAATGGCAAGATTAGGTAACTGACTGAATCTATGGGGTGAGGGAGAGAGAGGGATTGGGGCTAACATGAAGGTTGTAAATGTGTGTGACTGAAAGGATGGTGTTGTATTCATCAGAAATAGGGAAGTATGCAAGAGGGATGAGTTTTAAAGGAAAAATAATTTCTATTTTGGACTTCAGGCACTTCAAATGCTTAATGGGCCAGAAATGAGCTATCCACTTCATTCCCTATCCAACAGCAACTTTCAAAAAATACATGTTTCTGAGAGATATATTAGCCCCATAGCACATCACTCTATTTCAAAGAGTATTCCAAGACTTACGGGTCTATGTGACCTTAACTTCTGCTTCAAAGCTGAAAGATTGATATGTATTTTCACCCTCATCTCAACTCAGTCCCATGAGTAACTGAATTGTTTCATAGAAAGAACTAAATAAAACTGAAGACTGACCTCATCAAGCTACAGCAAAGGGTTTACTGAGGGGGGGGGTTAGTGGTGGAAATCATGCCATGCTCTTTGTGATGAACAGGTCAACATTCTTCAAATAGGAACAAATTGTGGTATATAAATATGATAGAATGCTGTTGTGATGTAATAAATGAGGAAAGACAATTTCAAAGAGAATTAAAAAGACTTGTATGAACTAACGCAGAGTAAAGTAAGAAGATCCAGAAGAACTATTTATACTATCACAATGATATTACAAAAATGAATATTTTGAAGACTTTTAAAAGCTGATGAAGTAAATGAACAGAACTAGGAGAACAATTTACTCAGTAACAACCATACTATAAAGACAACTATGAACACTGTAGGAATTCGGATCAACGCAAAGATCACACATGATTTCAGAGTCCAAATGATGAAGCATCTTGTCCTCTCAAAGAGGTGATGGATTTAGGGCAAAGAATGAAGGATGGCTTTTTCGAACCTATCAATAAAGGAATTTGTTTTGCTTGATTATGGATATTTGCTACAAGGAATTTGTTTTTCTTTTACAATGGAATAGGAGGTGAGGTGATAAAATAGATTTCTGTTAAGCTAAAAACATTTCAAAAGGAGAGATATTTTTCCATAAAAAAGAAAAAGATAGAACAGACATATTAATATGTTTTAACCAAATCCCCACTTACTGTTCAAAAAAAACAAACTTCTGTGACATTCACTATTAGTCCAGTTTTCAAGAATAGTCCAGTCCATATCCTTGCTGAACCCCAAAGGCTTCCTCTGCTTTCCTGTATACTGTATTTCTCACAAGTGTTCTACTTCCTATTCCTTCCTTGAAGTACTCTATATTTAAGGCTTCTCTAAGTACTCTGCTCACTTCAGCCCTATTCCAAGGCTGGAGTTTAAGAGATCTCATTTGTACCACTGAGCCATCTGCCAAAAACCACTTTTTCTCCCTTTCCTCCCATGTCATGACAGCATACCCCATTTATAACACTGTTCCTATGAACTAAGTGTGCCCTGTAATATTTTGCTTAAAGTTGTACTTTTGTTAACCAATTAATGAGATCAAGAGAAGCATACTTTTATGTCAATGATGAGTGTTGCCACAGATTAAAAATAATGTCTATTAATTCCAGCAGCAGAAATCCTCACTCAGTTGTATAGCAGATAGGAAACAGGTTAATCTGTAATGATATCTAAAAGAAGAATAATCTCTTTATAGTAATTGATATTAAGATAGCTTAGAAGTGGTAGAATATATGCTCTAAATTTAAATAAAGAAATAACAGTTCAAAGAGATGACTCCAAAGAGCTTAGTTAAAAAAAAAACCTTAAATATGTCTTGGGCACATGCTATGAAAAATGACCTGTCACTGGTGGACACAGGCTCAGTTATTTAAGAATAATTTAAGAATCCTGGCATATACCCTGCAAATGTGTTGCCACTATGACTTCAATCATAATTTATTTGGTTTTCAACTAAATGCAACTGCTGTGCAAGAAATTCCAAATTAATCTCTTGCCATCTTTTTCTAGCCTTTGAGAAGAATGGGAGGGGTAGGTGAAGTGTGTGTGTGGGGAGAAGATAAGGTCACAGGGAGAGGGTAAAAAGAAAGAATGAGAAAGAAAATAGTGAATCAAAATAAGATGGAGGGAAACTCACAAATAGTGATTATAACTTTGAATGTGAGTGGGATGTTTATAGCAGCTCTCTCTGTGGTGGCAAAGAACTGGAAATTGCAGGGATTCCCATCAACTGGGGAATGACTGAACAAGTGGTGGTGTGCGGTTGTGATGGAATACTACCGTGCTGTTAGAAATGATGAGCTCCATGATCTTAGAAAGGCATGGAAAGACTAGCATGAAATGATGAAGAGCAAAGTGAGCAGAATCAAGAGAACATTGTATAGAGTATCAGAAATGTTGTTTTGAGAAAGACTGAGCAACTAAGCCAATTTTGACTATTATAAATACACAAATTAAAAATAAAGGACATATGAAGAAAGATACTATCTGCATCCACAGAAAACTGATATATAGAAGTATGTATAGAATAATTTACATACACATACACACACCTATTTGTGCCTAATGGTAGCCATGTCTAGGGCAGGGGGGGAAGGAAGAAAAAAGGGGAAAAAAGAAATTTATAGGATAACTTTGTTGAACATTTGGAAGGAATAGCAAGTTGTACATGGCAGATTTGCAGTTTCAAGTGCAATCATCTTTTATTGTACTGTCATGGAAATGATTGTTTTGTTTCATGAATTGAAAACAAAATACATTAAAAAAAAAGAAAATAACCCTGACAATGTTCATGGTTGGTACTAGTTTTCAGCAAACTAGCAATGAGCAATCATATTTCTTTGGTGTACATAGTTGCTTGTGTGTTGTCTCTCTCATTAGACAATGAACTCCTTGATACCAGGGACTGATTTTTGCCTTTCTTTTTTATCCTCATCTCTTAGTGCAGTGCTTGGCACCTAATGGGTACTGTTAACTTACTAGATGCTTGCATCAGGTGTCAAGTTTTAAACGCTGTAGAGGTTTCACTCAAAGATCAAAATCACTTACAGATGCTAATACCTACACACAGCAGCCTCTTGAAATATTGATTCTTATTCCTGACCACTAGGAAGGTGGAGGAAAATCTATTCTGGAATGATGCAGAGGTAGTTCTACGTATGAACAAGAGAAACAGTACGTTTATGTGTTTGTGTGTTATAGGCTCTCCCAGAAACATCTGAATCATGATGATCTGAGAAATGAAAGACATGTGGAATACCAATCACCCAGTACTCCACTCCTTCCCTCTTATGACCATGCTCAGTCTAAGACTGACTGGTCAATCATTATTTGTCACTCATTAACTCAAGCTCCCATGTACGCAATAGAAAGAGGTCTCTCCTATTTTTTCCAGGTCTGGAATGTTGCTTTAGCCATTCAAAACTCAAGGTCATAATTAAGCAAACAATTTAATTAATTTAAATAGAAGCATGGTAAAATCAAAAGCACTACACACATGTATCAGAGAATATACTATCCATTCACTTCCCATTTCCAATCTTTTGAGGCATTAAACTCCTTTCAGGTTGGAGTCTGGTTCCTCCCTGTTCAGTCTCCCAATCGCAGCATAGGAGTGGGAGGCATGATGTTTAAACTCACGCACGACAAGTTGCACAACAGGTAATGAGGGTGATTCCTGGAGTGTTCAGGGTTCTATTGTTTTCAGTTTCACTGATGCCTCCAGGATGCACCCTTGGGTGCCCTACGCATTACTCTGGATCAGCAGGGCAGCAGTGAAAAAGCCTTTCCCCCGTTCTGGCTTTAACTGTGTCCCTGGTCTCATAGTGGCTACTAGAGTACAAAAAAGAGTTCCTCCAAGGCCAATCTCAGCCTGGGGGAAGCTGCAGGAGATATAGTTTTTGCAGCAATACTGATCATCATTTTTCCCTGGTTTTTTCTTCAACCTCCTTGCATTTGGCCTGCATCCTTTGCCACAGTCTCTTTTCAAGTCCATTCATCCAATTTGACTCCAGGCTGAGGCACCATCACTAATCAGCTGATACGGCTGCTGCCTGGCTTTTCTCAAGCCTCAGTAGCGCAGGTAAGACGTGGCATTAGTAAATTCCCTTCTCTAACCATGTATGCTCAGGCAAATACTTTCTAAATTAGATGCTTGTTTCCATGAACAAATGTATCCATCCTTTAAGCATATTCTTACATCCCAAACATTTGTTTCAGGTACGTATATCTATATTACTGGGAAATAGGCCTAAAACAGAAAAGTTTGTTACAACTGGCAGTGAAATAAATTTTTGTTTGTGGACAATTGGAGGAAGCAATGTTTTTGCAGCTACTTCTTCAAGGCATCTGCCTGTCAATATACTCATTCCAAGTTCTCCTTATTGGTCAGAAAACTCTTGGAAAACCCTCACAAAAACATTTGCCAAAAATTGCACAGAAGTCAAATCAAATCAACAAGTAATTAGTGTCTACTATGTGCAGTGAACTGAGAAATATTTCAGAAAATTCTTGAAAAAAATGTCCCCAGAAGGCTTCATTTATCTTTTCGTGTTTTTTAAGGGTTCCTAATTAAAAACCTACCCTTTTCTTGAATCCTGGGGGCTTCTTTTGTGCTTTTAAAATTTAATCTTATACAGCAAAACCTTGTATCATCTAGAATCCTTACATAAATCAATAGTTTTCAACGGCCAAGTTTTCCAAATAATGGAGGGTTAGGCCTAGAAGTGCTAGAACTTTTAAGCTAGTTTTGATGAAAATCTTTCCAAAATGTACCACATAGCTCCTCATTGTCTTGAAGTACATAGAATATTATCTCACTATTTCTTGATCTAATTCATCCAACCTACACACTACTGACAAATTCATCTTCTTGATAGACAACTCTCGCCATGTCACTTCAATACCTAAAAACTTTCAGTTGTTTTCTAAACTTTTTAGCCTGATACTCAAGTCCCCTACCAATTATGTTATGTTCTGCCTCTCTGGCCTATGTCACAAGTCTCTTTGTCATGTATTCTGTGCCATAGCCAAACCAAAGTACTTACTGTCCCCTTAATACATTACTTACATTCCTGCCTCCACACCTTCCATCAGACTGTTTGAAAAGCCCATAATGCTCTCCTTCCTGGGTCCACCTATTAAGTTCCTATTCATCTTTCCACATCCTTAAATTCTTCTTCTGTTCTGAAGTCTTTCCGAATCACCCCAAGCTAAAAGAGATCTCTCCTTTTGGTTAACTCTTAGAATAAGATGTTTATGCCCTCATAATGTACTTATATTTTTTGCTCTTACAGTTATTCATATACATGTCTTTTTGCTATTCAGTCATTTCAGTTGTGTCCAATTCTTTGTGACCCCATTTGGGTTTTTCTTGGCAAAGATATTAGAGTAGTTTGCCATTTCCTTCCCTAGCTCATTTTATAGATATGGAACTGAGGCAGACAGGGTTAAGTGACTCGCTCAGGATCACACACCTAACAAGTGTCTGGGGTCAAATTTAAACTCAGGAAGATGAGTTTTCCTGACTTCAGGCCCAGCACTCCATCCACTACACCACATAGCCAACCAATACATATCTTATCATCCTACTCAAATATATTCTCAGTGAAGGAACCAGTCTTACTAACTTTGCTTCTTATCCAGCACCTAGAGTAATGCTGTGCACACAGCGGACACTTAATCCTGTGTTTGTGTAATTTAGACTAACATTTAGATCTGGGAAAGACTTTAAAGATCATCTAATCCTTTCCCTCCACTCCCATTTTCCAGATGAGGAAGCAGAGATCCAAAAAAGGGAAAAGGCCTGCCCAAAGTCATATAGTGAGGAAGCAGCAAAGATGCATCCCAGGACCTCTGGCTCTAAATGCTTTCCTTTGTCCCTGCACCACACTTCATCATATTTCTTTGCTGAAAGCATCACTAGAAGCACCAGCTATGATAGAATGCTCAAGATGTAGCTGTAAGTGCAGTGACAGACTGAACATCTTAATCCAAGAAACATTTATTAGGTTTTATGGGTAAACCACTGAGCAAGGCATGCAAGCAGATAGTGTGGGACAAGGAACTGAAGTGGCATTAACCCTACCTGCAGACTTAAAACAGGCTCTCTTAGAAAAGTCCCTGTCAGCTTACTGTTTTGCTCATTATCTTTTCACATCAAGGTAGAATTAGACAATGTGGTTTTACAACTGCTTGAACTAAAACTGTAACATGGCTACTTTTCCCTTTTTCTTTTTCAAATTTCATTTTCTCTTTTTCAATGAACAAAAAAAAAATCTATTTTCTCTCCCTCTCACCTCAAACAAAATGAAAAAACAAAATCTTGTAACAAATATCAAAGAAAGCAAATTTCTGCATTGGCTGAATTCCAAAAATATATGTGTCACTTGGCATCCTGATGAGCAATCAAAGTCTGATGCAACCTTCTGACAAATCAATCAGAGGTTTGTAAGCTTTTTTTGTGCCATAGATGCCTATGGTAGTAGTCTGTTGAAATCTAGAGATGCCCTCTTAGTATGTTTTTAAATGCATAAAAGAAAAGTACAGAGAATTGCAAAGGAAACCATTTATACTGAAATAGTTTTCAAAATACATGCTTACAAAAGCAAGTTAATGGACACCAAGTTAAAAATCCATGCTGCTTTCCATAGATTTAGAATTGGTTTGATCAATAGATAAGTGGTCAAAGGATATGAATAGTTATCAAAAGAAGAGTTGCAAACTATTAGTAATCATATGAAAGGATGCTCCAAGAGAAGTATCAGTCGAATCACCCTTAAAGTTTCACCTCATTCTCAGAAAATTGACAAAAGATGACAAAAGATAAGAACAGTCAATTTTGTAGCCATTGTAGAAATACAGGTTTGCTGATGCATTATTGGTGGACCTGTGAATCAGTACAATCATTGTGGAAAGCAATGTCAAATTATGCAAGGAAAGTGCCTCAAATATCCATAACTAGAGATTCTATCATGAGGTATAGACCTGAGGGAAATCAGTGATGGAAAGAAAGGTTCTATATTTACCAAAATATTCATAGCAACATATTTGTGGCATTGAAGAACTGGAAATTTTAAAAATACCCATTTAGTGGGGGATGGCTAAAAAATTTGTGGTAAGTGAATGTTATAGAATATTGCTATGCTATAAGAAATGGCAAACATGATGATACAGGGAAACATGGAAAGACATATCAACTGATACAAAGTGAAATATCAATAGGAAAAGAGGACACACAAAACATAAATGAGTTATGAAATGAGGTATCAGACTCTAAATCTAGTGCTCCCTTTAATGCAATGTTCTTAAGAATATAATTGCACTTTATGGTCTACACACTTATTTGCAGAGAGGGATTATTCTAAAAAATGTTGAATGAATATGTAAAACTATAGACTACAGGGTAAATCAATGAGTTAGCACTGGGTGGGAAAAAAAGGTTAGAGGATAGAAATATGGCAAAAAACAATGTTTTCAGAAAACTACCCAGATTCCTTAAGGCAAACTTTGTAATTAACTGGACATTTATTTAATTAAAAAAACTAAGATTTTTGACATGACCATTCAATGAAGGTAAAGAATTACAGGACCAAGCAGCAAAAAATTTCTTCATCCATTCATGCATTAGCTTATCATCTTTAAAGTAGCAGGTAAATATGTGACATCATTGAAAATTATAAAATAATAAATGCTTTATTTACTCAAAGTTTTATTTTATGGAGGCCTACAACATTAGTACATGCAGGACACCAAACTCTTTTCTTGCATATTCCCTTGCCTTCTATGACACTGTTCTCTTTGGGATTTCCTCCTTCCTGGCTGAATACTCCTCATTCTCTTTTGCTAGATCATCCTCCTCCTGTTATCCACTAGGTGTGGGTATTCCCCAAAAGTTTTTGTACTGAGACCTATTTTCTTCTCTTTAAATGCTCCCTTCTTGGGTGGTCTTATCAGGTACCATGGTTTTAATTATTTAATTATCATCTCAATGTTATGGTTCTTAATTCTATATATCCAGCCTTAGTATTTCTCCTGAACTCTAGTTCCACACCACCAACCCTTGGTTGGAGATCTGGATGTTCCATAAGCTTTCCAGACTCAACAAGTACTAAATGGAAATCAATATATTTCCTTCTCTCTAAAGGCATGCCTTTCTCCCAACTTCCCATTTCTGTTGAGGGCACTATCTTTCTTCTTTCCAATCACCCATGTTAATAACCCTGGACTCATCCTTAACTTTACTTTCTCCCTTACTTCCCATATTCCATTCATTGTCAATTTTTGATGTTCCAACCTCCCCAACACCTTTGACCTAGGTTGCTCATCTCTACTCACAAAGCTTCTCTCCTAGTTCAGGTGCTTATCATCTCTCACCTCCACTATCCCCCTACCTTCCTAATTATCCTGCCTGCTTCCCCTTACAATTCACACTCCACACAGTCACCAGATGGATTGTTGTAAAATGAAGACATGACCATGTCACTTGCCAGCTCAAATATCTTCAATGACTCCATGATCTCTTGAGATAAAACACAAACTCCTCGGTTTAGCTTTCAAAGTCATACACAATTTGCCTCCCACCAACCTGTCTAGTCGTATTTCACATCAACCTCCTTCACCTACTTGCTGTTCCAGTTAAGCTGCCTTGTTAGCTATTCCCTGTACCTGGTACTCTATCTCCCATCACCACGTCCTCGTACAAATGATTCCCTCTGCTTGACTTCACAATTATAGGTAACCAGTTGGCATAGTGGATAGAATCCTGGAGTCAGGAAGATCTGACTTCAAATCCTGCCTCAGATACTTAACAGCCATGTGATTCTATGCAAGTCACTTAACTTCTTTTGGTCTCAGTGCTCTCATCTGTAAAATGGAAATAATAATAATGACTACTTCACAAACTTGTGGTGAGGATCAGATGACATAAGTAAAGAACTTTGCAAATATTAAAGCGCTACATAATGCTAGATGTATTTATTTTGCAAAGTGATTTTCATTCAGCAACTCTCTGAGGTAGGTAGTGCCAGCAGCCCTATCCCCATTGAACAAATGAGTAAATCAAAGTCTCTGAGATGTTGAGTGATTTGGCCATGATCTTATAGCTAGTAAGTGTACAAGATGGAATTAAAATCTCACTCTCCTGACTTCAGATAATTTGTTTACAAAAAATTCTATATTTTAAAATCTACACGACTGCCAATGGAGATGTTTAATTTTTCACTGTTTATGAGTAGTGCAGTGGATGAAGAGATGCGCCTGGAGTCAGGAAGACTCATCTTCCTGAGTTCAAATCCAGCCTCAGACACTAACTAGCTATGTGACCCTGGGGGAGTCACCTAACCTGGTTTGCCTCAGTTTCCTCATCTGTAGAATGAACTGGAGAAGGAAATGGCAAACCACTCCAGGATCTCTGCCAAGAAAACCCCAAATGGGGTCATAGAGTTGGACCTGACTGAACAACAACAATCCCTAGCACTTCACACAGTATCTGGCACTTATTTAATGTCTGCTACAGAAGCACTTAACTGACTGGACCATAGTCTCATTGCTGATGAAACTAACTTACCAATGGGGTAGTGATATAATGTAAAGAGTATTGAACTTAAAGTCAGTAAATGCGGGTTTGATCCCTGGCACAAACAGCTGTGTGAGTTTAGGCTAGTCAATTAGCCTCTCTGAATCTGTTTCTTCTTTTGTAAAATAAGGATAAAGCTACTTACACTATCTGTTTTGTAAGAACCAAATATGATAATGTATATGAAAGCTCTTTGTAACTGTAAGTCACTATATGAATTCAGCATTATACAGCAAAGTGCTAGATTTGAGGTTAGGAAGACCTGGGATCATCCGACAGTAGATTTGTGACCATGAACAAGCGGCTTACCTCACCTAAGCCTCAGTTTCCTCATTTGTAAGAGGGGGTTAAAACCTTGTAATATTTCTTTCCCAGGCTTCTTTTAAGGATCTAATGAAGGTTTGCTCTGCAAATCTTAAAGTGCCATATAAATGTCAGATGAATTAGGGTTAATAAAAGAGGGAGTGACAGTAGAAAGGAAAATACTAATGTACAACTAAGATATTCTATATTCTAAATATATTCCTAGGAATATATTCTGTATTCTAAATTCTACTGGAGATATTAATTTTTGACTTTCTATCCCTAGCACTTCACCCAGTAGACGGCATGTAGTATAGGCACTTAAGGGTTTGTTCAAGTTCAAATTCTGCCAGCGACATGTACTGGCTGTGCGACTTTGGGCAAGTGGATGACTTTTCAGAACTCTATGCAATTCTCCAAGATGACATAAGTTGCAGAGAAGGTTCTTACCTGCATTGGTAGAGGGTGTTTCCTCACCCTGAAGTTACTTATACCAATGAAATCACAAGTCTAACCCCCATCCTTTTTCCTATGGTGGTTAAATAATGCTGATTACACTTTCTGGAAGACAGATGTGACATCTGTGGCAGGTCTGAGTCTTAGAAATGAAAAGATGGTTGTATTCTTTGTTACTTTTCTTTCTCTTTGTGAAATAAATAAAACAAAAATAAATAAATAAATAAAAAGGTGAGGGGGGAAAAACCCAAACCTGTTGGTAGATCTTTCTCCTCCTTTCCTCTCTTTGATTTTCTGTTCTATGTCTGTCTAGACTTTCCAGTCAACTTATCCTAGTTCCATATCCTCCCTTCTTTCTCTTCCCAGTTGTCAGAGGCTGACATTTAAATTCATTAAAGGCAAAAACTTGAAAAAGGATAGTTGGCTAAATGAAATTTTATTTGATCCTTCTCAATCTGTCACAAGCTAGTAGTTAATCATTACAGAACATGAAACATCAATAAGGAAAAAACAGGAAGTAGAAGGAGATGCAAAGCATGACCATCTTTTCATGCATTGTTTCCAAATGGCTACCCAGAATGCAGCTAGTCATAGGCACAAGATCATTTTTAATTCCAGACACTCCTGGCCTTGGCTCTTTACACGGGATGTTCTGCATGCTGCTGATCAGCATTAGAGAACAACTCGACCAACTGCAGAATCAAGTACTAGCTGGACCACCAGTGTCCTGCCAACTTTATTTCCCTCTCCTGGGTACCTTATCTTACCTCCAGATTTTTCTCACTTCCACCCCTAGAGTTGTTTTATTTCTCCCAATGTTTTCATATAGGTGATCTTTAAATAATACACAGTTCCTGTTTCTGCACTGCCCCCCCCCGCCTGTTCTCTTTCACTGGCCAGCATAACCAGAAACTTTAATTAGTTGTACATTCATACAAATGAAAAAAATTACAGGCTTTGCAAGGTGCTGATTCTGTAGTGAATTCCTGAGATCTGAATTACATCTACTTACATCTTGTAATACATGAAACATGAAATGAAATTCTGATATCAAATTCACTTATATCTCATAATAGAGGCACAAAACATGAGATGAAACTCTTCCAAAGGAAATGTCAAACACGTCACTCAAAAAGAAACATCACCTTTCTTTTCTCCTACTGCTAAAAAAGCTCCAATCTGAATAAATACACAGGAATTCCTATGGATCTTGAACAATTGCCTTGAGCATTCATGCACGAATACTAGTTGTAAACTCTAAGGCAGTAAATTACTTCAAGCCACTTAATTCAACTTAATCAAACAAACATTTATTAAACTTCTGTGCGTAGAGCACTGTGCTAAGGCTTTTGGGAGGAGGGAAGAGGAGAGAGGAGAAAATATGATATGCCATAGTCTTGCTGTTATGGAAACTACAGTTTAACAGGGGATGTGACCCAAATATTCAAATGGATCTCTGATGTTATCAATATGGATGTTTTCTTCAACTATGCACATATCCATCCATCCATCCATCCATCCATCCATCCCTTGTGACTCTTGTTGCTAAGATACAGTGATGTGACACATACATAAATAATTAGAATAAAAAATATCACATAATAAATACATGAGAGGTACCCTTTGTACCTCTTTGCTATGGAAGGTCTTAGAAGGTAAAGATTAAATCAGCTGAAATGAGCAGAGATGTTTCCATGGCAAAAGTAGCATTTAAGTTGGATTGTGAAGTACAGTTACTGAAAACATAGCATTGTTGGCTTGGCTTTGGAAAGCTGCCCAAAGTGGAAGCGGCTGCTTTGGGTAAAAAAGTTAGTTATGGAATCCAATTAGTAAGAAAATTGACAATAGGATCCTGAGGGAATATATTCCTAGGAATGTTTTTGGAATCCAGGTTTTCCTGGGACTGGGGTTGGGTGGCCCTTGTAACTACATACCCTTGAGACAAGAACTAGGTAATTTGTTCCTGTATATTCAGTTCTTACAGTGAACAATGTAACAGTGAGCAGTTATGGGAACAACGTTATAAATGAGATTTCCTAAGTGA
Source organism: Phascolarctos cinereus (assembly GCF_003287225.1). Classification (NCBI taxonomy): domain Eukaryota; kingdom Metazoa; phylum Chordata; class Mammalia; order Diprotodontia; family Phascolarctidae; genus Phascolarctos; species Phascolarctos cinereus. The sequence goes on from NW_027555847.1 coordinate 555,796,664, forward strand.
CATTACAGTGAATTTTCATGATATTACAGTAGGATTTTGCTAAAATAGCCAGCCCCTGGAAATTTAGGATTTAGTACAACCATAGTCTACAGAGGTTGAAAAAGCAAAAAGATTGGGGGATAAGGCTGAAATATCTTGCCTGAAGGAGCTATTTAATCATGGGCTGATCTGTAAATAAGCACCCAAGAAGGACAAGGGATGGAAAAGAGGGGGAAGGGAATGAGCATTAAATACCTACCATGTTCCAAGCACTGTGCTAAGTGCTTTATAAATGTTATCTCATGTGATCCTCACAACAACTCTGTAAATTAGGTAAAGTTCTGTAAATAACAAATAACCCCACAGAGAGCTTTGAATACCACAAGGTAGTATGGAGATTTCACTGGAGTAGGCTGCAAAGAGGCAAAAGCTGTGAATCAAGCAGTAGTCCATGGAGAGATTTTGGAGAAGAGATCTAATTTTCATGTGTAAGGGTGAGATTTTATTGAGTCAATCAAATATAACATCCCCACTCAAAGTAAGTGACAAGATGTTATACCCATATACCTTGGCCTGAACAATTTTCAATTGAATCAATCAATCACAGGCTTTAGTATGGAAGAAAAATTTCTTGATCAATTTAGATATCCCTGAAGGCTGCTGGATGAACAAGAGTGATGTTATACAGGAACTGTGTTCCAATTGACTGAGGAAACTTGGTCACTCTCTGTGGGTCTTCTGTAAAATAGTAAGCCAGCTTCAGAACCCACGGGATTTGAACAGCTACCAGCAGAGTGGCGGCAGCAGTCAAGCCCTTGAGAAGAAGTCATATGGGGGAGGATAGCCCCTTGACTTCAGTCTTCTCCCCAACCTTGGCCAGAGAAGGTCCTTCGGAGCTTTGAAGGGTACAGAGGATTTAGGCTTTCTTGTTGACACCCTAGTAGCATCCCAGAAACATCTGAAGGTAGTATCTGCATTTGGATGTGAGGACAGAATATACATGATGAGGAAAGAGTCCCTATAAAGAGTCCAGCAGAAAACCACCTTATACCTAAGGAGAACACCTTGAGGATTCCATCAAAAAGGACCTTCAGGATTGCCCTTTGCAGACATCTCTGTAAGTCTACATCCAAAGTCTGACTTAAATTAAAACTGTTTCCCTCAAAATGTCTTTTTAGCCTCTCAAAGATGACAACTAACTCAGTCTCTCTTGAAAAGAAATCCTATTTGTCCTTTATCTCAAGATATGGTGAAGTGACACATACATAAATAATTAGAATTAAAAATATCACATAATAAATACATGACAGGTACCCTTTGTACCTCTTTGCTATGGAAGGTCTGAGAAGGTAAAGATTAATATCAACTGAAATGAGCAGAGATATTTCCATGGCAAAAGTAGCATTTAAGATGTGTTCCCATATCTCAAGTCTCTCTCAACTATAACAGTTAACTCTGTCCAGATGACAGTTATCTCTCTTCAAGATTCTATTCTCTCTTTCTAAGATAATCACATTATTCAAAGACTGTGAAAGAGGAAATTTAAGTTAGGATTATATAGGCATATACATAAACATCTGTCTCCTGTCTGTCTATGTATTTACCCATCTCCCTTTATCTAATGTAAGCTCTTTGAGGGCAGAGGGTGTTTCATGCTTGCTTTTGTGTCTTCAGTATGTAGTAGAGTGCCCAACATATAGCAAGTGCTTAATAAATGCCTGCTAGATTAACTGAGCCTGGCTGAGCTTGATGTCAGGCAGTGGTTGGGGATATCCCTGGAGGATGTTCCATTTAACTTGAGTTGTGATGAAGGAAAAAATGATGAAATTTGGAAATAGAGAAAAGGTGTGGGAAAAGTGTGAGTGGCACTTATCTTTATTACATTGGTGCGGTTAGCCTTAAAAAAAAATTTCCTTCTTAGAAGGAAGTGCCCCTGGGAGGAATCTTGACTTAATCAGAGATCAGTTTTCTTCTTAACTATCAGTTAAACAGGGATTGATTGTCAGTAAGAGGACCCAGAAAAGGACCCAGGTGAGGTATCTGGGGAGGTTGAAGGGTAGGTACACCCTGGGGAAGTGGGGACTCCTGGAGGAAGGAAAGGGAGGAAGGAAAGGGGATAAGGAAGTGGGAGGGCACCTAATCCAAAAAGTTCCTACTTACAACCTTTTCTTCTTAGCTCTGCCATTTAAAATCCTTTCAAATCCCACTTTTGGCCTGGGTACCACAGATTTACAGCCCCTACTATCAATGGCTCAGTGGCAATGGTTCTGAAATACTTAAGCACTGACCATATTAAACTAGAATGGATGAAATCCAGCTGACCACTCTGAGATCTTGGCAAAAATTGTAATTGAACATCTGTGGGTTTCAGTCTCTCCATTTGTAAAAAACGCAGTATAATATTACTCCTTACCAATCCTACAGTGATATGGGCATTAATTAACAGGTGTTAAAAGCATTTTAAGATCCTTGATTTAAAAGGTCCATTATTGGAGCTAGCAAAATTCACCTTTATGAAAGGAATCTTGTTTACTCTTCTATTTAACTAACTCAAATTCTCTCCTCATCTGCCCTAGTTGCTGCCTTCCCACTGCAAACCAAAAATACAACCAAAGTACTGTAAATTTTATTTCAGGATGCTTACTATTAGGGGGGTACAAGAACGCTACAAGAGAACATTGTATTCTCTTAGATTTGAATTCCATTAAAATAGTGTTCATATAAGAGTGATGTAGAATGAATCTCAAAGACAGAACTGGGAAAACCATCCTTTGGCAAAAAGCACCCTCAGGACAGAAGAACAAGAGCCATTGTTTGGGTTCCTGGATTATATAGACACACGATTCACTTTTTCCTTGGTAATTAAAAAACCAAGAACTTTAGCTTTCCATAAGCAGCTGCTAGATGTTCTTTTCCAAACCATTTTCGTTATAGGATTTCCTTACTTGACACAATTATTCCATACTGCTCAATCAGCTAGATGTCTCCTATAGAATCTTATATTCCCTTGGATGCTACATAGAAGTTTATTGTGTTTGATTTAGCTCAGTATATACGTGGTGCCTCCTAATTGAAATTATCTGGCTTTCATTCACATACATGCACAAATGAACACATTCAGTCTTTTATGCATCCTATTTGATTTTTTTTTAAGTGAGGCAACTGTGGTTAAGTGAGTTGCCCAGAGTCACACAGCTAGGAAGTATTATGTGTTTGAGGCCACATTTGAACTCAGATCCTTCTGACTCCAGGGCTGGTGCTCTATCCACTGTGCCACCTAGCTGCCCCCTATTTGATTTTTCAACTTATAAAACACTAGGGAAACAAACTAAGAAAGATATGAAAAGCTAAGAAGCTAATAACAACAGGTAAAGCAATGTAATTTCTACCATATTGGTTAAAGTCAGACCAACAGATGCATTTTGGGGTTGAAATTAAAATTGTGTGCTCTTATCATATTGCCCCAGTAATGCCTCCGGATGCGCAGTGCACATTTGACAAAGTGTCTCTCCTGTGGTCACATTAGCCAGGTAGCATGTTCAACCAAGACATGAATATAAATAGGAGCTTGCTCATGACCAGGTCCAGCCTGGAGGGGGTATATGCATCAGACACCAAATACAGAGGTAAAACCTAAGGTCTCAAGTTGTCTCTCTATGAGATTCTGGCAACCTGCCCTAGCTTTAAGTCCCTTCTAAGTGGGGAAGGGGATAGTTTTCTTCTGATATCTAAAGGTCATAGCAACCAGGATGCTGCTAGGGCTGCTTATGAAAGTGAGGATATCTACCTTTTTTCTCAGGCTTTACAGACACTTGTTGGTGCCACTCATCTGAGAATTAATCCTTTGTGATATCTCTGACACTGTTGCCCTGTCTGGTTATTTTCATTTCAGGAAGAGGTCCCGACTCCGATCCCAGTAAATTTTGCTAAATAGTTGTGTGGCATCTGGCCCTTTGCTTCCTTATCTGTAAAAGGGGGGGGTGAGGGGTGGTACAGGTTTTTACAGTTCCTTTCAATTCTAAAAGATTCTATGGAACATGCCTTTTTATACTTTTTCTTCCTCAGAGTCTCTAGTAGAGGGTCTGGACTGAGCATAGTAAGCAATGTGGTGTAATGGAGAGAGAGCTGGCCTCCATGTCAGGTAGGCCTTGGTTCAAGACCTATCTCTGATATGTGCTGGGTGACCCTGGGCAAATGGCTTCACCTCTCAGTGTTCTAGGTAATTCTCTAAGACTATAAGTTACAGAGGCAGCTAGGTGGCGCAGTGGATAGAGTACTGGCCCAGGGGTGGAGGACCTGAGTTCAAATCTTGTCTCAGACACAAAACACTCACTAGCTGTGTGACCCTGGGTGAGTCACTTAACCTCACTGCCTAGACCAAAAAAAAAAAGGCTATATGTTACAGAGAAAGTTATCAACATTGGTCGATAGACTATACTTCTTCCTCCAGAGTTCCTTGTACTAATAAAATCACATATCTGGTCTTTACCCTTCATCAAAAGTGATCACTAGATATTTGTGGGTTTGATGTAATTTTAAAAGATGGACCAAGCATTTCATTTTATTTTGTTTTGTTACCAGATTTAATGACTAGGGAAGTTATCTGAGAACAATATCATGGAAATGATAATGTGTGTGTGTGTGTGTGTGTGTGTGTGTGTGTGTGTGTGTGTGTGAAAAATAGTTCTTAAGCCAGGGCCATTTTGGTTTTAGTTTATTTCCAAGGACGTGTGTTTAGTTCTCAGCTTAGTCCTGACTCAGTTAAGGAAAAGCTGGCTGTTGCTTGCTGTCCTTTCTTCTCGAAGAGGACCAAAATGGCATCACTATGTTAGAGTCAAGGTACAGTGTGTCCGACTATGGCTGATCAGACCAATAGGAGCTTGGAAGGCTCCGCCACAGGTCAGGCACAAGCAGCCCATGCGAACGTTTGGAGTGGAGATGGCTCTAAATTTGTGCATCTCATGTTTCTTTTGAGCTTTTGCAATTCTGCTTTGCTCACAAAGCACAGCGCCTTCTTCGATGCAAGCATGCCATGTTGGGGAGTCCTTTGCCAATGTCTCCCATGTCATGCAATCGATTCCAAAGTTCTTCAGAGAGAACTTGAGAATGTTCTTGAACCACTTCTTCTGACCTCCAAATGTGGATTCTCCCTAAAACAGTCTTTTAGGTCAGTCCATCAGAGGCTGACCATATACTCTCTGCAGTAGAGTTTGAATGCTTGGCGGTTTAGCCTGAGAAAGGACCTCAGTGTTCACTACCTTATCAAGATAAGGTGATCTTCAGAATCTTCCTAAGACAATTCAAATGGAAGCAATTCTGTTTCCTGGCATGCTGTTGGCAGACTGTCCAGGTTTCACAGGCACACGACAATGAGGTCAGCACAATGGCTCTCTAGACCTTAAGTTTGGAAGGCAGCCTAATACCTCTTCTCTCCTACACTTTTCCTGAGAGCGTCCCAAACACTGAGCTAGCTCTGGCATGTGTGCATTAACCTCATCATCAATGTGTATAGCCCTGGAAAGCATATTGCCAAGGTAAGCGAACTCATCCACAGCATTCAGTATTTCTCCATTTGTTGTAACCAATGGTTCTGCATATGGGTGATGTGGTGGTAGCTGATGGGGCACCTGTGTTTTCTTGGTGTTACTTGTTAGGCTAAAATTAGCACAGGCAGCAGAGAATCAATCCATACTTTGTTGCATCTCAGCTTCAGAGGCTGCACTGAGTGCACAACCATTTGCAAACAAAAAATTATGTGCCAACCCTCCCTACATTTTAGTTTTGACTTGTAGACTTTTCAAGTTGAATAAGTTACTGTCAGTGCAGTAGATGACTTCGATGCCATTTTTGTCCTCGTTGAAGGCATCTGACAACATTGCTGAAAATATCATGCTAAAAAACACGGGAGCAAGCACACGCCTTGTTTCACTCCACAGGTGACTGGGAAAGCACGAGAGCATTGTCCATTATCCAGAACCTGGGCAAGCTTGCCATTATGAAACTGATGTATAATACAGATGTTTCTGGGGAACCAAATTTTGCCACGATTTTCCACAAGTCCTCATGACTGGCAGTATTGAGGACCTTGGTCAGATTGATGAATGTTGTGAACAGACCTCTCTTCTGCTCCTGGCATTTCTCCTGCAGTTGTTGGGCAGCAAATACCATATCTACTGTTCCTTGGCCCTTTCTGAAGCCACACTGGCTTTCAGGTAGTTGACCATCTTCCAGGTGAAGGATCAGCTTATTAAGGAGGACTCTGGCAAGAATCTCACCAGCAATGACCAAGAGGGAAAGCTAAACACACTTTGGGATCCTCCCCCTCTCCACCATACTCATATTCCCTTCTAAGTGTGGCCCAGGATAGGTCAGGGAGTAGTAAATAAGCTGAAATGGAGTACCCATGTTCTTAGAGAGTTGTCTAGAACTCCAAGAGGTTAAATGACTTGCCCAGGGTCACACAGCAAGAATCCTTTCTCTTTTTCTGTCTCTTCAATCTTTCTCTGTCCCTTTCTGATTCATTCTTTCTCTATCTCTCACATTACCTATTACCACTGCAGTCCATAAAATCTATTACCAATGCAGTCTATAAAAATTAGAATGGCAATAGTTGGGCAGAAAACTGGCCAACAGAAAGGATCTGAGTGATCTATGGTTTAGTTTTAAAAAGTACTGGTGTCAGCTGAACAGCAACAAGTCTTTCTGACAACAAAGAGAATTGGACAGGTCACAGAGGCCTAAGAAAATCTCAGAAAATATTACTCTTTTAAAAAATGCAAATAATTACCCTAACTCTTTAATAAATCTAACTTCAAGCAGTGTAAAATTACCCAGTAAATATTCCACCTATTTAAAAAAGAAGACATGGGATATTATAGAACAATAAACAATCTGTGATTTAAATTTGTAGTGATGCACACTTGGGAGGTCTGGCAGGCCAAGAAATGAGACAGTACCATAGGAGGAAAATAAAGTGAAAGTATGGAAGTCTTTAAATTAATACATATCAGAAAAAATAGACTAAATCACAGAGAGGCAGAAAGGGCTCATCACCCCCACACCGGTCCTGCTACTTCCAGTCATTCACTGTGTAACACTAGGCAGGTAATTTCACATCACTGTGCTTTGGTTTCTCTATCTGAAAAATATTAATAATAATGAATGTCTTATTTTTATTTCAGAGGTAGATTGTTGAGGATAAGTCAAACAAAATAAAATGTTCTCTGAAGAGAATATGAAAATTCTTTGAGTGGTTTGACAAAATACTCTATAAACTAAAGGTCTTGTTAAGCATGATTCTAGCTTCTAGAGTCAGGGAATGTTCTTTCACCAAGTACACAGAAAAGAAATGTTATCGGAGGAGTTTGTGATTACCTCAGTGAGTCATCATCACCCTTAAGGGTGACCATGCCTCAGTTTGGGAGTTTGATTATATCCATTAGTCAACTATTTTTGTTGTTCTCTCAAGGTCTCTCTGGAGAACTTTAGAATTGATTGCACGACATGGGAGACTCTGACAAAGGACTGCTTAGCATGGCACGCCTTCATCAAAGGTACTGCGCTCTATGGGAAAAGCCGAATTGCAGTAGTTCAAAAGAAATGGGAGACGTGCAAATTTCGAGACATCTCCACCCCAAATATTCATATGGACTATTTGTGCCTGACCTGTGGTATAGCCTTCTAAGCTCATATTGGTCTCATCAGCCACAATCAGACACAATGTAACTTGACTCCAACATAGTGATGTCATTTTGGTCCTCTTTGAGAACAAAGGACAACAATCAATGTTGTTCAGTCATGTCTAACTCTACACGACCCCATTGACTTTGTCCATGGTTTTTTTTTTTTTGACAAAGATACTGGAGTGATTTGCCATTTTCTTCTCAAGTGCATCCCCATTTTGCAGATGAGGAACTGAGGCAAATAGGGGTTAAGTGACTTGTCCAAGATCACACAGTAAGGGTCTGAGGTTGAATTTGAACTCAGATCTTCCTCCCTCCGGGCAGGGTGCTCTATACACTACACCACCTAGCTGCCACAAGTCAATTAGCACGCATTGATTAAGCACCTAAGTATCAGGTACTGTGGATACCAACACATAAATGAAACAGTTACTGCTCTCAAGGAACTTACCTTTGATAGAAGACAACACGTACAGAAAAAGTATATTTGGTCAATTCACACTTGCAGATAGATTTTCCTGAGGGATGATTACCCCAGGTTCAAGGTATTCTGTGGGTCACTACTCATTAAACAATAGCTCCTGAGCCCGCATTGATGTGTTTATAATTCAGTAGTCAGCCAAAGGATACAATTAGGTCAAAGCAAAGGTATTTATTGGAATGACATAGTAATAAAACACCAAAAAACCTGGGGCATAATCTCTCATAAACATACCTGGCATTAACAGGGAGAGTAGGTACATACAGAGGCAACAAATAGATTGACCCATGGATATCTTGTCAAGGCAAATGAGAAGAGAACCAATTCACACCTCCCAGGACTTCAGGGCCATTTCATATTTTTATGTTGCTCCTGCTGACTTTGGTTTTATAGTCTCCACCACACACTACTCACCTAGTCATCTGTAGTATCTACAATTTGGTTCAACTGAAATCTTCAGCTTGGGTATTGCTATGTTCTTTCAGAAAGTGAGAGAAGCCTTAACTTAACCTAGAAGCATAAGAGGTTCTTAGTTTCATTTCTTAGCTTTCCTTCTCCTAAACGAGAGCCTGAAGAGCCGGGATGTCCCAGTAAACTAATACTTGACCTTTTCTTTTGATGACCCTTCCTGGTTTAGGTTTCCCTTGGTCAGATATTTCCCCCAAGCTTATAATGACAACCCATTTCCTAAATGTTCATATTTTCAGGTTAAGCATCAGACAATAATCATTTTCCCATTAATCACCAAGTAGCTGTAGGGTTCAGGGTTCACCAGTATTGAAACTCTAAGTCTTTTCTTTTTGTCCATGTAAGTGAGTAACATGAAGAAAATGTAAAGAAGCAATCTGTCATCATCTCTTCTAATAGCTCAAAACATCCTTGGCCTTTTCATATTCAAATGAAATAGTAAAAATTTTGAAAGGGGTTTCTCTATGCCTTGAAAACTGAAAATTCATCCATGAAAAATCTGGAAGGCTATGCTAACATGTATATGAAATGTATGCAGAATAAATACACAGCAATTTGGGGGAAAGACACAAAAAAGCAGTGAACCCTATGGAATTCGGGAAAGGGTTTTACTGGTCCTGAAGCTATGACCTCATGAACTGTGAATAAATTCTCATCTTAATCCCTCCCAGGTAATGAGGTTAGTGGTTATCAGCCAATAGGCCACAGAGGTATTGCAAGGGGTGAGCAAAGCCAAACATATTATGGTTTGGATGTTTTTCTAACTAAAATATGCCATGAGATAGCATAATAAGTAAGCTAACATATCTTTTATGGGTTGAATAATGACTCATTATGAATAACAATTTTTTCAAATTCATGGAAATGCAGCTTTGATGAATAAAATACAAATGCTTTTGGAAGTGTTCCTGAAATTAATAAAAGCTGGTATATATAGAGTGTGTTAAGGTTTGCAAACACTTTGCATATATTATCTCATTTTATCTGTATGACAACCCTAGGAGCTAGATGCTATTATCCCCTTTTTACAGATGAAGAAATAGAGGCAAAAAGAGGTTAAGTGACTTGAACTTAGGTCTTCCTGACTTCCTTCTCTTCACTATGCCACCTAATCTTCTGTCATTGTGTACTTGCAATCTTTTTGTTTATTTGTTTGTTTGAATAAACATGGAACTAGGGGCAGTTAGGTGGGTGCCATGGATAGAACATTTAGTTGTCCTGGAGTTAGGAGGACCTGAGTTCAAATCTGCCCTCAAACACTTACTAGCTGTATGACCCTGGGCAAGTCATTTAACTCTGACTGCCTCTCAAAATAAATAATGTTGAACCATAACAAATCGATTAAACTTACTTTGCAACTATTTCCACTTAAATGAATGAAATTCATTCCATAAAATACCTGGCACAAAGTAAGTGCTTAATAAATGCTCCCTCTCTCTTTCTCATCCTCTACTTGGAAAGGTTGGGAGCCACTAAGTTGGATGCTTATTCGTTATCTCAACTCACCAATAACTATGATATTAGGGAGATACAAAGGCACTGAGTAGTATAGTGATTCTTAAGGTATGGTATGTGGCCCTCCAGGAGTCCCTAAGACCTTTTCACAGGGTTGGTGAGGCCAAAACTACTTTTTATAGTAATATGAAGATGTTATTTGCCCAATACCCACCCCCCTCTCTCTCTCCTCTCTCTCTCTCTCTCTTTCTCTCTCTCTCTGGGCAACTGCCCAGTGTCACACAGCTAGAAAGTGTCAAGTGTTTGGTCTGAGGCCGGATTTGAACTCAGGTTCTACTGACTTCTGGGCCAGAGCTCTATCCCCTGAACCACCCAGCTGCCCCCACCCCTTTCTTTTCTTAATACACATCTCTTGAGGTCAGATTTTCTTTATATACTTCAACCAAAATGATGCATCCCAACAAACTGAATTGCAGAAACAGATATGAGAATATAATTGTTTTGTATTAAGCTAAACATTAAAGAAATTTGCAAAAATATGTAAAACAATGCCATTCTTCTCACATTTTTGTTTTGTAAAAAAGTTATTTTTAATATAAATGTTATTTATATTAACATGATTTGCTATTAATTTTAAATGAATTAATAAATATTTTAAAAATTACATTTTAATTTCTAATGTGGTGAATATTGATAGATATAATTGACATCAACAAAAGTTCTCTGGAGTCTTGGTTTATAAGACTGTAAAGGGGCCCTGAGATCAAAAAGTTTGAGAACAACTGGAGTAGGGGAAGGAAGAAAAGGGAATATGCATTTACATAGAGTCGACTATGTCCCACTTATTAGTTGTGTGACCCCAGGCAAGTCACTTAACCCTGTTTCCCTCAGTTTCCTTATCTGGAAAATGAGCTGGAGAAGGAAATGGCAAACCACTCCAGTATCTTTGCCAAGAAAACCCCAAATGGGGTTACAAAAAGTCAGAAATGTCCGAACAAACTCGACCACCACTATGTGCCAGGCAAAGTACAAAGTGCTTTTTACAAATGTAATCCAATTTGAACCTCACAACAACCCTGGGAGATAGATGCTATTATTATCCTCATTTGAGGAAATTGAGGTAAACAGAGATTAAGCGACTTGCCCAGGATTATACAGCTATTAAGTGTCAGAAGCCAGATTTAAACTCCAGTCTTCCTGATTCCAGACCTAGCATTCTATCCACTGTGCTACCTAGCTGCCTCTAATGGTAAGAAAACGTGTCAACAGAAATTAAAGTGGTAAGATACCATATAAAATAGAACTATTTCTTCCTTCATTTATTCAGCCCTATAACCTATATTTCACTTCTTCCATCCTTTACCAATTTAGTCACTAGCATAGGAGGTAGCTTCAGACAAATGGTGTAAAAATTCCTTGATGGTCATATCTAATAAGTTTGCCTCTCTCCTCCCCCCATGATCTAGACTATCAGACTGAGACCTGCTAAAGACCTTAGCTTGAAAAGGCCAAGGTCCCCCACTGCATCCTGGGCTATCTCCAGTTGTCCTGATCTATATCTGGCCCCTGGACCCCAATGTCTCCAGAGGTAAAAATGAGGCTGGTGACTTTGCATGGCCCTCCCTCAGTCAAATCCAGTTCACTTGCTTGTTGTGGCATTGCATCCCTGCTGTTATGGTCCTCTTCATGAATAAAGGACAAGCAGTAGCAGCAGCAGCAGCATAGCATAACTGTGTCCATCACTCTTGTCACAGGCCCCCTCAAGCTGCCCTCCCCTCCTTTTCCCTATCAAGTTTTACCCTGGGGTTATTTGGGAGTGGGTGATGGATGAGAACAAGGAAAGAGATGAAACAGAAAAGAAAATGAAGGAAAAAACCAGATTCAAGATACTCCTGCTCTTTAAACTCTACATCTTTAGTGAGGCCTTTGAATATTGAGACACTCAAGATTTCCAAAACAACAACCCCAGTTCTTGAGTGCTATTCTGAGAAAAATAAATGCAATTATTTTGGTGTCTCTGCTGGTAATAGAGGGGCTTTTCAAGAGAAAAACAAGGCATCAGTTGAAGTTTCCCTGTATAGCTTAGATAAGGTGTACAAGCCACTAAAATCATATCAAAAAAGACTTTCTAAATTCTAAGAAGCTATGCAAAATTTTTATTAATTAAATGATTATTATAGAGAGCATATTAACTTTAAAGAGTTCAGATAAACCATACAAAAAAGCTTAATTTTTAAAATATGCTATGAGTACACCATAGCGTAGGGCCTTGGGCATAACATGTGCAATACAGTTATACCTAATTTTAGAGTGGGAGGGGTTCATCTTACTGTATTCAATGATCATAGAAGTTTATAGTCATCATATCTTTTTATAGTACATTGTTAGCATATCTATAATTTATTTGACACCAATTCCTTTGTCAGCAGTCCAACCCCCAATTATATCACTATTCCTATGGGAATATATGATCCACTTTATGATAATTCACAAGGGCTATTTGTGCACATTTAAATTGGGATATAAGCCAAGAAAATGATAATTTTCCATTGGCTAAGCCATTAAAATTTGACTGGATGCTGTTGTATTGACTAGTATTCTATGGAGAAACAAAGTGTTCCGAGCCAAAATAGTGGCCAGTGCTCTATCCGCTAATTTCTGTGGTTGTAATTTCACAATCACCACCTTCAATAGACTAACATTGGGCATTGAAAGCATATTACTTATCCTGATTTGATGCTCAAGTCTTTTTTTTTTTAATCATGTGCAGAATCTGCACAGAGAAGAATACATTTAATTGGAACATTTTTTTAACGGCATTTGAATACTAGGCCAGCTGGATAACCACAGTCCATGTGAATTTAATCAGCACATTTCCTCCAGAACTTCTATTTTATTATCATTGAGCACTGAAGCTACATCTGTTACCAAAATCTGGCTGTGATAATCTCTCATCACTACTTTCTCACATTTGAAATTACAATACCTTCAACAAGGGCCTTTCTTTTTAAGGGCATGAAAGATAGTATCATCCAGTTGAAGGGCTTTAATAACATTTCATCAAATTGCTATTCATATGACCTTTTTTTATTCCAAATTCATATGAATAATTCCAGGTGTATTATAAACAATATTGATTGTTGTTCAGTTGTATTGCATTTGACTTTTCATGACTCCATTTGGGGTTTTCTTGGCAAAGATGCTGGAGTGGTTTGCTGTTTCCTTCTCCAGCTCATTTTAGATGAGGAAACTGAGGCAGACTTAATCAAACTGCCCAGTCACACATCTAGTAAGTGTCTGAAGCTAGATTTGAACTCAGGTCTTCCTGACTCCAGGCCCAGCACTCAATTCACTTCACCACCTAGCTGTCTTCAATACTGATTACAAAGTATCAATTATATTCTCTCTTTACTAACAAGCTGTATGACCAAATCCAACAGTTAATGTTTCTGACATCACATCGCTCTACTTTAGGTCATCATCAGCCTTTCACCTGGATTATCGCAACAGTTTTCTAATTTGCCATCCTGTATCTAATCTGATAATAACAATAGCAACATTTTATAGGTACATTTTATACATGTGTATCTTATGACACAGCTGATAATAATGGCAACTTTTTTTGGGGGGGTTAGGCAATGGGGTGAAGTGACTTGCCCAGGGTCACACAGCTAGTAAGGGTTATTGTGTGTCTGAGGCCAAATTTGAACTTAGGTCCTCCTGAATCCAGGCCTGGTGCTCTATCCACTGCGCCACCTAGCTGCCCCTTAATGTGTTTTTTTTTGTTAGAATATATATATTTTAGGCAATTGGGGTTAAGTGACTTGCCCAGGGTCACACAGCTAGTGTCAAATGTTTTGGTATGAGGCCAGATTTGAACTCAGGTCCTCCTGAGTTCAGGACCACTGTTCTATCCACTGCGCCACCTAGCTGCCCTAACATTTTTATAGATATGTTTTATACACGTGTATCTCATTTGAGCTTTGCAACTACTGTGAGATAGGCACTTGAGCTATCATTATGTCCGTTTTAGAGTTGATGAACCTGAGGTTTAGCAAGGTTAAGTAATCTGGGCACCTCTGTAATCGCTGGAGGTCAGATTTAGATCCAGGCATAATGCTGCCTTTCAAGTTACTGAGTAGTAGTCTCACAGAATCATGAAGGAAAGTTGGGGGGAGAGGGCAGTGCAGAACAAACTGTATTAAAATGTTGAGAGATTTGAGGAAAGGTAAAAGGTCCCTGGCAACTCTGGTTACTCTGGTAAGACCTCCCGGAGGAAATGAATGATGGAATGAACCATAAGGATAGGGAAAGGGAATTCTGTGATCAAAGGCTTTAAGTGAGGTTTATGCAAGGACTAGCCTCTCTCATCAATCAGAAGGAATGAGGACAAACATTTTCAAGCTCTTTCTTCCCAGAGCAGTTCCTAAGAACAGAGAATCAACTGAGTGGAAGCAGAGACTAAACAGGGCTAGGTCATGTCAGGTGAACAGATTTAACAAAGAGTTGCATAAGGGCAAACTTCTCTTTTAAGTCACTCCCATTTCCGGGCCTCAGCAGCAGCTCCTCTCCTTCCAGGGTTAGAACTGTGATCAAACCAACTCTACCATTGTTCCCAGAAGTGGTCTGCCGATCTACTTACTCTCCAGTGGCCCCACTCACCCTCCCAGGGACTTTGGTACCAAAACATCTTTCCCAGGTACCTCTCAAATTTGTGTGTTATTTCCCCCATTAGAATTTAAGCTCCCTGGGGGGCAGGAGTGATTTTTACTTTTGTATTTGTGTCCCTAATGTTCATCAGCATAGCACTTGGCACATAGTAAGGAAGAGGGGGCCTGGAGTCTGGAAGACTCATCTTCCTGAGTTCAAATCCAGCCTTAGACATTTACTAGCTGTGTGACCCTGAGCAAGTCACTTAACCCTGTTTGCCTCAGTTTCCTCATCTGTAAAATGAGGTGGAGAAGGAAAGAGCAAACCACTCCAATATCTTCACCAAGAAAACTCCAAATGCGGTCAAGAAGAGTCTGATATGACTGAAATGACTCAACAACAAAAAGTGCTAAATAAAAGCTTTTAATTTCCTTGCTTCTTTCCAGATTTTTGAATACCATTTGATACGGCAGCCTGCCCTTTCAGTTTATGCCTAGGAAAAGAAACAATTACCATTCTCTGTGTATTTGATACTATATCACCAAACATTAAGGTGAGGAAGGAAGACAATTCAAGAACAATCAAAAAACAATCCGAGTTCTTTCAAATTGATTTGCCACCAAATCTGATTCTTTCAGACTCGAACTGGGGGAGAGGGAGAATCTAGAAAATACATAAAGTCAGGCCTCTGACCCTTCTGCCAGGGTTCATTATTTCCTAAAAGCAGTATTTTCAGATACCCAGAAAGCACAGGGTGTTTAAATTAGTCAGAGGCTAGGACAGGCTTGCCCTCTCCTTCCCACAGGTAATGGTACCCAATTTATTCCAGATCATTTTACATTTAATGCGGCTGAAAGCGAGCATTTAAAAAGTGTTTCCTTCTTTCAGTAGGGGACATAGGCTTTAGGGCTCTGCACGCACAGGGAAGACTGCATCTAGCAGCCTTGAGCTGCTGCACATAAACACTAATATCAAATGATCCTTTGGCCATGTGATCCTTCCCCTGCCCACACAAATATAGAACATGACCATAAAAAGTAACAGACCATGGGCTCCGCTAAGTAATTTATTACAGCTGATGCAGGACTGAGATGCCAGCTGGAATTACCTTGTCTGCTCCTGCTATTTTTGCTTATATAGCTTGTACAGATCACAAAGGCGATGTTCCGCAAACAACCTCCAAACTGAAATTGGCTGAAACTGTTAACAAGTAGCACATTTGAATCCCACCAAGGCCAAAACATGTTTGGCTTTTAAAGGGCAATTGGTTAATGGCTCACTGACTTAAGATATTACATTTTGCTGTCTACAAATTTTTGTTCATGTCATAAAAGTTTCCAAATCTTCCAACTGCTTATATCAAATTTATCGCAGTTCACAACCAAGTATTTAGGTTGACTGTACCAAACGATAAATAGTGGATAATTAAAAAAAAATTAAACTCCATACAAAGTAACCCCAACATTTGACCAAATGGAGAAAGGAAAAATCCTTAGCTCAAGATGTGTTTCTGTCCTTTGACACAGCATCTGTTATAAAGGTACTCTGGAATCCTGACAAAAATACTTAGTATGAAATAATGCAGAAGACAAGAAATAATATCCTTTATTAACCTTTTGCCCCTGAGTTAACCCCCAAAGTCCTTTATAATCTATTAAATAACAACCACACTTCCTCTTAGCAATCATTCATTACCCAATTCATGTCTTGCACAAAGAGGGATGAGCTAATGTGCTTTATCCGTTTTTTTTTTCAAAAGGCCACCATGAGTGATATCCCAACAGGACAGGAACTTAAAAAATCCTCTTTGCTTCCACCCTGCTGTCTCTGAATGTCTGCAAAGCCACCACACTCCAATCACAAACTCACAAGCTCATTCACAGTTTCCCTTTACGGAAGCAAACAGTCTAGACAGATGAATGACAGAATAGTTCCCCTTTCTCTCACATTCAGAGACAGGCTGTCAACTCCATTGGCTCTTTTTTTTTCTCCTCTCTGCATTTTGATAAACTAATAATTGGCTTTCCTGTTGGGATTCAATCTTGAATCGGTAGCTTTGGGTTAGAAATACAAGCAGATCTCAATGACATCACAGGGATTGCCACTTCCTTTTCCACACTCTTCAGAGCTAGGATCTACATTTGCCAGCATTTACACGTAGTTTGGGGAACAGTCTTCCCACAAGTTACTCAGGACACATCCAAATATCAATGCTTATTTTGTTTTCATAGACAGGATAATGTGAAAGTGAAAGGTATTTCCCCATTTCATATGTGACACCCACTTCTACTCATATGTGACACTTTCCTCAGAAAATCACTAAAGAAAATTTAATTCCATTTACTTCATTAAGCATTCAGTTCCTTTTTAGCCTGTGTACTCTGTATATTATTAGATATATATCTGTACCTGCATGTATAAATATGTGTGTGTGTGTATATATATATATACACATACATATATATACATACATACATACATACATACACATACACACACACATACAGATATATTCTGCTACTTACTGCTATTTTATCTACATAGGCCTCAGTCTGTTCATCTGTAA
Organism: Phascolarctos cinereus; assembly: GCF_003287225.1. NCBI lineage: Eukaryota > Metazoa > Chordata > Mammalia > Diprotodontia > Phascolarctidae > Phascolarctos > Phascolarctos cinereus. Next base: position 555,813,945 of record NW_027555847.1, read on the forward strand.
AATGAGAGAGTTAGACTACTAGATGATGGCTAACTTCCCTTCCAGTGATAACATCCTAAGATGCCATTATTTGAGCATCTACAGTCAAATGCTACTGTAATGAATCTGCGAAGTAATTTCTACAACTCTATTAAATTTCTACCTATTAGAGATGAGAAGAGTAGAGTTGAATGACTTGTAAGAGAATAGTAACCAAAAGACTGAATGATTCTGGAGGGCAAGCACTGAGAAATGTATAGTCTTCATTAAAAAGTAAAATTTAATTCAATTTTTTTTTGGTAAAAGATGAAATATCTAACTTTCAGTTGCTTCTATAGCTACATATGTCTCCTGGGTTAAAAAGAAAAAAAGGCCTTTCCTAGAAACTATTTTTTAAAACTACCAACAAAAACCTCTTTACCATGTGCATAACATTAATAGACTACATACTCAATAAAATACTTTTTGCCATCTTCTTGGTCTGGTTCAGCCCTTTTGCCCATAGTGCTAAAAGGAGTTTTAGAGTAGGATTTTTGAGTAGACATTTCACTTTGTTTTAAGGATCCAATTCTCTTACTGTCTAGTTACACCAATTAAAGGACTGTGTACCTTCTCCCCACCCTCCCACCCTGTTCTATGCCTTTCAATACCTTTGAAGGAAAGGCGAACCTGGAATTCTTTGGTGGTTTTCTCAGAAATGGCTGAAGAAACACTTTGTTTAGTTTTGCTCGTAAGTCTGATTTTCTTTGTATGATTTCTAGATCCACCTCCACTACAGTTCTGGTCAATGGCCAGAGATTCACCTTGTTAGAGTCTTGAAATAAAGGACAGAAACCTGGATTATATGACCCACACTCTGGACAGGAATTGAGTGAAGCTTGCTCTAAACCCACTAAGATAATGAGGTGGGATGTGTTCTAGAATAGCAAGGGACAATCACTGAGTCAGACATCACTAGGATCTTCATTTCTGTCATTGCTCTTCTGCATTCACATTATCTACTACTTTAATCATATCTCCTAAAAATTCTAAAGTGGTTCTACATTCAGCTCAGTATTAAGGTGTAGGCCAGGTTCACTGAGCTTCTAAGTCTGGGAAGAAGGGAATCCAGTTTTAGTGAAAAGACAGGTAGGTGGCCCAGTGAACAGAGTGCTGGGCTTGGAGTCAGGTAGATCTGAGTTCAAATGTGACCTCAAACACTAGCTATGTGATCCTGGACAAATCACTTAACCTCTGTTTGCCTCGGTTTCCTCATTTGTTAAATGGGGATAATAATAGCACCTACCTCCCAGGGTTGTTGAGAGGATCAGATGAGATAATATTTGTAAAGTGTTTAGGACAGTGCCCAGCACAATGTAAATGCCAGATATTCTTTTCAGAAGAGTTCTTAAGCAAAAGTGTGTCAGTCAATCAACAAGTATTTATTATGCTGGTTAGGTGAGGCTCAGCACTGAGTCCTAAGGATACAAAAAAGAAAAGAGGCAAAAACACGGACCTTGTCCTCAACGACCTACATTTTAATTAGGAGACAACATGCATAACTGTGCACACGTAAGATGTGGTGTAAATTGAAGATGATCTTGGACAGGAGACACAGCTTGGAAGGGAGGTGGGGAAACCCCAGGAAAGGCTTCCTACAGAAGGTAAGATTTGAAATGAGTCTTGAAGGAAACCAAGGAAGCTATGAATAGCAGGTGAGGAGGGAAGACTTACCAGGTATAAGGGATAGCCAATGCAAAAGCATGGCGTCAGCAGATGGAGAATAACATACATGAGGAATAGAAAATAAGGTAGTATGGTTAGAGAGTAGAGTGTGTGGAGTGGAAGAGAATAAAGGTAGGAAGAGGCCAGACTGTGAAGAGTTTTTTTTTAGGCAACTGGGGTTAAGTGTCTTGCCCAGGGTCACACAGCTAGTAAGTGTCAAGTGTTTTTGGTCTGAGGCCAGATTTGAACTCAGGTCCTCTTGACTTCAAGGCTGGTGCTCTATCCACTGCACCATCTAGCTGCGCCTTGTGAAGAGTTTTAAATGAAAAAAAACAGGACATAATATTTAATCCTAGAGGTAACAGGGATCCATCAGAATTTACTGAGTGCGAGAAGAGGAGTTAAATTGTCAGACCTGTGACTTAGGAAAATCACTTTGGTGTGAGGAAGGAAGACCAGTGAATGGGCTGCTATAATAGTCCAGGCAGAAGTGATAAGAACTTTACTAGGGTGATGGCTTTTTAGTGAAAATAGTGGAACATATAAAAGATATGCTGTGAAAGTTGAAACAATATTGTTGAATGACGACACTTAATAATTTCAATATGTGGAGTGTGAGTGAGGAATTGAGGATGACACTGAAATAGCAGCTTGGGTGCCTGAGGGGATGGTGGTGCCCTCAATTATAACAGGAATGCTTGGGAGATAGAAAGAGTGCTGAACATGGAATTGGGGGGGCTAGGTTCAAATCCCAGCTCTTCTTTGTGACCTTGTACAAGTGAGTTCCTCTTTCTGGGTTTAAGTTTTCTCATTTGTAAAAATGTGAGGATTAGATTAGACCAATAGTTTGCAAAGTATGGTATGGAGTCCCCTGGGTGTCCCTAAGACTTTTTCAGGGAGTCTGCAAGGTCAAAACTATTTTCATAATAATACTAAAATGTTTTAATTTCCAATATGATAAATAACAACAGATATAACCCACATGAACAAAAGCTCTTTGGGGGGTCTTTGATATTTTTAAGAGCATCAAGGGGTCCCAGAAACAAGAACAACAAAAAAAATTGAGAACCTTAGACTTAGATGATCTCAAAATCTCTTCTAGCTTGAAATCTATGCTCTGACCTTAGGTTCTCCTTAGGTCTGTCTGCTCCATTCTCCATTTATCATCTACTACTAAAACCCCTACCCATTGTATTGAATGACTCCCCTCCCCCCAAATGGGAGGTATCATCAACTTGTAGTAGGAAACTTTACTTAAACTTTGGGTTTTCAAAAATTACCACGGCTTTGACTTCTTCTCAATAAACCCCAAAGCTCTGTTAAGATTTGTTAGACACCACAGACTGCATATCCATGGGTCCGCTAACAATCCTGATCCATTAATGCTGTTATTGACTCATTCTTCCATCCATTTTGTTTTAGACTGGATTTGTGATTTCATCAGTCTAAGAAGCTTCCCTCAAAGTACTATCTCTACCCATACAGACCGACAGCTTCATTGCAATTTATAGGCTCAGAGAGTTGCTTGGAGACACTGAGGAGTGAGTTGCCCAGGATCACACAGTATATGTTGTGGGGGAACACATGAACCTTGGACATTCTGACTCCAAAGCCAGCCCTCTATTTCCTATCCAAGGCTGTTTCATACATTAATCAATCACAAATATTTACTGAGTGTTTACTATGTGTGGACGACTGTGCTGGGCACTATATTGTGCCACAAGTGTCCCAAATGATGAAAAACAAACAATCTGCTTGAAGATCCTACTCTGAGTACAGGATGGCACTGGCTTCTTTCCAGGTGCAGGCCAAAGGAAGTAGTAAGCAGAGAAAGGTGGCCACAGGGAAGCTTCCCCTCACCTATATTCAGATGAGTACAGTCAGTGGCTTCCTAGCCTGGAAGAGGTAAGTCAAAGCTCTTAAAAAAAAAATAAAACCCAAGTCATTCCATTTACCTCAAATTATTTTTAGTGGTTTGAAAAATATTGGCTTATTTTTTTCAAAATGCAAGTGCACGTGCATATAAGCACATTAGTATTAAGTGTTTGCACTAGATGCAGCCTTTCTAGTTCTAGTGGCATAAGAAATGCTGATAAAACTATAGAAAAGGATGGGGAAGGGAATGTTTGCTGTTGTTACAGTGCAGCAGCTGCAGTCACACCACCTGTTTCAGGCTGCCCATATGTTCCTGCAAGTTAACAGGGGTTAGCTTTTGTGAGGCCTTGAGTGGGAGACCTCCCAGGAGCAAACAAGCCCACTGGTGACTCGGCAGGGTGACAGTCTTCCTTGGACACTGCCCCAGACCAACATTACAGAGGCTCTGTGCTGCTGCAGGCAACATTTTCAGCTCAGAGACATGTGAAAATCAGACTGCTGTCATCATCTGCTTCCTCACTCCTTCCCATCTGCCCTCTTCCACCCTTCTGCCACAATCTGCCTAATGCACAGGTCTGGCCATACAAGTCTTCTGTTCAAAAATCTTCAGGGGTTGCTCATTGCCTACCTTGGGCAATTAGAGAGGTTACTCTTTGGCCTCAGATACTGTAGCTGTACAATGAGAAGGTCAATCTAATCCAAAGAATACTAGCTGACTCCAGTCTTCTACAGCGAGTGTTGGGATATTTGTCTTTCATTCTAACAGGTCTCCCTGTTTCCAGATTCCTTTCCCTCACCCCAATTCCTCTCACCCACAGGGCTACCAAAGTAATCATCCTAAGGTATAATAAGCCTGATCTTGCTAAAAAAATGTCAGTGACTCCTTACTGCCTGTATGATAATACATGAATGCCTCAGTCTGGCATTTAAGATTCTCTACAACTTGCCTCCTAACTACTTTTCAGTCTGATGTAACATTACCTCCCCTCCCCACTTTTGCTGTAGCCTGGGATGAATAGTCCAAGTCCAGGGGTGTGCTGGGGCCAGATAGAACCTGCTTTGGAGAGCCAATTGTTAAATTTTAAGTGTGACCATTTACACCTCAGAAATCAGCAAATTCTGATTTATATCAATCAGGGCTTAATTTATTGTTTTGTTGATCATCTAGACTTAAGAAAATGATGGAGGAAATGTTAATGTACATTAAATTTAAAAGTGTGTCATACTATGCTTCTCTTCTACCCACCCCACTCCCAACCCCCAGCCCCTGAAAGAGAACTGGCTATTGAATGTTTCCCAGCACACCCAGGATATAGGGATATGAAACTACGTGCTGCTGACAGACAGGAATAGGTACTCAACAAATGTTTGCTCATTAACTGATTGAGAACTTAAGTTTGGAGAGTGTGCTGGAATTCTTGTCAGGGAATTTTTTTTTAATAATAGATTAACTGAGTGTGGTGGGGCACTATTATACTGTCAGGCACCAAGGAGGCTGAGGCTGAGGCTGGCTTAGGATCTGTTGAGCTTGGAAGTCCTGAGTTGCAGTAGGCTAAGCCACTTGTGTGTTGGACATTAATATAAAGAGAGAGCCACTGGGCTGCCCAAAGGAGGGAGTGAACCAGCTCATCAGATTATGGAGCAGGTCCAAGCTCCTATGCTGATCAGAGTGGGACCTGGTATTTCCAGCCTGGGTGAGATAGAAAGTCTTCAAATACAAACAAAGAGAATTATCTCTTTGGGTTCAGGGGTGCTATATGGGTGCCAATCTCAGTGATCAGCCACCACTTAAACACTTCTGAGAATGGGGAATTCACTGCTCCTTGTGGCAGTCCATTCCAATTTCAGACAGATTTAATTATTAGTAAATCGGTCCTTACATTCCATCGAAACCTGCTTCTTTGCAAATTCCTTCCAATGCTTCTACTTTCTGACTGGGGCCAAGTAAAACAAGTCTAAGCTACCGTAGTTCCACAAATACCTGAAGTTAAAGGAACTATGGCTATATAAGGGCATAGTGGGTGGCACAGTGAATAGAGTCCTGGCCTTGGAGTCAGGAGGACCTCAGTTCAAATCCAGCTTCACATACTTCACATACTTGTGTGACCCTGGGCAAGTCACTTAACCTTGTTTGCCTCAGTTTCCTCATCCATAAAATGAGTTGGAGAAGGAAATGGCAAACCACTCCAGTATCTTTGCTAAGAAAACCCAAATGGGGTCACAAAGAGTCAGATCGGACTGAAAAATGACTAAAGTTGGATATTTAGCTTGGAGAAAAGAGAGATTTATGGGAAACATAATAACTATCTTCAAGCATTTGAAAGGCTATGGAAAAGGGATTCACTTGTTCTACATGGCCAAACTAGGAACCATGGATCAAGGTTGTACAGGCAGAAGTCACCCCAACATGTAAGCTTCTTACCAGATCTCTCTAGCAGTGGAATGATCTACCTCTGAGAGTGGGCTGTTCTTTACTTTAGTCACAGGCTGGATATTTGTTTATTAGGGATATTGTTGTAGAGGGCATAGAAGATTCAGGTACAGGTTGAAGTAGAGGACCTTTGAGATCCGTGCCACCCCTACAATTGTGTGATTTGCAGAGATATGAGATAATCAGATCAATCCCCTTTGCCACTTTTTTTTTAATTCAAAGAAGTCTAACAAAGCAATTGGTAATTAGATGTCTAATATGTATTAAGGCATGGTACTAATACTAGATGGGTTTTATTTATGACGCAGCAGAATTTTTATGTAACATATATACATACAGTGGTGTCCCTTGGAAATCAACATAAACACTGATTATTCTGATTTTGTAGAACATAAGATAACAATCTACCAATTTTAAATGATGACAGAGGGTTGTGATTATTGGGATCTTTGATTTTATGGCATACTGGGGGAAGTCACTATGTTTTATTTTATGCTAAATCCTTCTGCAGGACCAGTGCCATATCTGCCACCTGCTGATGATTCATTCTTAGAGAATATTGTTTTGGATGCTATAAAGAAAACTAGGCAGCCTATGTCCTTGATACTGGGAGAGGAAGATAGTGTGCGCCCTTTGACCAAATTCATTCCCTCCCTCTTCTTCCCCTCCTCCTCCCCCCATGAGTGTGTTTAGGAATGAAGTATAGAGAATCAAGAACTGCATTTGTTGTTATCCAAAACAACTCTGCCTAGTCAAACTTATACTATCTCTTGCCATAGCTCATTTTGTGGCATTTTAACATGAATGTACACATGCCAGCTCATTCAGAGGCCTTCCCATTCTCCTTCCACCCCACATTGTGAATGGAAGAGGGAAGATCTGTGTGTGAGGGTGAGGAGGGTGGAAGTGGCCATACATCTCTTTTTCTCTTGAGATATTAAGACTATTCTTACTTCACTCAAAGAAAGGGCAGAATGAGGCTTAAATATAAAATATCAAAATATCACATGAGATCGTAGATCTGGAGCTAAAATGGATCTTAGAGGTCATATAGTATAACTCCTTCACTTCACAAATGAGCAAACTGAGGCCTTAAGAGATTAAAAGACTTGCCCAAAGTCACACAGATGGTTAATGGCAGAGCCAGGATTTGGCCTCAGGTTAAATGATTCTGAGTCTGGGGCTCTTTCTTTTTTTTTCTTTGCCTATATGTGATACTTATTTGAGAAAATGACATAAAATCAAATACAAAACAAAAACAAGAGTAGAAGTGATTGAATACCAACATTATTTTCTTTCTCATCCCCTACCCCACCTCACCCTCCAGCATGGTATAATGGAAAAAGTCCTGGACTCAGAATCAAAGAATGTGATTAAGACCTTGTCTTTAATATTTATCAGCTATGTGACTTTGTAGAGGTAACCTCATCTTTCTGGATCTCCACATCTCATCTATATGAGGCTAATATTTGCACCATCTTTCTCACAGGGTTGGTGTGAGAAGGGCATTTTGCAGGTGTGAAGCATTCATATCCACATGGCCTTTGACTATTATATTGTTAAATTTCTATTTTTATTCTAAATGAAACAGCATTCTAGTTTATATAATAATGGCATTGCAATTATATTTTCTTTTCATTTATTTTTCATCTGGCAATAATTTTCTCTATCCATCCATCATCCATCCATTCATCCTTCTTTCCTTCCTTCCTTCCTTCTTTCTCTCTCTCTTTCTTTCTTACAGTAGCTTCCAGACTTGCCTTCATTCTTAATAATGTGAGGCTCTTTCCAATGCACTACAATGCCTCATATTCCAATGGCTTTGATGATCTCTTTTGCAAAAGACCAAAGGCATTCCTTAGATGCAGATGGGTGAAGAACTTACATATGTTCTCCTCTTTGACACTCATCTTTGAGGAACCAATGGGAAAAAGATCTTTCTCATATACTTTCCTAAAGAGATAGGAGAAAACTGAGGAAGGAAACAACCATAGTATAACACAGAGAATTTCTGGATAGCTAATGGCTGTGCTTCAGTTGAGAGCCACGGTTAAGTTACTAGCTTACAAAAAGTTTGTCATTAAAGAGAAATACAAGTTCATGGTCAAAGATACTGCTCAGAAAAATAACTCAAGGATCTCAAACACAAGGAAAACTTAGGAGAGTTAGCCAGGTACTGCCTCTGTAGGAGGTCCATAAAGTTTTCATTTTGCAGTGGGGCCCACACAAAGCCCAATAAAGAAACCAGGAAAAACATCAATAAAAAAGACCCTAAGTGGTAGAAAGTGTAGGCTGACTTGTCATGATTTTGCTGATGGCTTAAAAAGGAAGTTCCCTTCCATTAAGGGCCATACATTGGAGCTTGGCACTAGTAAAGCAGCCACTGAATAGTGACACTCTGTTCCACTGATTAAGAACATGCTGAGTAATTTTGCCCACTCAGGGCATGTCTATGAGGTAGGTCAGCTTGCTCTTTCCTTTACTAGTGCTGTGTGATTCATGCTTTGAAAGGTGAAAATTCCATAAATCTCAAGTGAAGTTCTGTTTTCTGATATTCCTAGCCAAATTTTATAACCTCAGGAGCTTCAAGCATATACAAAGAGACTGGCCAAATGTTTTTAGCAATAAAAATACTTAGAACATTCAGAGGCTTACATAATCAATAAAATGCTCTATCTCCAAGGATTTCTACCTTTTCTCAAGGGTCTTGTACAGTTTTCCAGATGCCCTACCCTATGATTGATTCTCCAAGAAAGAAAACAAACTTGGGGCTCATGGATAAGTGGGCTCCAACATTCTTACAGATTTCACTCCCCAGGCATGCGTGTAAACTTCTAGCCTTATGGCACCACTCCCCCTGGGCTTGGACTCCTCCTGGAAAGAAAACAAACTTGGGATTGCTAGAAAGGCAACCCCCTTCTCAGACCTGTATTATCTGAACAATTCATGGTAGTAACAGAGCAAAGTCTGAGTTTTTTGCTCCCTTATGTCTTGGTTTAAGTTTCTTATTACTCCTCTAACTTTATGTGGGTGTGTCAGAAGAGGGTAACTTGGGGGGCTTACAAACACAATCCCTTCTTCTCAAGTGACTGGCACTGCCTAAGAATTTCTCCCCCTGGTCTCTGCCCCAAACTCCTAAGAGAGGCTGTGCATATGAAAGACTTTCTTCCCCATTGCCCAAGTCTTTTCTTAGCTCTTCTAATCTCTGGTCTATTCTCCAAAAAAGGGAAAAGAAGCAAAAAAGCCCCCAAAAGTCCAACTCTGCAACTGACCTTTTCATTGACCCAGCACAAAGATATGGCTACATTCTGTGAACAGATAAATAGCAGAAGTGGGACTCAAACCCAGGGGTTACAATGATATAATCGCAGATTTTTAAGGTACCTCTGAGTATGACTAGTTCAACCATCAATAACACTAGCTGTGTGACCTTGCAGAAGTTGTACTTTCTCTCTGAGCCTTAGTTACATCGGGTACAAAATGGGGACACTTGTTCTATTTACAGCATAGGGCTATTGAGAGGCTCCAATGAGATAAACGCATGGAAAACAATTTGAAAACAGCAAAACACAATTGTCATTTTACAGATGAGGAAACTGAGGCCCAGGGAACTGATGTGATTAGCCAAGGCCACGCTGTTAATAGGAACACCAGATCTTGACCCTGCTTTACAATTCCCATAATGGAAGGCACTGTGGTAGATTGAAGAAAATGTTATGCTCAGAATCAAAAAGACTTGTAGTCAAGAGCTGCTTACACCACTTACTACCTGTCTGACCTTGGGTCATTCACTTAACCTCTATGGACTTAAATTTCCTTATCCTTGAAGGAGCAAGCCTATTGTCTCTAAGGATGCTATCTATGATTCTGTAACCTTGGGACAGTTAGGTAGGTCAGAAAGACCTGAGTTTAAATATGGCCTCAGACACTTACTAGCTATGTGACTCAGGGCAAATCATTTAACCTCTGTTTACTCAGTTTACTCCGTGGTAAAATGGGGATAATAATAGGACCTACCTCCCAGGGTTGTTCTGAGGATGAGATAATAATTGTAAGGTGCCTAACATAGTGCCTGGCACACAGTAGGTGCTACATAAATGTTAGCTTATTATTATTATTACCTCAGAAGGGATCCAAAGAATCAAATGAAATAATGTCGTAAAATGCATTGCCAATTTAAAGTACTTCATTATAAATGTCATTCCTCCTCCCATCATAACCATGTTGTCTCTTAAGTCTGCTGTGGTTACTAAAATACAGATGTACTTGTGTGCATACTGCATTTTATTTTTTTCAATCATGGACACAAAGGTTAATGCAACTTGTGCATTTAGATTGTGAAGATGGCTAAATCGATTAGCTCAGCTATGCTTTGACAGGGATGAGTAGAAATAAGTAGACACAGTCCAAGGCTCGATGAGATGTATTTCAGAGACAACAGCTCTGATGATTTTCTGTTACTGTTCTCCGATATGCACGCCTGTTGTTAGGGATCTATAGTGCAGACCATTGTGTCACGGACACTCAATGGATCTTACCTCTTGGGGCTGTTGGTACTGAGATGCTAACAAGATGAAAGCTCTTTGTGCTTGGAAGGCACTGTGCACCATCTCTGCCTGGAGAAGGAAAAGAAAGGTGATGGGTTAGATCACAGAATCAGAGGAGAAAGGAGCCTCAGAAGCCACACACCCATGGCTGACCAAGAGTTTCCCTGTATAACCACCCCTCCCCCCGGGGTCATCAACCTTTCACCTAAAAGTCTCCAGTAACAGGGGACCCTCTAGTTTCCAGGACATCCCAAACCACTGTTAGATAGACCTAATAATAACACACATAGAGTAGAGCCAAAGAAATTCTGATCCTGGCTGGGGTCAAAATATGAGTCTCATTCTGCATGCCTCACAGGTTTGTTGAGAAACTCAAATGATTTAATATATGTAAAGTGCTTGGTAAACCTTAAGGAGCTGTATAAATATAAAATATTATGGAGCAGTGTCTTAAAGGGTCACTGGTTTGGGGGTATATTGGATCTCACGAATATATAGCTCAAAGTCAATCCTGAATTGCATGATTGCTAAATTGTTAAGTTCTGGTTCACTTTTCCACTGTTTCTGAAGGAGGAATTTTATTTTCCTAAACCAATCTCATCTCAAAGGACACGACTAAATAATATAGCTTTCTGGTACAGAAATATACTAAATAGTAAGTGTTGTGTCCCACTTCCCCCCCACCCCAGGATCCTCTCTGAATTTGAATTCACATCCATGGATTTGGTTCACAGAAGTGACTACTATCCTCAGGATATAGGGGCATACCCTGTGGTATCATGCTTCTAAAACTACCACTAATGGTAACTCTGTGGATGGTTACTCCTACTGCTGTAGCTCATGAGTTCCTATTAGTCTGTCTCCCATTAACAATCAGCCAGTAGACTTAATTAACTTTTTAGTGAAGTTATTACTAAGATGGTATAAATAAGAACAATTGGTACAAAATATTTTCCCCCTGAACCTGCGAAGCAGTCTCCACAAATATGCAGAGTTTCAATGGGAAGAGTGGGTTCAAGTGTAGTGCACAATGCCAGTGAGGTACATGTATAGGATACACATTTTGCAAAAAATAATTCATAACTCCTAGTACTAAAAGACATGGAAGTCCTTTCTCTCTTTGTAGAGCTTTCTCTTTCCTCTTGTGTCTAATTCTTCACCTTTTTACATCCTCACGTGCCCTTGGGTGTGCATATCTGCTCCCAACTGGATGCACTGTCTCCCACTCATTTAGCAAATCTGATATAGTCAATTTGGTGGAATGAAAAGAAAGTCCCCTCCCCACCTTGTTCTCTCTGGTATAAATGAAGGGATTTTATCTCCAGAAAATGCCTCAATGCCTCTACTACTAAATAGTCCTTTGCCTTACCTGACAGCAACAATGTGGGGAAGGGACTTCCATACACACACACACACACACACACACACACACACATTCATGTTCACATACATACACACACATTATGGCCAAGGGGGATGACTGATTCTCTTGGCTAACCACAAGATGTTTCCTGTATGCTGTTAGCTCTCTTTATCTAATGGCCAAAGACCTATAATACTTTCAAACTGATTAAAGATCTATTTATATCTTGTTGTAGAGTTGTAAGAAAATTCCTTAACATTTACTTAATATTTTATGATTACTTTCTGGACACTGCTGACCACAGAAATTGAAGTGTGTGTGTGTGTGTGTGTCTGTCTGTCTGTCTGTCTGAACTCCCTACCTTACACAAATGGCTAGAAAAACTCCAAAGAAACCTAAATGCTGAAATCTAAAGTTCTTTTTAGCAATGATCCCTTGGTCATTATCCAAAAAGGCATTGCATGAAAGACTGAAACATAGTTGTTGTGGGAATAATAACTTGGGATCTTCTGATTTGTGTAGCTAAAATTTTAGTTCAGAAATGGCATTAACAATCTTTTGTATTTGTCCAAAGATTTATGAACAAGTCGTGTTCATTTATGCCGTAAGGCTTACAATCTAGTTACCTCATAATAACTCCATGAAGTAGGTAGTATAGTTCTTATCCTCCCTATTTTAAATATGAGCAAAGTAAGACTCAGAGAGATCAAGACAGAATCGAGAGTCAACTTTAAGTGTTCTTTCTCTGTGTCCAGCACTTCCTCCACATTATGTCGAGTTTTAGGTCCTTTCAAATTGATTAAAGACCTATTCGTATCTTCTTGCAGGGGTTGTAGGGAAATTCCTTGACATTCACTTAACATTTTGTGATTACTTTCTGGACCCTCCTTCTCTCTAATAACAACCTTTAAGCAGTTATCTGGTGATTTGCATCAATGTTAGAGGGACAACTTTTATCTGTTTGCTCTTCTTTAGGTTGCTTTTTTCCCCTTAATAGCAGGACTTTTTTTGGGGGTGGGGTGGGGGTCTGTGTGTGTGTGTGGGGAACTAATTATCTAGCTAATGATGATAGAAACTTTCACTCTGTCCTTGACAAAATAGCCCAAATGAGGTTTCCTTTGCATGATTCTCACACTAGAATCCTGGAATTCTGGGCTTGATTGGCACAGTACAGATCACAGTCAAACAAATTATTCTAAGGTCAAGCAATTCTCAAGAGAGTTCCTAAAGTCATACTTCAAATTGCTTTCATTCAATCTTCTGGAAGACTCTAATGGGAACTTTATCCTGTTTTCCTTCCGTTGATTGTTTCATCTGTGGTCCAACTCTTTAAAGCCCACTGAGTCACCTAATCAGGTAACATCCTATTTACAGGCAATTTCAGTGAAGCTGCTGAGTTTGATAATGAGGGAGGGTAAATTTGGTTTGCTCAGCTAGTCTGAAACACTTTGAAAGGAAATGCCAAACATGCAGGTTTTTCAATAAATAAAAATAATTGAGGAGGCTTGCTAAGCTTGGTCATCAAGACACCCGTGTGTGTGTGTGTGTGTGTGTGTGTGTGTGTGTGTGTGTGTGTGTGTGTAGGAGGGAAATATCCGGTAAATGGACAGTTTTGTATACTTCCTATGAAATCCACCAATAATCACTTTAACAACTAGACATCCCAGGTGGTATAATTTCTGCTATTCCTTGGTCGTAGAGTGAGGTCAGCAGGGAACAAGTAAAAATGATTTCTTTCAAGTTAATCTTCTCTGTAGAATACAGTTTCTAAGATGGAAGCTTATCTGAGCTTTGAATATTCACTGACTGTGCACTGTTTAGTCAAAAAAGCTGAAGAGGTAAAGACCTGATGTGGTCAGGGAAATGACTACAGTCCAACAAGTATATAAATAATGATATTAGTTATCATTTATAAAGTACTTTTGGATTTGTTTTACATACATATTACCTCATTCAATTAGTTCTGCACAACAATCTTATAAAGTAGGTGCTATTATTATTATTCCCACATAAACATATTATTATACATAATTTTCCTACATTATTCCCATGTGCACTCAGGAAACTGAGGCTGAGAAAAGTTAAGTCACTTGCCAAGTAAATGTCTGAGTGAGGATTAGAATTTAGGTGTTTCTAAGTCCAAGTTCTGAACTCTATCTACTGAGCCACTAGCTGCCTCAAAAATCAATCCTCAGCCAATCAAAAAGCATTCATTAAGCACTTATTATTTGCTAGGAACTGTGCTAAGCACTGGGGATGTAAAGAAAAGCAAAATACATTTCCTTCCCTCAAGGAGCTTGCATTCTAATAGTAGAGACAACATGTAAATAAACAGATACATACATACAGATAGATACATACAAAATGGATGAAAGATCACTTTAGAGGGGAAGGCTTTAGTAGCTGAGGGCACAAAGAAAAGTCTCCTATAGATGGTGGCATTTGAACTAAGTCAGGAAGGAAGGCAGGAAAGCCGCCTCCTGAGTGGGAGGCTAGCTGCATTCCAGCCATGTAGTACAGCCACAGGAAGGCACATATTGGGTGGAAGTCACTATGGCCACATTACAGAATGTGTAGAAGGGAGTAAATTTCAAGAAGAATAAAGAGGTACAAAGGGGCCAGGTGGTAAAGAGCTTTAAATGCCAAACCGAGCCTTGGATATTTGATCTTGGAAGAGACAGCCATTAAAATTTGTGTGTGTGTGTGTGTGTGTGTGTGTGTGTGTGTGTGTGTGTGTGTGTTTATGTGTGTGTAAGGAGTGGGCAGGGTATTGTCAAAACCTTGCTTTAGGAACATTACTTTGGCTGTGTGGATGATAGATTGGAGCAGGAAGAAACTCCAGGCAGGGAGAAAAATTAACAGGCTGTTGCATCTAGATGAGTGATGAGTGCCTGTTCAAGGGTGGTGGCTAAATGAGTGGCGAAAAGGGGGCATATATGGAAGATGTTGTGAAGGTAGAACCACGATATGGGAAATGATTTGACATACGGTGTGAGTGAGAAGGATAACACCAAGGCTGTGAACCTGGGTGACAGGAAGGATGTTGGTGCCCCAGAGAGTAATAGAGGGGCAGCTAGGTGGCACAGCAGATAAAGCACCAGCCCTGGAGTCAGGAGGACTTGGGTTCAAATCCAGCCTCAGACACATAACACTAGCTGTGTGACTCTGGGCAAGTCACTTAACCCCAACTGCCTTACCCCCCCCCAAAAAAAAGAGAGTAATAGAGAAATTCAGAAAAGGGGTGGGATTTAATGAAAAGATAATGAGTTCTGATTTGCATGTCCTGAATTTGAGATGCCTATGGGATACCAGTTAAATAAAAAAAGACATGAGATAAGACTTTGAGGTGTGAAATGAAAACCCTAAACGTCTAATGCTTCTGGAGCTCTTTTCACAGCAAAAGGCTGTGGGTAGAGTTCTACAGTAGATATCAAACAACCCAGGCCACTCCTGAGTGCACCCAAACAAGATTAAAATGCAATTGGAAAATATTTAACAAAATAAATAAAAATACAATAATGCATAGATAATATTACATTTTAAAAGTAAGTAAATATATAACACACAGTGACCCTTATGATTGGTGCTTCCTCCTCTTTCTATTTGAATTTGACACCTCTGTTCTATAATCATTCCAACAACAGTATAAGAGAATCAATCAATCAAGAAGCATTTATTAAGCACCTACTTTATCTTCCACTAAATGTCTGGATAAGCCAGACATTGAGGGCCAGTTTTCCCAATAAGCAGAGTGGAAGGCTACCTATGCATTGTGATCTGAGGAAATCAAAAAAGCTTCTTCCATCTTCAACCCCCAAATACCTTTCCCACAGGTCTGCCAAGATATAAAACAAAACCATTAGAGAATGATTCTTTAGGTCTATAAGTATTTTTGGTTTTAAAGAGCATCCAAAACCTCTTGGTGAGTGACATCTTACGTCTTTATTAGCTAATAGCTTGGGAGAAAGGAGTGGCACAGGAATTAATTGGCTGCTGAGAACACAATTTAAGTTTGAGGGAAAAAACAGGCTGAAAAGATTTGAGGGTGCGAAAGATACAAATGACAATTTTGTGAAGGCTCATATTTAAAGCTATCTTATAGTGGCTTTGAGGTGTCTAGCTCAGCGCCTTTCAACAAAGTAGTCACTTACTAAATGTTGGATTCAATTGTATGGAAGGATGCACAGATTCAATGTCACAGGTGGCCAGTCTTTGAGTTGGTGGAAAAAGAGGCAGTTTTCCTCCCCTACAATATTGACAGAGGATGCTTCTCTTCTCTAATTCTGATTCATATCTCACTGGGACATGTACTTGGTCATGGGCTCTTTAACAATTTTACCAATAATTTGGATAAAGACATAAACGGCATACTCATACAATTTGCAGATGACATGATACTGGAAAGAAGAGTGAACACATCAGATGAAAAAATCAGGAGACAGGAAGAATACTGGAACAAATCTAAAGTGATGAAACTTAATATGGGTAAATGAAAAGGCTTACATTTGGATTTTTTAAAAAATCACTTTCCCAGGCATAAGAAATGGGAGGCATGGCTAGACATCAGTTTATCTAGAAAAGATAAGTGGGTTTTAGTGGCATGAAAGCTCATCATGAGTCAACAGTGTCATATGGCCGTCAAAAAAAGCTCTTAGTGGGGCAGAGTCGAAGCAAGGACTTGATTGAGCTCTCCCCCAAACCCCTCCAAATACTTGTAAAAAATTACTCTAAACAATTCTAGAGCAACAGAACTCACAAAAAGACAGACTGAAACAAATTTCTGGCCTAAGACAACCTGGAGGGTCTACAGGAAAGGTCTGTTGCACCACACTGAGAGAGGAGCGCAATCTAGAACAAAACAGACCAGGCCCCAGCAAATCTGGAATAGGCCTCATGGGACTGAATCACAGGCAGTTGTGGTGCTTTCCAGTCTTCTCAATCCATAAACACCACAGACAACTTAGAAGGTCATTAGGAAAGGTCTGTAGGACCTGGGAGAGAGAGGAGCACAGTCTAGCCCCAGCCCCAGCACAGCCCCAAGTGGGGCTAGCAGAGAGCACTGGCTACTTCCAGAGCTCTCAGACCCCAAATGGTAAGGGGATTGAGCAACTGATCAGAAGGAGATTACAGGGATATCTTTTGTGGCACTGAGGCAGGATTCTGTTGCTTTGCCCATACTTGGATCTGAGTCGCAGTCCTGGGGTGAGGAGGAGCACTGGAATAACAGAGCTTGTGGCAGTAGTGCAAAGGGAACCCTCCTCACTGTTCCAGGGCAGAAAAGAATGCTTGTGGTCACTCATAGACCAGTGCACAGGCCAGGAGAACAGTAAAAATCTTTCCTTAGATCATACCACCTTGGAAGAACTGAAAACTTACAGGTCCCTAGAAGTGCATCTGATAATAGCTGCACAAAACCCCTGAGGCATGGGATACTATGTCTTCACACTGGAAGCAGAGCCATACCTTAACAAAGAGTTAAAAAATCAAGTAGTTGGCTGGGGAAATGAGCAAAAGCAGGAAAAGAGAGACTATAGAAACTTACTTTGATGACAAGAAGATCAAAACATACAATCAGAAGAGGACAACAAAGTCAAAACTCCAACATCAAAAGCCTCCAAGAAAAACATGAATTGGTCTCGGGCCATGGAAGAACTCAAGAAGGATTTTGAAAATCAAGTAAGAGAAGTAGAGGAAAAATTGGGAAGAGAAATGAGAGGAATGCAAGAAAATCATGAAAAATGTGTCAACAGCTTGCTAAAGGAGAGCCAAAAAAATACTGAAGAAAATAACACCTTACAAAATACACTAACCAAAATGGCAAAAGAGGTCCAAAAAGAGAAGGAGGAGAAGGATGCCTTTAAAAGCAGAATTTGCCAAATGGAAAAGGAAGTCCAAAACATTACTGAAGAAAATACTCCCTTAAAAATTAGAATGGAGCAAATGGAAGCTAATGACTCCATGAGAAATCAAGAAATTATAAAATAAGATGAAAAGAATGGAAAAAATAGAAGACAATATGAAATATCTCATTGGAAAAACAACTGACCTGGAAAATAGATCCAGGAGAGATAACTTAAAAATTATTGGACCACCTAAAACCCATGATCAAATAAAAAAATCTAGACATCATCTTTCAAGAAATTATCAAGGAAAACTGCCCTGATATTCTAGAACCAGAAGGTAAAATAGAAATGGAAAGAATCCAACAATCACCTCCTGAAAGAGATCCCAAAAGGAAAATTCCCAGGAATATTATAGACAAATTCCAGAGTTCCCAGGTCAAGGAGAAAATATTTCAAGCAGCCAGAAAGAAACAATTCAAGTACTGTGGAAACAAAATCAGGATAACACAAGACTTAGCAGCTTCTACAATAAAGGATCATAGGGTTTAGAATATGATATTCCAGAAGTCAAAGGAGCTAGGATTAAAACCGAGAATCACCTACCCATCAAAACTGAGTGTAATCAGTGAAGGGGAAAAAATCTATATTAAATGATGTAGAGAGATTTAATGCATTCTTTTTTTAAATTTTTTTTTACACAATTTATTTATCTTTAGTTTTCAACATTCACTTTTATAAGATTTCAAGTTCCAAATTTTCTTCTTATCTCTCCCCTCCCTCACCCCAAGGTGGCATGCAATTTGATATAGGCTGTAGATATATATTCATATTGAACCTAAATTTAAGGCATACTTAAGAAGCCAGAGCTAAATAGAAAAACTGACTTTCAAGTATAAGGCTCAAGAGAAGCATGAAAACATAAACAGGAAAGAGAAATGATAAGGAACTTATTAAAGTGGAACTGTTTACCTTCCTACATGGAAAGATGATATTTGTAACTCATGGGACCTTTATCATTATTAGGGTTGTTGGAGGGAATATAGATAGACAGAGGGTACAGGGTGAATTGAATATGAAGGGATGATATCTAAAAAATAAAATTAAGGGGTGAGAAAGGAATGTACTGGGAGGAGAAAGAAGAGGTAGCATGGAATAAATTATCTCACATAATACAGGCAAGAAAAAGCTTTTACAGTGGAGGGGAAAAGGGGGGAGGTGAGAGGAATGAGTGAACCTTACTCTCATCAGATTTGGCTTAAGGAGGGAATAACATACACACTCAATTGGGTATGGAAATCTATCTCACCCCACAAGAAAGGAGGGGAGAAGGGGAAAACAGAGGGGAAGGGTGATAGAAGGGAGGGCAGATTGAGGGAAGGGGCAATCAGAAGCAAATACTTTTGAGCAGGGACAGGGTCAAAGGAGAGAATAGAATAAATGGGAGGTAGGTTAGGATGGAGGGAAATGAGTCAATCTTTCACAACATGACTATTATGGAAGTGTTTTGCATGACTACACATGTATAACCTATATTGAACTGCTTGCCTTCTCAATGAGAGTGGGTGGGGAAGGAGGAAGGGAGAGAATTTGGAACTCAAAGTTTTAAAAATGAGTGTTAAAAATTGTTTTTACATGCATCTGGGACATAAGATACACAGGTAATGGGTTCTAGAAATCTATCTCACCCTATCAGAAAATAGAAGGGGAAGGAAATAAAAGAAGGGGTTGTGAAAGAAGGAAGGGCAGATTGGGAGAAGGGGTAATCAGAATGCATGTCATCTTGGGGTGGAGGGAGGGGAGAGATGGGGAGAAAATTTGGAACTCAAAATCTTGTGGAAATGAATGTTGAAAACCAAAAACAAATAAATAAATAAATTTTTTTAAAAAAGGAAAAAAAAGCTAATATGAGGGGCATGATATCCTGGACTGGCCTCAAGAGACAAGTCAGTTTGGATCCCATGTCATACTGAAAAAGAAAAAGAAAAAGAAGAAGACAGATCTTCTTCTGACAACTTACTGAACCTTTTGAAAATGCCCCTTAATAAGAAATAACTTTCTTCTTTTATCTATCCATCAATCAAAAAGTATTTGTTGAGTAGCTAGCTTATCAGGCACCTACAGGAGCTTACAAGAAAAAAAAATACATACCCATGGCAAAATCAGTGAAAACTCAGGTGTGAGGACAATTTAAAAATAACACAGTATGTAATAAAGTGCTAATTCTGTAGGTCAGCTCATTATGAACAAAGCATTGATAATGGAGTATTGAGCTCATCAGTCTATGCAGGGAAAATAAAGATTTCTTGTACTTTTCAATAAAGAGAAAACAGAGATAGAGAAACCAATTCTGATTCTTTCTGAATAAGCAGGTTTTATCTGTGGACTTCAAAAGGGTATTCCTTGGAACTTTGTCATCCCTGTTTACCATGACCTAATATGTTCTCCCTCAGTATGTGACAGGGGAGTTTTCACAAAGCTTGCAACTCTCTGGGACAGTCCTAATAAAATTGAACCTAAATTTAGAGTCTGACTAGGGGAAGGAAGCAATAATGTCACATGCTGGTTATTTTTAAAAAAATCTGCTGGCAAAACTTCATTAAACCATAAACACTGTTAATTTAAAGATGCCAGTCTGCTCAAATACCAACCATATCATACAAGAGGGCTAATTTCAGGTTCTGCCTTAAGCACTGAAGAAGGTATGAAAAGGGCAATAATTTTTATTGGGTAATTTGTTCTAAACTAGAACCTCTTGTGCCCTTACACAGTTTCCTATAGTTTTAAAAATGATGCTGTCTGCCTTGGCAGAGGAGAGAGGTGTGTTTATTTAACAGGATTAAGCCATTCTGCAGATTGGCAAATGAAGAAAGAAGAGGTGTACTGGGAATGTGGGTGCTAAACTACAAGGAATTAATCTTTTTTCCCCCCCAAGGCTGATAATACACGAGGGCCATCCATTATTATTAGAATTGTTGTCTAGGCAACATGAAGACATCTGATACACAGTACTGACAATATAAAACATGCATTTCAACGGGCTATTTGTTGTTTCAATACCTGTAGATGTCTCAAATATATTTTTTTCTGAGACTGCGGAAAAGATAACCCATAATTTTTTTTTAAAAGTGTAATTCCTAAACCCAAAGGAGGAATAAAATATATCAATCTTTTTAAAAAAATGCCTTCTGAGGAAAGGAATAATGAGGAGGAATAAAATATATCAATCTTTTTAAAAAAAATGCCTTCTGAGGAAAGGAATAATGAATGCTGGAATGCAATTTTATTATCATGTATTTGTTTTTCTAACAGAAGTTAAAGTATTTCCAGTCTTGTAACAAATTTTTATATTCCAGCAATGACTAGTGATAGAAAAACATTCTTATTTTGCCTCAATTTCAATCACCTCCCCCTCACCTCCAACCACATAAATTTGTCAGCTAGATCCCTCCCCTTCCCCCAAGAAAAACAGAGATCTGTACCTGAAAACTCATCAGGGGTTGGGAACCTGTAGTCTTGAGGCCACATGTGGCCCTCTAGGTCCTCAAATGTGGCCCTTTGACTGAATCCAAACTTCACAGAACAAATCCCCTTAAAAGGATTTGTTCTGTAAAACTTAGACTCCATCAAAAGGTCAAACCCAAGGACCTAGAAGGCCACATGTGGCCTTGAGGTCACAGGTTCCCCACCCCTGCCCTCCATGGCTGTTGGTATCTAAATGCCTATTAGAATCTGCCTTTATCTCTACACTCCATATAAGCCAGGTTATTCCATTTACAAAGTCCCTAATATGGCTCACCTGCTCCCATGCAGCCACCACACCCTATGGTCAGTTCTGACCCCAGTAGTATGCATAGAAGATTCTCATTCTGAGATAGAATGTCTCTGTTTCAACAGTCCCTTTTCCTTAATGTCTTCGTGCTTTTCTAGTACCTTGACCCCAACATAGTGATATCCTTTTGGTCCTCTTTGAGAATAAAGGACAACCACCATAGCACTTCCCTCATTTTTGATCCACAAATTCATTTAAAATTCCACCTCATATGTATTCCCCAACTACAAGATATTTCTTTAACATCTGTACCAATGGAGGGACATGGGAGAGTGGTGTAGATCAGTGGTGTCAAACTCAAGCAGAAACAGGGCCACTAAACTATATATAATAATAACTGCAAGTTGTATAGTGACTTAAAAACTACATATTAACATGATCTATGTTCTATTTTATTTTTAGTTATTTTTATTAAATATTTCGCAATTATATTTTTTCTTTTCTTTTATAAATTAATTTATTTTGATTTATCAACAATCACTTCCATATGCTTTTGAATTCAAAATTTTTCTCCCCCTTCCTCCCCACCAGCCTCCCCAAGATGGCGCACAATCTGATATAGGCTATACATATACATTCCTATTAAACATAGTTTCACATTAGTGATGTTGTAAGTAAGAATTAGAACCAATAGGAGGAACCACCATCCCAATTACATTTTAATCTGGTTCTAACTAGTGCAGACTAACTAGCTGGCCTCATTTTTTACACCTCTGGTGTACATAATCCATAACTGATCACAAACTGATCAATAAACATTTATCAAGTACCTTCTATGTGCCACCACTGTTCTAACTGCAGGCGATACAAAATGAGGCGAAAGACAGTGTCTGGCCATGAAGGTGCTTACAATCTAATGGGGGAGACAGCACGCAAAAAAAAAATACAGACAAAGCAAGCTACATACAGGATAAATAGGAAATAATTAGCAGAGGGAAGGCACTAGAATTAAGAATGGATGGGGAAAGCTCGGTAAAAGATGGGATTTA